>NC_061513.1:154175393-154510782 GCF_022539505.1 Lolium rigidum
CTAATGACGGAGGTAGTAGTGAGGTAGGGATGTCCTCATCAGTTATATTATATGTAATTAGTATCGTTGGACTCGTATTGAAAAACACTTTCTAATGATGTTAATTTTATACAAACAATATTTATATATTTGAAGTAATTTTTAGTCAAACGAAAAGCACGTAAAACGAGGGCGCCTTATTCCTTGAATCGGAGGTAGTAGGTAGTATCATGCATGCAAAATGCTGATGTGGCAGTGCAATTAAGGATGAGAGAGAGGGTACTAGTATCATAGGTAGATACTGTATCATAGCACATACTACTAGAAAAATTAATGTCAAGTAAATCTTGTACATATATTTGCATTGAGATTCTACAAAACAATTAATATATGAAGATTATGATACTAGTATATGATACCATGCATTGTGGAGATAGTAACATGTAGTAGTATCATACGCATGATACTTCTATATGATACTATGCATTGTGACTAGTCTCATGGTGTTACATATTCTGGTTTCCACACTGACTAGCACAATACAACAGCACACTGACTAGCACAATATAACAGTGTTCAACTGCAGCTATGAGGTAGAGATGTTCGCTGTCCTTTTTTGTGCTAGACATTGATGACAACCGAATGTTCATAATAGAATGTAATCAATCATTCAACAATGACTGCACTCCCCGAGAGAAGGATACGGGTGTGAATGGTCTTCATGTTAAGAGGCATCATCATATGGTAAGTCACAAGCAGCCATTTGATTCTTTGGCTTCACCTGTCCGAGCATCTCAGCTACTGTCTTGCAACGACATTGTTTGCCAGGACGAATGACATCCCCATAGACAGCCATCTCGATTACATCAAGCTCCTTATCTGACCGATATGGAAAAAACACGAGCAAATCCGATTAAGTTTGCATGATATGAAACTCGAAGAGACATGTATGCATGCCAAATAGTGTGGATGAGGAAAGTCATATTTGATTGGAATTCCATGTTAATGCATACCAAATATAGTAAAGATGATGAGTATGTCAGAGGAAAAAAGAATAGTCCAAGGACATTTAATCTGTTGGCAACTTGAACCTCCTCTCGCCAATGCAGTCAACAATAAATCATTGACACCTTGGCTACCAGGTATTGCAGACGGGGAACTGGAACTAGGTTCCATAAATTTGGTATTTGGCTGATCCCAACTTGATCCCAAAACCCACAAATCTATCCCATTGAAAAGCAGATTCCTCTATAACCAATCATTTCCTTCGAATAGGTAACATCTTCCCCAGCACAAATACCCCTTGCAATCACACGATGGCACTCACACCACTCCAACCGCTGCCACGTTGTCGCTGACGGTGCCGAGTGGTCAGTGGCATCTCCTATCCTTGTAGGCATCCTCTACTACCGTGCTTTTTTCCCCTAGGCCTCCTCTGCCTCTCCACGTTCAGCCCTAACCCCGTCGATCGGATCCACAGAAGAATGACGTACCCTATCTGTGTGCTTTGTCAAGTGTTTCATGTTTTGGTAGATCCCGCAGCTAGTGATAACTCAGAGGTTATTCCTTCCACTTGGAAAGTTGGAAGTCATTGTCAAGTGTGAAGAGAACATCATTGGACATAGGAGCATGTATTGGTTACATGTTTGATCATTTATTTATGGAAGGGTTCGAGGAGAAGTAGAGCAATCTACCAAAGGATCTACTGAAAAAATGTTTAGTTACAATTGCTTACCAGTGTAACGCCTTATCATGAATTACAGATTCTTTTTGGTCAAAATGTAGACATTTTGATTATTTTCCATATTTACATTCTACTACCTCCGTTCACTAGTATAAGATGTTTTAGCCTTTTGTAGATTCATATATTTTGGTATGTATCTATTCTACTTTTAGTGTGTAGATTCGCTAATTATGGTGTGTAACTAGTTCACTTTGAAATGCCTAAAACATCTTATATTTATGAACAGAGGGAGATCAAAATGTCTGCAATTGGTATGAAAAAAGTCATAATCAGAATCCTTGTTTACAATTCTAGAACATGCAAACAAGATTTGGGTTTCTATTTATTTTATAATTACAAATGAAAGCCAAGCACAACTATTAAAGTACCAATTTGATCTCTAGAATAAATGGTATTTGAATCTAATTGTATTTTTATCAAATTTAATTAATGGTTGCTCAGAAACTGTTATCAGCATGCGCAAAGCAGATATAATAGCTAATGATCAAACAAAGATAGAGTACTATTTGATTACAAAAAGGATAATATTACTAGTATAAAAATAGGGATAGAGATTGGATTAGTTTCCTTTGAGTTAGAGGTAAGCTTCCTTCGAGATAAGATATGTGCCTTAAGGACCAACTCAGTTATCAAGCTAGCTTGTAGCCTAAGCTCCAAAGCCTCTCTTCCACATCAGGACCGAGCCCTACATCTGGTAGTTCAGGCAAGCGCACTATCCCCAGTGTTTGAACACGTACCCTACCCAAATTAATCAGCTGTGGGCAAACAAAAGCCAGATCTTTCAGGTTTGCATGTTTTATGCCTGAATCTTAGGTTAAATTCAGTCTAGACCCACTCCAACAATAGTAACAAAGGACAAATGGTCAATTGGTTAATCTGGAAAAAAAGAGCAAATCAGATATATACAATCAAAACAATGAAAATAGAACAGCCAGATGATTCAAATGAATAATCAAGAACTCGTCCACACCTCACTCAATTTCTCTTAACGAGACTACATGCAATACTTTCCATAACCACGGGTAAATTTCTAGTAGACAGCAGTAAATCATTATACCCTTTATCTGCCAAGTAATCATATAGGAATGTCTACCATTGTTGCCCAACAACATTAAGCAAATAATGTACCACACGTTAATCTGTTCAAAATAAGAAACTCAGAGCAGAAGCTACATTCAGTATAATTGCTGAAATGTAGGAAACGAAATGTTGGTTAACTCACCGGTGAACTTGACATCGCATGAAAAGCCTTTCATCTCCGCCTGCTCCACCCATGCTTTATCAGACTTGGACCGGTTCACCCTAGTCTGAAGGATTTGGCAATTGTCAACAGTAGACTCCCCTCCTACAACCAGTAAGCAACAGTTAAAACTTTAGCACAAAAACAACTAACGGAATGACAAACTAGTGGGAATTGTTTCAGGCTAATTTAATTGCCAGGGCTCCAAATCTGATAGCCTAAACTAGCATTCGGTAAATTTAAGACTTACAATCCAGCTACCATATGATCCTAAATAAGCCATTAGCACATGCAAAAAAGTAACTACTGCTACAAAGTAGGTGGTTAAATCTCCATCTTCTCTTTAAGCAAGAAGAAGCTGACCTTTGGAGAATGGGACGATGTGGTCGTATTCATAGCACAGGCAGCCGTGGCAGCTCCAGAAGCGGCGACACACTATGTTACCGGCCGCGTCCAGCCGCCACCGCTCGGGGTGTCGCCCTGCCAGCACGGCCGCCTTTCGCCAGCACGCGGTACGAGTCTTCTCGTCAAAGGACCTTGGCCGATCCTTGTCCTTTGGCTTTGAGGGCCCTCCGCTGCTGCTAGCCTCACCGCTGTGCTCTCGCTGGGATGTGGATGGCGCCATTCACCTCGACCCCTTAAGCTTCCTATATCCGCGGCCACGACCGCCCAAGAGGAAGCCCCTAGATAGTCATAGCCTATCTCTGCGAAAGAAGCGAAGGGAAGGGAGCGCGCCGGCGGCCGATGACTAGGGTTAGCCGGAGCTGGAGCCGCCGCCGCCGCGCGTTGGGAATCCGGAGAGAGACGAGGGCGACGAAACAGAGCGAATGAGGCCGAGTTGGGCTGGGCCCGACGAGTCGACCGTGCAAGCTAAATGCGCCGCGCGAGCTGGATTTTCTGTTTCTCCTATTGGGCCGATGAATGCTCCACCAGGTAAAACGCGGGTCTGTTTTTTCTTTTTATTATCATGGTTGAATTGAATGCTAACAAGTCCTTTTTTTTTGCGAAATACAGTACAAACGAGACGCTGACATATATGCAGATATACTCACCCCTATGAATGCACGCACGCACACCCTATCTCTATGAGCACCTCCGAGAGACTGCGTCCAAGAAACTTCATTCGATGGGTCTTGAAATTGACGAAGTCACCACATGCGTCTCGCTGTCGATGGAAACGTCACCTCCCACTGAAGAATATTCCGTCTTTAATGAGACACCAAAGTGTCAAGCTTAGGGTTTGAACTCTGGTGGGCTGAGGGTGTCACTGCCCTCTAAACCACCCAACCACAGGTTGGTTCTCGAATGCTAACGAAGTCTCACTGCACGAGGGCACTATTTTTGCCCAACTTGATTTTTTTTACAATCAATACCATATATTTATAGGAAATAGTACATGGTAAAGATACACGAGGTGATTTCAACTATTACAAAATAAAGTTTTAAAGAAACAAGCAAATCATGAAGGTCTCAAACTCTTTCTTCTTCGATGATACAATCTTGTACTTTTCTGGAAGTAGCCGATGGTAAACACCAAACTATAGACCTGTAAATACCAATAAAGTTTTTCCCAACTTGATTAGTTGGCCACAAAATATGTTTTTAGGTTAGGACGATGCAACACATTGTGTTTAGGATCTCGCATAAGCCCCGACATGGTCACCTCAAATCTCTACTTGATAGCTTACCATCTAGCAATTCACAATGTTCAAATAACTGATGGATAGGTTTGAGTTCAGGGATTAATCGAAAATCGACATATTAACTGATTTAATTAGTCAACTATTAAACGATGATTTTTTTCTTTTCAAAATTACAGATTTCTAGCACTAAAATGTGTTCTACTGGAAAGAAGTATCACCTTAATGCTTGAAACGATGATTTTTTTCTTTTCAAAATTACAGATTTCTAGCACTAAAATGTGTTCTACTGGAAAGAAGTATCACCCTTGAAGAGATTCCAAAGCCTACAAGATGAGGCTCTTGTTGCTGCGGTAGACGTTCACTTGCCGCTTGCAAAAGCGCGTAGAAGATCTTGATCACGGCGCCACGAACGGGCAGCACCTCCGTACTCGGTCACACGTTCGATGATGAAGACGACGTCCACCTCCCCGTTCCAGCGGGCAACGGAAGTAGTAGCTCCTCTTGAATCCGACAGCACGACGGCGTGGTGTCGGTGGTGGTGGAGAATCCCGGTGGAGCTTCGCTAAGCGTGCGGGGAAGAAGGAGGAGTGGGGCGGCTAGGGTTTGGGGAGAGGGGGGCGCCGGCCATCTAGGTGGGGCGGCCACCTTGTTGTGTTGGGGTGGCCGGCCCCCTCCCCTTGGCCCCTCATTATATAGGTGGAAGCCCCAAGTGTTGGACTACAAGTCTCCGAATAAGACCCGAACCCAAAACCTTCCATGTGATAGGGAAACCTACCCAAGGTGGGAATCCCACTTGGGGTGGGATTCCCCCTTCCATGTGGGGGTGGCCGGCCCCCTTAGGGGAGTCCACTTGGGACTCCTCCCCTTAGGGTTGGCCGGCCATGGGAGGTGGAGTCCCTCCGGGACTCCGCCTTCCTTAGTGGTTTCTTCCGGACTTTTCTAGAACCTTCTAGAACCTTCCATAGAACCTTCCGGATCATTTTAAATCTTATAAAATGACTTCCTATATATGAATCTTATTCTCCGGACCATTCCGGAACTCCTCGTGATGTCCGGGATCTCATCCGGGACTCCGAACAAATATTCGAACTCCATTCCATATTCAAGTTCTACCATTTCAACATCCAACTTTAAGTGTGTCACCCTACGGTTCGCGAACTATGCGGACATGGTTGAGTACTCACTCCGACCAATAACCAATAGTGGGATCCGGAGATCCATAATGGCTCCCACATATTCAACGATGACTTTAGTGATCGAATGAACCATTCACATACGATACCAATTCCCTTTGTCACGCGATATTTTACTTGTCCGAGGTTTGATCATCGGTATCACTCTATACCTTGTTCAACCTCGTCTCCCGACAAGTACTCTTTACTCGTACCGTGGTATGTGGTCTCTTATGAACTTATTCATATGCTTGCAAGACATTAGACGACATTCCACCGAGAGGGCCCAGAGTATATCTATCCGTCATCGGGATGGACAAATCCCACTCGTTGATCCATATGCCTCAACTCATACTTTCCGGATACTTAATCCCACCTTTATAACCACCCATTTACGTAGTGGCGTTTGATGTAATCAAAGTACCTTTCCGGTATAAGTGATTTACATGATCTCATGGTCATAAGGACTAGGTAACTATGTATCGAAAGCTTATAGCAAATAACTCAATGACGTGATCTTATGCTACGCTTAATTGGGTGTGTCCATTACATCATAATGATATAACCTTGTTATTAATAACATCCAATGTTCATGATTATGAAACTAATCATCAATTAATCAACAAGCTAGTTAAGAGGCATACTAGGGACTCTTTGTTGTTTACATATCACACATGTATCAATGTTTCGGTTAATACAATTATAGCATGATATATAAACATTTATCATAAACATAAAGATATATAATAACCACTTTTATTATTGCCTCTTGGGCATATCTCCAACAGATCTCCCACTTGCACTAGAGTCAATAATCTAGATTACATTGTAAGGTACCTAACACCCATGGCATTCCGGTGTTGGTCATGCTTTGCCCTAGGGAGAGCTTTAGTCAACGGATCTGCTACATTCGGATCAGTGTGTACTTTGCAAATCTTTACTTCTCCATCTTCGATGTACTCGCGAATCGAATGATAACGCAGCTTGATATGCTTCAGCCTCTTGTGTGACCTTGGTTCTTGTGCATTGGCGATGGCACCCATGTTGTCACAGTAGATGACTAGTGGGTCCAATGCACTAGGAACCACACCGAGCTCTACAATGAACCTCTTCATCCATACCGCTTCTGATGAAGCCTCTGAAGCCGCTATGTACTCCGATTCTGTTGAAGAATTCGCCACCGTGCACTGCTTCGAGCTTGCCCAGCTTATCGCAGCACCATTCAATATAAACACGTACCCGGACCGTGACTTAGAGTCATCGGGATCGGTGTTCCAACTTGCATCGGTGTAACTTGTTACAACGAGCTCTTGGTCACCTCCATAACAAAGAAACATATCCTTAGTTCTTTTCAAGTACTTGAGGATATTCTTGACCGCTGTCCAGTGTTCCATTCCTGGATCACTTTGATATCTGCTGGTCAAACTAACGGCATGCGCTATATCCGGTCTTGTACATAGCATGGCATACATAATAGAGCCTACTGCCGAAGCATAGGGATCCGACTCATCCTTTCTCTTTCTTCGCCGTAGCCGGTCCTTGAGTCTTACTCAAGACCTTGCACTAGTAACATAGGTAAAAACCCTTTCTTACTTTCGTCCATTCTAAACTTCTTTAGAATCTTGTCCAGGTATGTACTCTGTGATAGCCCTATTAGGCGTCTTGATCTATCTCTATAAATCTTGATGCCTAATATATACGATGCTTCACCAAGGTCTTTCATTGAAAAACTATTATTCAAATAACCTTTTACACTGCTTAATAGTTCTATATCATTCCCAATCAGTAATATGTCATCTACATATAATATCAGAAATGCTACAGAGCTCCCACTCACTTTCTTGTAAATACAGGCCTCTCCATGGCACTGTATAAACCCGAAGTCTTTGATCACCTTATCAAAGCGTCGGTTCCAACTTCTCGATGCTTGCTTCAGTCCATAAATTGAACGCTGAAGTTTGCATACTTTGTCAGCATTTTTAGGATCGACAAAACCTTTGGGTTGTACCATATACAACTCTTCCTCAATGTCTCCATTAAGGAACGCCGTTTTGACATCCATCTCGCCAAATCTCATAATCGAAAAATGCAGCTATTGCTAACAAAATCCTCACAGATTTTAGCTTCGCTACAAGTGAGAAAGTCTCATCGTAGTCAACACCTTGAATTTGTCGGAAACCCTTTGCGACAAGTCGAGCTTTATAGACAGTAATATTACCATCAGCATCTGTTTTTCTCTTGAAGATCCATTTATTTTCGACAGCCTTGCGGCTATCAGGTAAGTCTACCAAAGTCCATACTTTTTTATCATACATGGATCCCATTTCGGATTTCATGGCTTCTTGCCATTTGTTGGAATCTGGGCTCATCATCGCTTCTTCATACGTCGCAGGGTCCTCATCATTGTTGTCCACAATCATGACATTTAGACAAGGATCATACCAATCAGGAGTGGCACGTTCCCTTGTCGATCCGCGAGGTTCGAGTAGTTTCCTCGTTCGAAGTTTCATGATCATTATCATTAGCTTTCTCGTTGCCGGTGTAGGCGGTACAGGTACAACTTCCGGTACTGCGCTACTCTGATCAACGAGTATAGATTCATCAATCTCATCAAGTTCTACTTTTCTTCCAGTCACTTCTTTAGTGAGAAATTCTTTCTAAAGAAAGGTTCCGTTCTTAGTGATGCGTGCATTTGACACACGTCCGTTGGGAACCCCAAGAGGAAGGTGTGATGCAGACAGTAGCAAGTTTTCCCTCAGAAAGAAACCAAGGTTTATCGAACCAGGAGGAGCCAAGAAGCACGTTGAAGGTTGATGGCGGCGGGATGTAATGCGGCGCAACACCAGGGATTCCGGCTACAACGTGGAACCTGCACAACACAACCAAAGTACTTTGCCCCAATGAAACAGTGAGGTTGTCAATCTCACCGGCTTGCTGTAACAAAGGATTAACCGTATTGTGTGGAAGATGATTGTTTGCAGAAAGCAGTAAAGAACAATTGCGATAGATTGTATGCGATGTAAAGAATAGGACCGGGGTCCACAGTTCACTAGAGGTGTCTCTCCCATAAGATAAAAGCATGTTGGGTGAACAAATTACAGTCGGGCAATTGACAAATAGAGAGGGCATAACAATGCACATACATGATATGATAAATATAGTGAGATTTAATTGGGCATTACGACAAAGTACATAGACCGCTATCCGAGCATGCATCTATGCCTAAAAAGTCCACCTTCGAGTTATCATCCGAACCCCTTCCGGTATTAAGTTGCAAAACAACGGACAATTGCATTAAGTATGGTGCGTAATGTAATCAATAACTACATCCTTAGACATAGCATCAATGTTTTATCCCTAGTGGCAACAACACATCCACAACCTTAGAACTTTTCATCACTCGTCCCGCATTTAATGGAGGCATTAACCCACTATCGAGCATAAATACTCCCTCTTGGAGTTAAGAGCAAAAACTTGGCCAGAGCCTCTAGTAATAACAGAGAGCATGCAAGATCATAAACAACACATAGGTAATAACTTGATAATTAACATAACATAGTATTCTCTATCCATCGGATCCCGACAAACACAACATATAGTATTACAGATAGATGATCTTGATCATGTTAGGCAGCTCACAAGATCCGACAATGAAGCACATGAGGAGAAGAAAACCATCTAGCTACTGCTATGGACCCATAGTCCAGGGGTGAACTACTCACTCATCACTCCGGAGGCGATCATGGCGATGAAGAGTCCTCCGGGAGATGATTCCCCTCTCCGGCAGGGTGCCGGAGGTGA
Source organism: Lolium rigidum (assembly GCF_022539505.1). NCBI lineage: Eukaryota > Viridiplantae > Streptophyta > Magnoliopsida > Poales > Poaceae > Lolium > Lolium rigidum. Next base: position 154,184,973 of record NC_061513.1, read on the forward strand.
TCTCCGAGAATCCCCGAGATGGGATTGGCGGCGGCGTCTCAGTAAGGTTTTCCGTATCGTGGCTCTCGGTACTGGGGGTTTCACGACGAAGGCTTTAAGTAGGCGGAAGGGCAACGCGGGGGGCCACACGAGGGACCCACACGCCAGGCCGGCGCGGCCAGGGCTTGGGCCGCGCCGCCCTGTTGTGTCGGCGCCTCGTGGCCCCACTTCCTTTCCCCTCGGTCTTCCGGAAGCTTTGTGCAAAAATAGGACCCTGGGCGTTGATTTCGTCCAATTCCGAGAATATTTCCTTTGTAGGATTTCTGAAACCAAAAACAGCAGAAAACAACAACTGGCTCTTCGGCACCTCGTTAATAGGTTAGTGCCGGAAAATGCATAAATACGACATATAATGTGTATAAAACATGTAGATATCATCAATAATGTGGCATGGAACATAAGAAATTATCGATACGTCGGAGACGTATCGGCATCCCCAAGCTTAGTTCTCGCTCGTCCCGAGCGGGTAAACGATAACAAAGATAATTTCTGGAGTGATATGCCATCATAACCTTGATCATACTATTGTAAGCATATGTAATGAATGCAACGATCAAAACAATGGTAATGACATGAGTAAACAAGCTGAATCATAAAGCAAAGACTTTTCATGAATAGTACTTAAAGACAAGCATCAATAAGTCTTGCATAAGAGTTAACTCATAAAGCAATGATTCAAAGTAAAGGTATTGAAGCAACACAAAGGAAGATTAAGTTTCAGCGGTTGCTTTCAACTTGTAACATGTATATCTCATGGATATTGTCAACATAGAGTAATTATAACAAGTGCAATATGCAAGTATGTAGGAATCAATGCACAGTTCACACAAGTGTTTGCTTCTTGAGGTGGAGAGAGATATGTGAACTGACTCAACATAAAAGTAAAAGAAAGGTCCTTCGCAGAGGAAAAGCATCGATTGCTATATTTGTGCTAGAGCTTTTATTTTGAAAACATGAAACAATTTTGTCAACGGTAGTAATAAAGCACATGTATTATGTAAATTATATCTTACAAGTTGCAAGCCTCATGCATAGTATACTAATAGTGCCCGCACCTTGTCCTAATTAGCTTGGACTACCGAGATCATCGCAATACACATGTTTTAACCAAGTTTCACAAAGGGGTACCTCCATGCCGCCTGTACAAAGGTCTAAGGAGAAAGCTCGCATTTTGGATTTCTCGCTTTTGATTATTCTCAACTTAGACATCCATACCGGGACAACATGGACAACGAGATAATGGACTCCTCTTTAATGCATAAGCATGTAGCAACAATTAATGTTCTCATATGAGATTGAGGATATATGTCCAAAACCGAAACTTCCACCATGATTCATGGCTTTAGTTAGCGGCCCAATGTTCTTCTCTAACAATATGCATGCTCTAACCATTAAAGTGGTAGATCTCTCTTACTTCGGACAAGACGGACATGCATAGCAACTCACATGATATTCAACAAAGAGTAGTTGATGGCGTCCCAGAAGCATGGTTATCGCACAACAAGCAACTTAATAAGAGATAAAGTGCATAAGTACATATTCAATACCACAATAGTTTTTAAGCTATTTGTCCCATGAGCTATATATTGCAAAGGCGAATGATGGAAATTTAAAGGTAGCACTCAAGCAATTTACTTTGGAATGGCGGAGAAATACCATGTAGTAGGTAGGTATGGTGGACACAAATGGCATAGTGGTTGGCTCAAGGATTTGGATGCATGAGAAGTATTCCCTCTCGATACAAGGTTTAGGCTAGCAAGGTTATTTGAAACAAACACAAGGATGAACCGGTGCAGCAAAACTCACATAAAAGACATATTGTAAACATTATAAGACTCTACACCGTCTTCCTTGTTGTTCAAAACTCAATACTAGAAATTATCTATACTTTAGAGAGACCAAATATGCAAACCAAATTTAGCAAGCTCTAGGTGTTTCTTCATTAATGGGTGCAAAGTATATGATGCAAGAGCATAAACATGAGCACAACAATTGCCAAGTATCAAATTATTCAAGACATTTTAGAATTACTACATGTAGCATTTCCCAATTCCAACCATATAACAAATTAACGAAGAAGATTCAACCTTCGCCATGAATACTATGAGTAAAGCCTAAGGACATATTTGTCCATATGCAACAGCGGAGCGTGTCTCTCTCCCACACAATGAATGCTAGGATCCATTTTATTCAAACAAAAACAAAAACAAAAACAAACCGACGCTCCAAGCAAAGCACATAAGATGTGATGGAATTAAAAATATAGTTTCGGGGGAGGAACTCGATAATGTTGTCGATGAAGAAGGGGATGCCTTGGGCATCCCCAAGCTTAGACGCTTGAGTCTTCTTAGAATATGCAGGGGTGAACCACCGGGCATCCCCAAGCTTAGAGCTTTCACTCTCCTTGATCATATTGTATCATCCTCCTCTCTTGATCCTTGAAAACTTCCTCCACATCAAACTCGAAACAACTCATTAGAGGGTTAGTGCACAATAAAAATTAACATGTTCAGAGGTGACATAATCATTTTTAACACTTCTGGACATTGCATAAAGCTACTTGGACATTAATGGATCAAAGAAATTCATCCAACATAGCAAAAGAGGCAATGCGAAATAAAAGGCAGAATCTGTCAAAACGAACAGTCCGTAAAGATGGATTTTATCGAGGCACCGAGACTTGCTCAAATGAAAATGCCCAAATTGAATGAAAGTTGCGTACATATCCGAGAGTCACGCACGTAAATTGGCATATTTTTCTGAGCTACCTACAGAGAGGCAGGTCGAAATTCGTGACAGGCAAAGAAATGCAGCAATCTGCGCAGTAATCCAAATCTAGTATGAACCTTACTATCAACGACTTTACTTGGCACAACAAAGCACAAAACTAAGATAAGGAGAGGTTGCTACAGTAGTAAACAACTTCCAAGACTCAAATATAAAACAAAAATACTGTAGTAAAAACATGGGTTGTCTCCCATAAGCGCTTTTCTTTAATGCCTTTCAGCTAGGCGCAGAAAGTGTAAATCAAGTATTATCAAGAGATGAAGCATCGACATTACCTTGGGCTTTACCCTTACCTTTCTTGTTTTTTTTCTTACTATTCGGCTTAGGGAATATATGGCTACCCCCGGGTGTAGAGGTGAATTTTAGGGTGCCTTCTCCCATGTCTATGACTGCTCCCAATAGTTTCAGCAGGGATCTTCCGAGTGTGATTTGTCCTGTTCTCGCGCATTCAATAACAAGATAATCAATGGATATTGTTCTCCCAAGAATGGTTGTATGCACACCCGTAGCTATTCCTTTAGGAATTATAACGGAGTTATCAATAAGAGTTATTCCTTCTCCCCTTCAACAAATCCCCAAAGTTTCAAAGATTCATGAATTCTCTTGGGCATTAGGCAAAATTCGGACATAATATCACAATTAGCATGAAGAGTTTGGTCACCGATAGCAATTTTAATAGTAGGATCCCATAATGAAGGTTCGAGTTCACTAAAACTTGATCAAGACGGTTACGAATATATCCATAATTTTCATTTAAGCGAGATGCACTTGTCTCAAGAGTGTTTAATCTATTATAAATGCTAATAAGGGCTCGAATCAAAGTTATTAGCTGAATCATGTGATGCAACCAACTTCTTTATGGCATTAAAAGCTTGATCCCCATTGCAATGAAGGAAATCTCCTCCCACTAGAGCATCCAAGGCATATCTATAGCGAATCATAAGACCAAAATAAAAATTACTAAGGAGCAAACTTAGAGTCATTTGAGGTTCAACTTTACGATAAGAAGTAAAAATCCTGGACCAAGCATCTTTAAAACTTTCCTCATCCCCTTGTTTAAAAGTAAAAACTAATTCCTCAGGTGAAGAAGTAACAGGTACAGAGCTAGACATGATAACAAAAGTAAACTAAATGCAAGTAACTAATTTTTGTGTGTTATTAATATAGAGTGCAAGACAGTAAATAAAGTAAAACTAGCAACTAATTTTTTTGTGTTTTGATATAATGCAGCAAACAAAGTAGTAAATAAAATAAAGCAAGACAAAAACAAAGTAAAGAGATTGGATTGTGGAGACTCCCCTTGCAGCGTGTCTTGATCTTCCCGGCAACGGCGCCAGAAAAAGAGCTTGATGCGTGCAGTTGACACACGTCTGTTGGGAACCCCAAGAGGAAGGTGTGATGCAGACAGTAGCAAGTTTCCCTCAGAAAGAAACCAAGGTTTATCGAACCAGGAGGAGCTAAGAAGCACGTTGAAGGTTGATGGCGGCGGGATGTAATGCGGCGCAACACCAGAGATTCCGGCGCCAACGTGGAACCTGCACAACACAACCAAAGTACTTTGCCCCAACGAAACAGATGAGGTTGTCAATCTCACCGGCTTGTTGTAACAAAGGATTAACCGTATTGTGTGGAAGATGATTGTTTACGAAAGCGATAAAGAATAATTGCGGTAGATTGTATGCGATGTAAAGAATAGGACCGGGGTCCACAGTTCACTAGAGGTGTCTCTCCCATAAGATAAAAGCATGTTGGGTGAACAAATTACAGTCGGGCAATTGACAAATAGAGAGGGCATAACAATGCACATACATGATATGATAAATATAGTGAGACTTAATTGGGCATTACGACAAAGTACATAGACCGCTATCCAGCATGCATCTATGCCTAAAAAGTCCACCTTCAGGTTATCATCCGAACCCCTTCCAGTATTAAGTTGCAAAACAACAGACAATTGCATTAAGTATGGTGCGTAATGTAATCAATAACTACATCCTTAGACATAGCATCAATGTTTTATCCCTAGTGGCAACAGCACATCCACAACCTTAGAACTTTCTGTCACTGTCCCAGATTTAATGGAGGCATGAACCCACTATCGAGCATAAATACTCCCTCTTGGAGTTAAGAGCAAAAACTTGCCAGAGCCTCTACTAATAACGGAGAGCATGCAAGATCATAAACAACACATAGGTAATAACTTGATAATTAACATAACATAGTATTCTCTATCCATCGGATCCCGACAAACACAACATATAGTATTACAGATAGATGATCTTGATCATGTTAGGCAGCTCACAAGATCCGACAATGAAGTACATGAGGAGAAGACAACCATCTAGCTACTGCTATGGACCCATAGTCCGAGGGTGAACTACTCACTCATCACTCCGGAGGCGATCATGGCGATGAAGAGTCCTCCGGGAGATGATTCCCCTCTCCGGCAGGGTGCCGGAGGTGATCTCCGAATCCCCGAGATGGGATTGGCGGCGGCGGCGTCTCGATGAGGTTTTCCGTATCGTGGCTCTCGGTGCTGGGGGTTTCGCGACGAAGGCTTTAAGTAGGCGGAAGGGCAACGCGGGGGCCACACGAGGGCCCCACACGCCGGCCGGCGCGGCCGGGGCTTGGGCCGCGCCGCCCTGTTGTGTCGGCGCCTCGTGGCCCCACTTCCTTTCCCCTCGGTCTTCCGGAAGCTTCGTGCAAAAATAGGACCACGGGCGTTGATTTCGTCCAATTCCGAGAATATTTCCTTTGTAGGATTTACTGAAACCAAAAACAGCGAAAACGACAATCGGCTCTTCGACACCTCGTTAATAGGTTAGTGCCGGAAAATGCATAAATACGACATATAATGTGTATAAAACATGTAGATATCATCAATAATGTGGCATGGAACATAAGAAATTATCGATACGTCGGAGACGTATCACTTAGCAACAAAGATTTTGCCTTCGGATCTGTGATAGAAAGTATACCTATAGTTTCCTTAGAGTATCCTATGAAGACGCATTTCTCCGCTTTGGGTTCTAGCTTGTCCGGTTGTAACTTCTTTACATAGGCTTCGCAACCCCAAACTTTAAGGAACGACAGCTTAGGTTTCTTATTAAACCATAATTCATACGGTGTCGTTTCAACGGATTTTGATGGTGCTCTATTTAAAGTGAGAGAGTGGATTTGGTGTTCAGCGGGGTACGTACGCACCCCCTAGATACCGTTGGATTTGCTTTTAGATTCGCTCTCCGTGAGTAGATGCTAACAGAGATCAAACGGCCGTGAAATCCCCTTCCGTGAGTTATTAGCGATTAAAATAGATGCGGGTTTCTTCCGCAGAGGCACCCCTTCCGTGAGTTGCTATCCTGCCTCCTCGACCACGACCCCACCGCGCTTGTTCTCCAGCGCTTATCAGCGGTGACGGCCGGCTTCCTTGAGCTCGGCGCAACGCCGGCGCCATGGATCCGCGTAGAACGACGGGTCGGGAGGCTACTCATCGCGTCGTGTAGGAGCTTGGGCTGGCGTCCAAATCGACTCAACGGGGGACTAGGGGCAGCCATGGCGGTCCAGATCTTCTCTCCTCCCGGCCGGACTCGGGGGCGGCCGAGCTCCCGCAGATTCGATTCTTCCCCCAACAGATCGACGGTGGGCGGGCTCCCGGAGTCGAAGAAGACGACCGCCATGGCCTCCCCCTCGAGCGTCCGCCATGCCCCCCACATCGAGCGTTCGCTCGCCGGCAGCGCTCGATGGTGGGCAGGCTCCCGGAGTCGCAGTAGACAGCCACGCATCGCCGTCCGTCCTCCACCGCTCGGGTGACCTCCACCGCTCGACGGATCTGGGGCAGCAGGGAAGATGGGGTTGGGGAGGAGACGAGGTCGGGATGCTTCCGTGCGCGTGCGGGATGGGGTTGGGGAAGATGGGGTTGGGGAGGAGCTAGCTGGGTGGCGGTGGAGGCGCTAGGCCAGCCGGCAGCAGTGCTCGGTCGATCTGCAGTGGATTTGGCGTGTTTTTTTTTTGAGATGATCTGGCGTGTGGTTGGGGAGGACATAATGAGTGGGGGTGGAGGGGAAGAGCACACGCTGAGTTCCCATCTCGTGACGGACAAGTGAACGTCGTTAGCCACGTGTATGTTTCTGGGGGCGTGCGCAGCTACCCATCTGGGTACCAGGTTTCATCCGTTTAAAGTGAATGCGGCTGTCTCTAATGCATAACTCCAAAATGATAAAGGTAAATCAGTAAGAGACATCATAGAACGAACCATATCTAAGAGAGTTCGATTACGACGTTCGGGCACACCGTTTCGTTGTGGTGTTCCCGGCGGTGTCAATTGTGAAAGTATTCCGTATTTCTTTAAATGCATGCCGAACTCATAACTCAGATATTCACCTCCACAATCAGATCGTAGAAATTTAATCTTCTTGTTACATTGATTTTCTACTTCACTTTGGAATTCCTTAAACTTCTCGAAAGTTTCGGACTTATGTTTCATGAAATAGATATACCCATATCTACTCAGATCATCCGTGAAGGTTAGAACATAACGATAACCACCGCGCGATGCTACACTCATTGGTCCGCACACATCGGTATGTATGATTTCCAATAAGTCAGTAGCTCGCTACATCATACCAGAAAATGGAGTCTTAGTCATTTTTCCCATTAGACATGCTTCGCATCTATCAAGTGACTCAAAATCAAGTGATTCAAGTAATCCATCGGTATGGAGTTTCTTCATGCGTTTCACTCCAATATTACCAAGACGACGAGTGCCACATATAAGTAGAATTATCATTCAATTTAATTCGCTTAGCATCAATGTTATGTATATGCGTATCACTACTATCGAGATCTAACAGAAATAAGCCATTCTTTTCAGGTGCTCGACCATAAAAGATATTATTCTTAAAAATAGAACAGCCATTATTCTCAGACTTGAATGAATAACTGTCTTGCATTAAACAAGATCCAGATATCTCTACTACTATAGTACACGAGTTTTTGAATTTGGATTAGCCATCTACAACCGTGCAGAATCAAATATTAGCCGTTGATTTGACCCACTAGGTGAATATCTGCCGTTCATCAGTACACAACCCAATTGATCTAACGGCTGAAATTTTGTGGATTCGCTCTGTACGGATACGCGCCAAAACAAGAGGTTGTAGGACTTTCTAGACTTATCGCGGCGCTGCTTGCTCCCTCTACTATCCCCCAATTATCGTCGGCCCAGGCGCAGAGCTGCTCGGCTGCTGCACACGAAGAGCAAGCGCAGGAGCAGCGCTGCAGCACTGCCGTTGATTTGTAGCAGGTTGCATGGATGGGCAGCTTGCCGACTAGACTCCGGCCAGAGCTACGCATCGGAGTTGAGTACAAGCTTGGTGCTGTCCGTCGGAGAACCGACGCATCCGCCGGTCGACCGGGTCCTCCGGCCCAATTTTGAAGCTGCCCGTCGGAGCAGATGCTGCATTCGTCTGCCGTCCGGGTGCCCCGGCCCGAGTTCAAGCCATCCACAGCCGTAAGTTGTCCTGGTGGAGATTCAGATCGATGCTAAAAAAAATTGGAGATTCAGATCCGTTTCTTAGGCTTCCATCTCTGCAACCCCGCCTCGATCCCATGGGCATTCATTCGACAATGCACACAAACACCGATTTCATGGCTCAATTTAGCAATGTCATGTGAGGTTAAGAAGGGAAAAGGGAGAGGATTTTGTTCGCTCGATTTAGTCGGATGGGGCTGAGGAAGAGAGAGAAATGAAGTTGTTTTCTGTCTGGGTCCAGTGGCAGTACATGAGGCGGCCAACTCTGTAGAGTTTTTTTACTAATCCAAATTGGGACTCCCATAGCCACCCCAAAACTAAATAAACGACTGCACTTCTCTTGCAGGAGTTCAACACGTTGCCTCATTTTTTGTGTGTGTCAAGTTAATGTGTGCTATTATCCAAGTAGCTTGTATATGTGTTGTTTTATTTGTCAATCCGCACTTTTATCACAACTGAGAGAGTGCAAAATTTACAACCAAATTACTTGATCTAGCTCTATTTATTTTCAGGTATGCACAATCGACTTTGAAAATCCATCCAAATCAATAACACCAAAATACCATCGATCTTTAGGAAAACTTGACCAAAATTGTTGTAATGAGTTGAATAGCTCCTGAAAAAAGCTGTTTCCATAAATGAATTTTGCTTGTGTTATTAATCTCCTAGGATCATAATTGTAAAATAGCCGCATTACTTTTAAACCATATTCGTAATCTTATATTAGAACTTGACGTGCGTAGCACGTACCTTCTACTAGTATTGTTCATGCTCAACGCAGGTACAAAATAATAATTATTGAGGCTTAAAACTAATCCCGAAGGTAGATGTAGAGGAAGTGTGCCGACATCGATCACATCGACTTTGGATCCATTTCCAACGCGCATCGTCACTTCATCCTTTAGTAGTCTTCGTTTATTCTTTAGTTCCTGTTTCGAGTTACAAATATGAGCAACCGAACCAGTTTCAAATACCCAGGTACTAGTACGAGAACCAGTAAGATAATAATCTATAACATGTATATCAGATATACCTTCTTTCTTCTTCTTGACAAGGCCGCTCTTACGATCCGCCAAATACTTGGAGCAATTACGCTTCCAGTGTCCCTTCTCCTTGCAGTAATAGCACTCAGCATCAGGCTTAGGGCCGTTCTTAGGTTTCATAGGAGGCGTGGCAGCTTTCTTGCCACCCTTCTTGAATTTTCCCTTAGATTTGCCCTGTTTCTTGAAGCCGGTGGTCTTGTTGACCATCAACACTTGGTGCTCTTTCTTGATCTCAATCTCGGTAGCTTTTAGCATGCCAAAGAGTTCGGGTAACTCCTTGTTCATGTTCCGCATATTGTAGTTCATCACAAAGTTCTTGTAACTCGGTGGCAGTGATTGAAGGACACGATTAATCCCCGATCTGTTAGGAATCACTATTCCCAAGTCACCGAGTTTCTTCACATGCCCGGTCATGGCGAGCATGTGCTCACTAATGGAGCTGCCTTCTTCCATCATACGAGTGAAGAAATGTTTCGATGCTTCATAGCATTCCACGGCCGCATGAGTCTCAAATATAGCTTTCAGCTCATTCATCAACTCATGAGGATCGTGGTGCTCAAAACGTTTTTGAAGATCGGATTCCAGACTGCACAGGATGGCACACTGAACTTGAGAGTACCGAGTTTTCCGAGTCGCGTAAACAGCCTTTACTTCATCGGTTTTAGTTTCTGCAGGAGGGTCACCTAGCGGTGCATTAAGCACATATTGCTGATTTCCGCCAGAGAGGAAGATCCTCACATGACGGAACCAGTCGGTGAAGTTGCTACCGTTGCTCTTAAGTTTTTCTTTCTCTAGGAACTGGTTAAAATTGATTGGGGACGCCATCTCTACAACATATATTTGCAAAAGTTTAGACTAAGTTTATGACAAATTGAGTTCAAATTTTAATTCAACATAATTAAAAATCTAGGTCAACTCCCACTCAAAACAATATCCCTCGCATTGTCTTAGTGATCACACGAACCAAATCCACCACACCTAAGTCCGATCATCACGAGACAAGGTGTAATTTCAATGGCGAACACTCAAAGTGTTCATCATATCAATCATATGATTCATGCTCTACCTTTCGGTATCACGTGTTCCGAGACCATCTCTCGTACATGCTAGGCTCGTCAAGGCCACCTTAGTATCCGCATGTGCAAAGCGGCTTGCACCCGTTGTATGCACTTGTTGATTCTATCACACCCGATCATCACGAGATGCTTCGAAACGACAAGTCTTGGCAACGGTGCTACTAAGGATGAACACTTTATTATCTTGAGATTTTAGTGAGGGATCATCTTATAATGCTACCGTCGCGATCTAAGCAAAATAAGATGCATAAAAGGATTAACATCACATGCAGTTCATATGTGATATGATATGGCCCTTTTGTCTTTGCGCCTTTGATCTTCATCTCCAAAGCATGGACATGATCTCCATCATCTTTGGGCATGATCTCCATCATCGTCGGCGTAGCATCAAGGTCAATGGCGCCGTCTTCATGATTGTCCTCCATGTAGCAACTATTACAACTACTTTGAAATACTACTCAACATGAAATATAAATACAACCATAAGGCTCCTGCCGGTTGCCACAATACAATAATGATCATCTCATACATATTCATCATCAAATTATGGCCATATCACATCACCAAACCCTGCAAAAACAAGTTAGACGTCTCTAATTTGGTTTGATATTTTACGTGGTTTAGGGTTTTCGAGAGAGATCTAATCTACCTACGAACATGAACCACAACGTTGATACTAATGTTGTCAATAGAAGAGTAAATTGAATCTTCACTATAGTAGGAGAGACAGACACCCGCAAAGCCTCTTATGCAATACAAGTTGCATGTCGAACGAGGAACAAGTCTCATGAACGCGGTCATGTAAAGTTAGTCCGAGCCGCTTCATCCCACTATGCCACAAAGATGCAAAGTACTCAAACTAAAGATAACAAGAGCATCAACGCCCACAAAACCATTGTGTTCTACTCGTGCAACCATCTATGCATAGACACGGCTCTGATACCACTGTATGGATACGTTGCATATCTCTACTACTATAGTACACGAGTTTTTGAATTTGGATTAGCCATCTACAACCGTGCAGAATCAAATATTAGCCGTTGATTTGACCCACTAGGTGAATATCTGCCGTTCATCAGTACACAACCCAATTGATCTAACGGCTGAAATTTTGTGGATTCGCTCTGTACGGACACGCGCCAAAACAAGAGGTTGTAGGACTTTCTAGACTTATCGCGGCGCTGCTTGCTCCCTCTACTATCCCCCAATTATCGTCGGCCCAGGCGCGGAGGCTGCTCGGGCTGCCGCACACGAAGAGCAAGCGCAGGAGCAGCGGCTGCAACGACCTGCCGTTGATTTGTAGCAGGTTGCATGGATGGGCAGCTTGCCGACTAGACTCCGGCCAGAGCTACGCATCGGAGCTGAGTACAAGCTTGGTGCTGTCCGTCGGAGAACCGACGCATCCGCCAGTCGACCGGGTCCTCCGGCCCAATTTTGAGGCTGCCCGTCGGAGCAGATGCTGCATTCGTCTGCCGTCCGGGTGCCCTGGCCCGATTTCAAGCCATCCACAGCCGTAAGTTGTCCTGGTGGAGATTCAGATCGATGCTAAAAAAATTTGGAGATTCAGATCCGTTTCTTAGGCTTCCATCTCTGCAACCCCGCCTCCATCCCATGGGCATTCATTCGGCAATGCACACAAACACCGATTTCATGGCTCAATTTAGCAATGTCATGTGAGGTTAAGAAGGGAAAAGGGAGAGGATTTCGTTCGCTCGATTTAGTCGGATGGGGCTGAGGAAGAGAGAGAAATGAAGTTGTTTTCTGTCTGGGTCCAGTGGCAGTACATGAGGCGGCCAAGTCTGTAGAGTTTTTTTACTAATCCAAATTGGGCACCCCAAAACTAAATAAACGACTGCACTTCTCTTGCAGGAGTTCAACACGTTGCCTCATTTTTTGTGTGTGTCAAGTTAATGTCTGCTATTATCCAAGTAGCTTGTATATGTGTTGTTTTATTTGTCAATCCGCACTTTTATCACAACTGAGAGAGTGCAAAATTTACAACCAAATTACTTGATCTAGCTCTATTTATTTTCAGGTATGCACAATCGACTTTGAAAATCCATCCAAATCAATAACACCAAAATACCATCGATCTTTAGGAAAACTTGACCAAAATTGTTGTAATGAGTTGAATAGCTCCTGAAAAAGCTGTTTCCATAAATGAATTTTGCTTGTGTTATTAATCTCCTAGGATCATAATTGTAAAATAGCCGCATTACTTTTAAACCATATTCGTAATCTTATATTAGAACTTGACGCACCTTCTACTAGTAGAAAACAAAAAATTTCCTACCGCGAACACGCAATCCAAGCCAAGATGCAATCTAGAAGATGGTAGCAACGAGAGGATTATCGAGTCTCACCCTTGAAGAGATTCCAAAGCCTACAAGATGAGGCTCTTGTTGCTGCGGTAGACGTTTTTTTGCCGCTTGCAAAAGCGCGTAGAAGATCTTGATCACGGCGCCACGAACGGGCAGCACCTCCGTACTCGGTCACACGTTCGGTTGTTGATGAAGACGACGTTCACCTCCCCGTTCCAGCGGGCAGCGGAAGTAGTAGCTCCTCTTGAATCCGACGGCACGACGGCGTGGTGTCGGTGGTGGTGGAGAATCCCGGCGGAGCTTCGCTAAGCGTGCGGGGAAGAAGGAGGAGTGGGGCGGCTAGGGTTTGGGGAGAGGGGGGCGCCGACCATCTAGGTGGTGCGGCCACCTTGTTGTGTTGGGGTGGCCGGCCCCTCCCCTTGGCCCCTCATTATATAGGTGGAAGCCCCAAGTGTTGGACTACAAGTCTCCGAATAAGACCCGAACCCAAAAACTTCCATGTGATAGGGAAACCTACCCAAGGTGGGAATCCCACTTGGGGTGGGATTCCCCCTTCCATGTGGGGGGGTGGCCGGCCCCTTAGGGGAGTCCACTTGGGACTCCTCCCCCTTAGGGTTGGCCGGCCATGGGAGGTGGAGTCCCTCCGGGACTCCGCCTTCCTTAGTGGTTTCTTCCGGACTTTTCTAGAACCTTCTAGAACCTTCCATAGAACCTTCCGGATCATTTTAAATCTTATAAAATGACTTCCTATATATGAATCTTATTCTCCGGACCATTCCGGAACTCCTCGTGATGTCCGGGATCTCATCCGGGACTCCGAACAAATATTCGAACTCCATTCCATATTCAAGTTCTACCATTTCAACATCCAACTTTAAGTGTGTCACCCTACGGTTCGCGAACTATGCGGACATGGTTGAGTACTCACTCCGACCAATAACCAATAGCGGGATCTGGAAATCCATAATGGCTCCCACATATTCAGCGATGACTTTAGTGATCGAATGAACCATTCACATACGATACCAATTCCCTTTGTCATGCGATATTTTACTTGTCCGAGGTTTGATCATCGGTATCATTCTATACCTTGTTCAACCTCGTCTCCTGACAAGTACTCTTTACTCGTACCGTGGTATGTGGTCTCTTATGAACTTATTCATATGCTTGCAAGACATTAGACGACATTCCACCGAGAGGGCCCAGAGTATATCTATCCGTCATCGGGATGGACAAATCCCACTGTTGATCCATATGCCTCAACTCATACTTTCCGGATACTTAATCCCACCTTTATAACCATCCATTTACGCAGTGGCGTTTGATGTAATCAAAGTACCTTTCCGGTATAAGTGATTTACATGATCTCATGGTCTTAAGGACTAGGTAACTATGTATCGAAAGCTTATAGCAAATAACTCAATGACGTGATCTTATGCTACGCTTAATTGGGTGTGTCCATTACATCATAATGATATAACCTTGTTATTAATAACATCCAATGTTCATGATTATGAAACTAATCATCAATTAATCAACAAGCTAGTTAAGAGGCATACTAGGGACTCTTTGTTGTTTACATATCACACATGTATCAATGTTTCGGTTAATACAATTATAGCATGGTATATAAACATTTATCATAAACATAAAGATATATAATAACCACTTTTATTATTGCCTCTTGGGCATATCTCCAACATATAGTACTCCTCATCTTGAGTGTTTGGTACCAGTCACGCTGTCGGAGGTCATCGTCATACAGTGGAGTGGGTTGAATTCAAGAGCCCTGGACCGTGGAGGTGGGAGTTCCTACAACAATCGAGCGGGTAGACAGGTCCTGGTGTCGGAGAGCACTTAGATCAATCGAGCAAGGAATACAATGGAAAGCGGCTTGGTGCGTCGAGGCTGCCTAGGCTCTTGGATGACGTGAAGCTAAGTCTGACTAGGCCCCTACCCCTAGGGATGGCGATGAGGATAACCACATGCTAACAGGCGAGCTCGGGGTGTGCTAGATGTGCCCACCAGATGCAAACATTTCTCTATTAGCCGGTTGGGGCACGAGCCAAAATTTCTCTACAGTTAATTAGCGTATTCCTGTGTAATCGGTGTGCCACATGATTAATCAGTTCAAGCGAGTAAAACAACCGTTTCAACCAATTCGCCACGCTTGGCCCCCCTAGTACCGATTAATCGGATGCTTAATCATCTAATGGGACAATTTTTTAAACATTACCGGTTCATGATTTTTAGGTATTACAAGGGATCACACACATGTAAGACCGCAACAAATAATTTGATATTACAAGTAATCATACCCATGGTTAAGACCACAGCAAATAGATGATCCAACGATAATGTATTCCTCGAGGCTGTACGATTTTAGAGACGTTCCCCACACTTCCCCGGACCTGAATCAGACCGCAGTCCATGCGCCAATTCCCTCCGTTGGGTTAAATGAGCAGGCCTTATACAGCCCAATCGGGATACCAGCCCAAAACACTACAAACGGGTAATAGATAATCGAGGCCGTCCGTGCATTCCCGAACCTCATCTCAGCCCTCCGCTATAGATTCCACCCTCCCTTATATAATCTTCTCCACCCCCGGTCTCCCTGCCTTGCACGCTGCGCCTAGAACAAATCCAAACCCTAACCCCATAGCACCAGAAGGCCGCGCCGCCGCCCTCCCCTCGCAGCCATGGCTGTCGGGAAGAACAAGAGGATCTCCAAAGGTCGGAAAGGCAGCAAGAAGAAGGCGTAAGCACCGCGCGCCCTCCTTGATCTCAGCTTCACAGAGTTGTTTCTGGTTCTCGCAGTGGGATTCTGATTTGTCGCTCTCTTTGTGTTCGTCTGTGCCTATGCAGCGTTGATCCCTTCACCAAGAAGGACTGGTACTCTATCAAGGCGCCGACGTTGTTCAACACCCGCAACATCGGCATGACCCTCGTCTCCAGGACCCAGGGTACCAAGGTTAGTTTGCTCTGACCCCAACTTCTTCATCTTGTCTCGCGCTGCTGCCGAAACGTTACGTTTCTAGGCCGACCGCTTCGTGTTTTCTTGTTTCGACATGTGGTGCTTCTGAAGATCTATAAGTAGTTCACTATTACCCCTACTACCTGTTTAGGCGATTACTGTTCTCCAGGCCTTGAGATATTCGATCCATCTTTTAATCAGTGTATTATTGTTTAATCCTGTCATGTCGCTTTTTTTTTCTTCTAGTACATGGTGTTCTTCAAACTAGATCTCTTGGGAGTTCATGCAGCAGTCACAACCTTCTGTTGTGTATACTAGTTTATGCTGCATAATGTTGAAATGTTCTATGTAATATATAACTTCTGTTATTTACTTCCATTCTTGGCCAGTTTTGACATGCTCGATGAACATATATACTGCTCCGCTTAAACAATTGACAAGTTGTACCCTGCTGCATTTGCTTAGATATTGAATCGAACATTATTTTGCATCCTCAGCCACTTCAATTTTCGCTGACTACAATAACTCTGTTGTCTATTATAGTTATTTCCCCCAGTTCTGATTAGAGTCCTTTTAGCTTGATTCTGATGGGTTAACTTTTACACAGTTTTATTTGTGTTAGTTTTGTCTTATGAGACCCTTAAGTTTTTTATCGTACAATCTTTCATGAAATTGAACATTTCAATTTGCTCAATACTAGTTTTTAACCGTTCCATTTCACTGTCCATTTGCTCTTTGGTATTAGTTGATGATTCATATTTCTTATTAGTTCTCATTATTTGTCTTCAGATCGCATCTGAGGGTCTCAAGCACAGAGTTTTTGAGGTTTCCTTGGCAGACCTTCAAGGTGACGAGGACCAGGCTTTCAGGAAGATCAGACTTCGTGCAGAGGATGTGCAAGGAAAGAATGTGCTCACAAACTTTTGGGTAATAATGACTGCTGATTGTGTATTCCTCTGCTGTTTGTGTTGTCTTGTGTTCTCTGACTAGTTTTCTGTTGCAGGGGATGGATTTCACCACCGACAAGCTTAGGTCACTTGTAAAGAAGTGGCAGACACTGATTGAGGCCCATGTTGATGTTAAGACCACTGACAACTACATGCTCCGGCTGTTCTGCATTGGCTTCACGAAGAGACGTCCCAACCAGGTGAAGCGTACTTGCTATGCTCAGGCCAGCCAGATCAGACAGGTATTTGTATTTCTGTGTGTTTACATATTCTTGAGATGATTGTGCTTTGTCAAGCTTTGCTTACATAATTATCATCTTGTATAATTAGATTCGCCGGAAGATGGTTGAGATTATGGCCAACCATGCTTCAACCTGCGACTTGAAGGAGCTGGTTGCAAAATTCATTCCTGAGGTCATTGGAAAGGATATTGAGAAGGCAACAGCAGGTATATTCCCTCTCCAGAATGTCTATGTCCGCAAGGTCAAGATCCTGAAGGCACCGAAGTTTGATATTGGGAAGTTGATGGAGGTATATGATCCTGTGACCAATTTCAATCTATGTGAATTTAGCTTTCCTGTTGTGCATCTATTGATGCAATGTGGTGGTTCACAGGTACATGGTGACTACAACAAGGAGGATGTCGGTGTGAAGGTTGATAGGCCGGCTGAGGGAGATGAGGCGTTGGCAACAGAGGAGGTTGCAGCAGCTGCTGAGTAGAGTTTGTGTAGTTTCTTGATTCAGAAGATGTGTCCTGTTCCAATACTTGATTCAGCTTTGATACCTGCTTTTTGATCATCTATCTGTTGGAGTTCAGTTTCTGAGTAACTAATCAAGGAACTTGTTGGCGACTCTGGTTTCATGACTTCCTGTTTGAATGTTTGAATCCGTTTTAGTTTAGTATATCTTCTGTTATGAGTATTATGCACTGCCAATACGCACCCATCCTCATAGGCTATCATTGTTTTGCTCAGCTTGACTCATGTTGCTTAATTCCTTTTTTCCTGTTGAATCCTGAAAGTGTTATACAGTACTATAGTTCTATATGCTTCACGTTTGGAAAGCAATTTCCTTGGAGTACAGCAAGATCATTCGATCCAACGTTACTCAGATAAATCGGCCATTTCAAACTGTGTTTCTAGTTGGTGGAGTCGAATGCGATGTCAAAGTTGACCTCCATGCCAGATGTCAAAGTTGACGAGTAATCCGCTGGAGTGTACATCTAATAAAATGCTCCAAATATGTTAGTAAATGGTACCGTAGTAAAATGTTTAACATATCTACCCCTTATAGAAAAAGCTTCCCGACTTTTTAAATGTAATAAAATGCTCTAAATATCTAGATTGGAATGTATATAGACATGTTTTAGTTATAGATTTATCTGTATTCTAAGAACAGAGGTAGTTTTTTTTTTAGGAACAGAGGGAGTACATACAATGCTCAGCATAATAGCTATAGTAGCATAATACTCGTGTGTTGCAACGGATTAATAACGAAAGATGACTCTATCCAAAAATAGAATAAATGGAATATAATTACAATGTGTATGTATGTCCAGGATATGTGACCACATGTTCCTCATTTTTCTTTAGAATCCATGGTACAGTTTCATACAATGTGCATTATTTGTTGTCACAGCTGAGACAACTCCGATGCTCGATCGACCGATCCGATTTGACCAATCGACCGATCTAATTCACATGTTTGAACAACCGATCGAAATAATTCATAGTATTTATTGAATGGTATATCGTAAAATTTGTCCGTTTTACACCATCTTTTTATTTACCAAACATGGTACAATATAAATGCTTACTAAGTACATGCAATCGGTTCTTAGTAAACGTGAAAAATGCTCTAAATATCTGTATATAGACATGTTTAAGCTATAGATTCATGTTTTCTAGGAACGGAGCTGGTTTTTTTTAGGAACAGAGGGCGTACATACAATGCTCAGCATAATAGCTATAGTAGCATAATACTCGTGTGTTGCAACGGATTAATAAGGAAAGATGACTCTATCCAAAAATAGAATAAATGGAATATAATTACAATGTGTATGTATGTCCAGGATATGTGACCACATGATCCTCATTTTTCTTTAGAATCCATGGTACAGTTTCATACAATGTGCATTATTTGTTGTCACAGCTGAGACAACTCCGATGCTCGATCGACCGATCCGATTTGATCAATCGATCGATCTAATTCACATGTTTGAACAACCGATCGAAATAATTCATAGTATTTATTGAATGGTATATCGTAAAATTTGCCCGTTTTACACCATCTTTTTTTTTACGAAACACGGTACAATATAATGCTCACTAAGTACATGCAATCGGTTCTATGAACGCACAAACGCACATGCTACCTCTATGAACACCTTCGAGATACTTTGTCTGAGAAACTGATTCGTCGAGAATACACGTCGAAACGTGACCCCAACTGAACGAATATTTCTCTTTATTAAAGAAACACTCACGCGTGAAACATGGTTTTTTTAGCGAGAATGTCACTGCGCTCCTAAACATGTGGTCGATTCTTTTCACTAACCTCTTAAAAGCTGCAGGGTATGAAAGTTTTGTTTTTGAAGGATTTTTAGTTGCATAAGTGTTGAGATTTGTATGTCCTACGAATTTTAAAGAGAAAAAGCATGCACGAGCAAAAATTAGGAAAAGAAACCTAGAGTCATATATGTTGTCTATGTATGTTTGGGAAAGAAAGAAAAGTTAGAAAATTTAAAGTATCGCGGCAAGAGGAGCATAATCAATAGATCTCTTTTGGCCTTTTTCTTTTCTGTCGATCGTGTCAATCTAACGGGGATTGCCGGACACGCGTTGTAATATCCCAGGATTCGAGACGACCGAGGTGTAGAATTTAGAAAGGGATGTGCATTACATCGTAAAATCTGGGGAAATTTTGCGCTTTATTGAAAAACTGCATCTTAGGGGGAACAAGTTTCTCTCTCGATACCAGATAGGGTTAGGGTTTCGAGAGTGCGATAAACTTGGACCTAACTAATCTCAACTTAGGGTTTTGGATAAGAGAGGGGAACAATCCACTTTTCAACTTAAGTTGCATGATTAAATTCAAACAAGTTAGGTTTGAATTTCAAATTCAAACATCAATTAGGCATATTATAATTCAAATAATGGATAATTCATTAAACAATTGGAAAATCAAGAATATAAAATAATAGAACATATATTAAAAGCTCATTAGGGAAAACTTGAGATTTATTGATTAACACACAAGATACATTGTCATTTACAATATCCATTTGAATTATAAATATTACAACACATTACAGAAATTGAATAAATGAAAAAGAAAAAGAAAATTACAAATAATTATAGAATGCTAAACTACATAAGCAAATCTTCATGAATTTCTTGATCAACACTTGATTGAGATCCTCTTGAGCACCCAATTGATCCTTGCATATAAACACAACAAAATGAAATACAAATTAGGCCAAGTGGCAAAGCCACTTGGCAGGTTAGTTAAGGAAAAGAAATTTTGGATGGATAATACCCAAACCAGCCGAGCTGAAAAATGCCAAATCCCAAGTTCCAACCAGGGAACTCACAGACAGCTCACAAGGCATGCTGCATGCCCAACAGCACACACAGGCCAGGGGAGAGTCACCAAAATGGTGCCAGGCAGTGCTGTCGACCAAGGAAGCAAGGAGAGGGGCAGTATAAAACCTTTTCACAAGCAAACCCTAGATGTTCATCGACAGCAGCTCCACAGGGTAAGCACACAAGAACATCAAGAACAACACAGCCAACCAAACTATCCAGAATCAGTTCCACCAAGGACTGCTTGCTATAGAACAAACACTGATGGAGTAGAGCATCACAAGCTAGCTAGGAGGAGCAGGGCAAGCTTAAGACAACAACTAGAAGCAAAACCACTACATCAACACGTTTTCTAGGAGCTGGAGAGAGGTATACCAAAGAATCATGAGCAAGCAGTGTTTTGCTCATACTAATCTAGCATATGCATAAGCCACATAAGCTAGAGGGTTGAGATACCCTGTTTGTATCAACATTTGGCTACCAGCCATATGGTGCAAGCAAAATAAGGGATAAGCCAGTAGGAATTCATCCAAGGGAACACTGATTAAGTCAACATGATAATCATTGACATAACCAAAGAAATCCAGCATGGATTTGATCCCTATCTAGTCAGCCAGACTCACCTAGCACCCTATAGCTAGCTATACCATCAGAATATAAACATTTATATGTCTATTTTCATTTCAACATCAAATATACTGGAAGCACTTGAATAACTACCAGTAATATTACACAGAAGCATACAAAAGAGGTAGGAGCAACCATTTCTAGCAGGCCAAGCACTGCTAGGGTCACAACAACTACCCAGCCACACACAAAAGCCAACCAGAGAAGCCTATCATCACTCCAAGGAGTTCAAGCATCACAGGAGGTACCAACACATGTTGGTTTCCATCCAGTGGGTGAATAGGATGCACAGGATCACTACTGCATCAAGTAGATCATGTCTGTTTGTCAGAAATAGGAAGCAAAACTTCACTAACAAGTACAAGTAGTAGAAATAGCTCACACAGATGCAACCAGGGGCATCAAATCAATCAACCAACCACCAGTATTGCTTCCACAAGCAACATCAACCACCAGTACTTGGTGAGGAGCTAGATACACAAGCAACAACAGCATATCAAGTGAATGCATATAAGTGTATAAGCCAACAGGAAGCCCTGATGATCACAGGATCATCCAAATCCACAGTTAATCAACAATTGCATCATAGATAATCAAACATATGATTTATAATTGTATCCAGAAGCACATCATCCAGGAATTGATGCATATATGCAACAGCCAAGCCAAGCAGAGCCCTACCATGAGCCAGAGCTCAATAATCATCACACGGGGAGCACTGACACTTGCTAAATGCAAGAACTACTAGCAGTAGTAAGCCAGGGAAGCCAGAACAGTGACATGAGCATATGAATTAAGCAACAGCAGTAGCTAGGGTTGGCCATCCAAGCATCTAGGTAACCATTAGCATAAACCACAACATGGATAAACAACAATAGCAATCCAGGGCATACAGCAGGTAACAACATGACCCTATGACATGGCTAGTAGAGCAGCAACAACAGCTAGCACACCACAACAGCAGCAGAGAGCACAGCACAACAACAGCCAGCATAGCCCAGTAGCAGCATCACGACATGGCAGCATCTCCAAGTGGAGGAGCAGCCGTAGCTAGAGCTAGACGAAGAGGAGAAGAAGAGGAGAAAGAGGAGCAGAGAGGAGGCGTACCCGGAGCAGAAGTACCACAGCGTCCCCGTGGTGGCACGGCGGCACAACCCGACCATGGCAGCGCCAAGCCGCGGCCAAGCCAGGCATCGCCGAGCACAAGTGCTCCAGCACCACCACGGCGAGGCACACGACAGCACCACAATGACCAGGAGTGCCGGCGAGCGACGAATCGCCGCGAGCACCGCGCAACCCTAGTTGCAGTAAGGTTGGGGGCGAACGGAGACGACCTCAAATCACAGATCTACGCGGACCACAAGGTGCGCCGTCGAGAGGCGGTTCGATGGCGACCAATCTCGTCGCCGGAGATGGCCGGAGGCGGCCGAAACATAGCGGCGACGGCGGCGGCGACCACGGGTCGCAGGAGCGTGCAGGGAGTTAGGGTTAGGTCGAGGAGGCGACGACGAGCGCGTCTGGGTCGGTTGGACCGAGCCCAACGGGCTGGTCCAACCTAACCAGCTCGAGCGGCCTGACAGGTGGGCCCGAGGGGCAATTTGGTCATTTCCAAATTGCCATTTAAATTGAAACATTCACAGAATTTTATAAATTAAATATAGCTCTAAAAAAATAAATAAAAATATGTAAACCACTTAGAATAAAATTCTCTATCATAATAAAATATGAAATGGAATTTTTGAGACAAATAAAATTGAACCATTATTAAATGCAAAGAATAAAGATTTAATAATAATCATTTAAAATAAACTCCATATTTGTAATGATAAAAATAAGTCCATAAATTCTTTTGGACTTAAAAGCACCTTGGCAATATTCCAAGATAGTATTTTACTCCTAAGGAGTATTCCTAAATTGTTCTTATTAGCAACCTCCGACATAAAATAACAAAACACCGGGAAGGGGGAACCAAACCCTAAAATCTGAAAGCAGGCATGTTTGGAATCTTTAACCATTCCCCTTATCGGACAATGATGCTATCTTTCAGAAACAGAGGATCAGGGTCAGTCCAAACAATCCAACTGCACTACATTGCAGTCGCTAGGCAAGTTCATCGCTTGCTCATGTCAATTTGAGTATTTTTACCAAATTACTTGCAAAGTACTATACTTATCACCCTTGCATAAAAAAGTAAAATTGCTATCTTCACAATTATGAATATGACTATGTGGTGGGCAATAGAACCATGGTATGAGTATGGTGGAGATTCCATTGCAAGGGTATGTATCCATCTAGGATTAAACAAAAAAATGTCGTCCAGTGATTCTTGTGCCGTAACAACCGTGTTAACCATAAGATCTGGAATGGGACGGTGTAGTCAGTTGTGCTTCTCCCTCTCGTTCATCAACGGATGCGCTTACCGTAGTCACTTGAATCCCAAGGGACAAGCGGAGTGGTTGGGGAGCCCTAAGTCCCTATGGTAATGCGGTCTATGATGGGTTGCAATGACCGGCGAAGGTATCGGGTCAGGAAACCTGATAGTAGTCGAGGTCGGATGGTATCCTATGGATACGCTGGCCGGCGAGGACCCAAGGTCGGAATTGCAACAAAGGGTGGGTGTTCGGGGTCGCGGAGAAACATAATGATTGGCTAGGACCTTATACCTGGCCTCACACCATGGAAGTGTGGACGGGAAAGCTACCCGGTTTGCAACAAGGTTAAGATCTCTTATGGGTAAAGCAACACACCTCTGCAGAGTGTAACAAACCGTGACCTATCACTCCCCGTTCCGGGATATGGAACTGCGAACGCTGCCGGAAAGGAACTCCATGAAGTTCTAGTCAACCGGTGAAGGCTGGCGGACATAGTTCTTTTGAATAAAAGCAACCTTTTGAAGAAATGATTATAAAAACATGCATTGGTATTAGACTTTCTGGTCTAGTACCGTAGCTAGTGCATTAAACACCTCTTTCCTATTATGAACTTGTTGAGTACGCTCGTACTCAAACCTCTTATAATCCCCTGCTTAGATTGTCTGAATCACCTTGAGGAGGCCAACGACGGTCAAGATGGAGCAGATGGGATCTGCTATGAGGAGCCAGACCTCTCGGGAGGAGTAGAAGGGGTCGACTATCTGATCGTCTATGGAACCGGGGAGGTTCCAGAAGGAGAACAAGTGTGAATCACGAGAATAGTAGTAGTAGCCGAGCAACACGAACTCTTTAGTATTTAGCTGCTCGAGGCGAATAATGTTTAACCTGCTAAGACTTCTATATTGTAAGTTAAGTTGGGTTCACCTCGAACCCAGGAGTAAACCTCTATGGACCCAGGAGGAGCTTCGAGATGATGCATATATTTGGTTTGTAATAATATGTGAATGAGTTATGGACCAGCTATGTTTCTGTTGTACTATTCTGAGGGATGTAATATTTGCGGATTGGTACTTCGCACATGTTATGTCAACGACTGGCATACTACAACATGCAGTGGTATGCAGGATCACCACACGCGTTGATCGATCTATGCTTGTTTTACCGATTAGAATTAGGAAAGAGATGCTGATTTAGCTACCTAGTGCTACAAATTGGATTTTGGTCGTGACCTAACTAAACCTGATCAGAACTCCTCATGTAGCCGGTCACGCTGACCTTACTTTTTTATGTTCGGGGTGAGTTGTATACACGTTTGACGTACCATCACCAATCATCGTGACCTGTTTAAATTTAATAGTAAAGATGTACGAGTGGTACGACTTGAGATACTCTAATGGGCAGTCCCAATTTTCTCTCTCAAATTAGAAACTAATAATTGGTAAAAGTGAGGAAGATAAAAGTATATCTCCCGGTCTAGATGAGCCCCATCCATCTCGAAACACAAGATAGGCGATGGTTCTGAGTTCCGTCAATAGCGTGTTGCTTGTGTCTGAGGCAGGGGAGCCCGATTTTCTCCGGATGCTATTCCTTTCCAATCCTTTAGCTGACAAGAGACCGCTGAAAAGTGTGATTAGTTGTCTTCTTCAGGCAGAAGTAGTTGGAATCGATTAGATTCCTACCAAATTTTCTTTGAAAGAGAAAAAAACTATTTCCTTTAGAGAAGTCTCTTCGTTCTTGGACCACTCAAACTGAGCTAACATTTTCATTTTTGATTTGAGTCCTTTTTTGTCCCTAAAGGAAAACTTGGACCACTTGACTTGGTTTTTATGCCAAATTCAAGGTAAACATACCTATATTTAGTTCTATCTCGGTATGTGTTTCACTTCATCGCGTGCTTAATTACCTGCTAACCCTAGTAAGTTGTCATTTGGCTGAGACTGTGCTCTCACTACTACGACCGGTAGATATGCACCCGGTAATATCCTTAAGCTCCTGCTAGTTATAGAGGTTCTCATCCTGGGGTGTCTAGATTACATCTGTCCCAAGTGATGATGTTTTCCCTAAACTAACAACCGGTGTCGCCTTTTTGTCTCCCAAATTTAACATCCTCTCCAAGTAAATCCTTCTAGTTGCTGGCATTTCACGATAGAGCTTTGTTGACTGATAGATTCAGTAGATTAGAGATCACTTCCCTCCCGCTTGCCCAACACTAGTGAAAGAGTCTACCTTTGTGCCGAGGAATGGCAGCCTAGTAAACATCTCACTGATATCAAACAAGGTTTGGAAGACCGTGTAAGCCGTTTTAGGATTGTAGGCTAATTTTGTAACATCCCAAAAATTTCAAATTCAATAAAGAGACAATCTCCCTTGTTCAAAATTTGGAGCTAACAAAAACTCTATTTGAATTATATGTGTTGCATAGTATGAATGCATGTATGTGTGACTTTGCCATGCTAGGGTTTGAAGTGCTTGACTTTGTCTCTAAACCCTAACCATGATCTTTTAAGATCAAAGGGAAGCAAAGAAAAAGAAAAAAAAAAGAAAAGAATAAAACAACACCACATATGGGCCTACGGCCATTTTTGAAAATCCTTAACCTGGGCCATATTAACTTGTGCCAATGGTTTGGAAACCTAACTAAACTCAAAAGAATACCTTTTGAATCAAAGAAACCCAAATCAAATCAAAGGAAGATGCAAAACCTTGCAACATGTGATAATGGTCATTTTTGACAATCACATCAGGGTACCCACTTTGAGCCCCTGTATTAAGAGATTCTTAAACCAAAATCTCCCAACTCTTTGCACATCATCCAAGACCTCATCAAATTGAACACTTTTTCTGTTGACCACTTTGACTAGTTCTCTTTCTATTGCTTAATATAAGGAGGCAAAGTGACAACATCAAATCAGATTCTAGATTAGGTCAATTTTGGATTTTCACAAACCACCTCCATTTTGCACACCACCACCACCAACCTGTGCCAAATATTATTTGAATCAACTTCACCAAAAAGTTTCGAAAAATTCAAAAGTGGAGCTCTTGCGGCCATTGTGTCGAATACATGGCAGGCACAAATCTGCCAACCCTAGACACTCTAATACCCAGCAGATTTTGGACTAACCAATCAACCCTATGTCATCATTAGTCCTCTCCTGCACCCCTTACACCATGCCAAGCGCCAGAGACAAACATTTTGCATGATCTCATCGAGGACAAGACCATGCCGTGGTGTTCATGCCCCTTCTCCATGCCATCCTCTCCTCCTCTCACATCTGGTGTGCATCACCATGTCCTTGGACCTCTACACAGCCTGCTGATCACGTTGGACATCCTCATTGGCCAGGAGAGTCACCGCAACGACCAGAACGTGACACGCCCACGACGCCGAGACGCGCCAGAGCGTGCACGCTGACATCCCTGGACGCGCCAGAGCACGCACGCGCCTCGTCACCCTCGTCCTCCCCTTGACCTCTCCTCTCACACCGTGCACCACCACGTCACCCTCTACCTCCCAGACACGCTCACCTGCGCCGGAGAGGACGGCAGCCGTCGTCATCATCGACGACTTCCGCCTCGGTACTGTGAGCTCGCGTCACGTTCCTCGCCGCGTCACTCCATCATTTTCAGCGCCGTCAAGCGCGCCGTGCTCGCCATGACGTCACCAACACTGGTGCATCGTCGCCTAGCTCACCCCGCCACTATATCGCCGTCGCCACGCTCGACCTGCCCCGGTGCGCCTCAGACCTCGACGCCGCTATAAAAGGAGGCCTCCCGCGCCTCAATTCTCCACACCCAACTCATTCTCTCATCTCAGAACCACTCCTCGAGCTCTCCCTCTGCCCAATTTCACACGTAGACCACCAATTCATCGCCGGAGTCCTGCGGAGCCGCCGCGGAAGAAGAAGGAGATTGCCGCCGCCCCCAGAGCTGCCGCTTCTACCAGGAGGACCGCCGTCATCGACAACCCCGCCGTACATCGTCGCCGATCGTCGCCAGAGTGCCGGTGAGCCTCTCACCCCCTGGTGCTCGCCGCCAGTGAGCCTGTACTCGTCGTCGACGATGACGCACGCCAGTCGTCCGATCTGATTCTAATCGCGCGCCTCTTATTGATCCATACCGCTTCAGCGTTTAAACGTCGCTGACGGGTGGGAACCCTTGTCAGGCGGCATGCTCGTGCGATACACGCAGTGGGCCAGCCCGTCTGTTTTTCTCCCCCTGGCCCAACTAGTTTTCCTGCGCGAGCCCACGATTCAAATTCGAATTAATTGTTTTAGTTTTAAATTCAATACTGGTGTCAAGTTCAAATTTAAAATTAGGAAGATCCACTGAGCCAAATTTTATGAACTTGATATTGTTGGAAGGATTATTAAAAGCTCTAACCAACTACACTGGCCTCAACCATAGATCTGTTGTAGAAATAATGTAGCAAAAAGAACAAGCCAGTACCTTTTTCAAATTCAAACATTTATTAAAAATCAACAATAAGTGATTTTGAGTCGATTCCAACTCTCATAAATCACATTTCACATACTCTACATGAATATGTAAAAACATAGCATAGTTGTTTGCATGATCATGGGCTAGAGCAAAATAATGGCTATGTGGCCATTTCTAGTCCATTTAAATTACCCAAATTTATTTATTAAATGGTATGAGAGGTTTCCTCTCATTTAAATCATTTTCTCAAGTAATTCAATATGAGGGAATAGCTTTGGTAGAAAGAACCTCATATTTAATTACTTGGTGATATTAAATTAGTCCATAGTAGTGTTTAAATTGCATGAGGTATAGTACCTCATTTAAATCATTTTTCTCAAATGATAAGTATGAAGTGTTGACCTTGGTCAACATAATCCCACACTTATTAATTGAGGAGATTAAATATTAATAAGATTCAATGAGAGGAAATTCTTCTTCTTACAAGTTTTCTTAAAAGAAAAACAAAGCCAACCCCCTTGTGATTAATGTTGTGACGATATGATGGCTTGTGTGAACCATTTGTGTGTTAAGTCTAGTACTCAAGCTTTGTGTGGTGATTGTATGCCTCGTATCCGTTTATAGACGCTAGTACCGAGGAATACTAGGAGGAGGAGGTCTTCTACCAAGAGGAAGAAGAAAGCTTTGATCACTGTACCAATCAAGGCAAGCTATACTCTTGCAAGTTACCCAAGTGCAAGCTCAACTTGAGCAAGGAACTAATACCATACTACTTTGTGCTTTACTTTCCAAGTCCCAGTTTTTATCTTACAAAGCTTTTACTTTGATTATTAAGGTTTACTTTTATAGTTAACTTGAGGTTAGGTATGGAGTCGTACAAGAACATCAAAGCTAGCCTAAAGAGCTACAAGCTAGTTAGCACCCCTCATGACTAGTTGCTAGTGCTAAAACTAAAAGTGATTACTCTAGCTGGGAACATCTGAATCTTTGACTTTGAAAACCTTGGAATGATGAGTCATTCTATTGAAAGATTTTTGAAGGTGAAGGTGACTTGAATGACTTGGTGATTTTGATAAAAACTGATGATTGGGTTCGGATGCGATACCATTCCAATTTCTGAGTACCCCCACAATACCTGATTATGGGTAAGGCTTTAGCTGGAAATTTATGTGTCTTAGTATGGGTTCCCGCTGAACAAGCGTCATAAAGGTTATGCCGAGGCTGCCTCCGTTGAAAGTGAAATGACGTGAAAAGAGTTGAATGTCCTACCCAAGCCCTGTGCAGTTCCCAGGATAGCAGATTGTTATCACTGGGAGGCCAAACTCATGGGGGAGGTGCCTATACTAGGATGTGTAAGTGAAAGGTTAATGGTTGATGATCCGCATACTGAGTTATGATTATTCAGGGTTATCCCTGACAGATGTAATCAAATGTTGTGGCACAAGGGAGGTGCCTATACTAGGATGTGTAAGTGAAAGGTTAATGGTTGATGATCCGCATACTGAGTTATGATTATTCAGGGTTATCCCTGACAGATGTAATCAAATGTTGTGGAACAAGTGTGCAACCTCTGCAGAGTGTAAACCTATTCGAATAGCCGTGTCCGCGGTTATGGACGGTTGGATGGCCATACTGTTCCGTTGTCAGATGATTTCTAAAAATGAATGATGATTTGAAAGGTGAATTTGACTTGATCACACCAGAGTTGTGGGAATGACACTAATGTTCCCACTTGAGTTAAGTTAGGAAAATAAAGAGTCTTTGAGTACTAAATGCTTAAGAAATAAAAATGGCTTTATGCAAATGAACCTAGAGCTTAGAACCCTCTCACTACAACTGTTAAGTGCTTACACTAGTATTAGTTTGCGAGTACTTTAAAGTACTCACGACTGTGTCCTTGGCTATTCAAATGGCCAGACTATGATCAAGAAGAGTAGCAGTATCAAGATGACGGACAGCAGGACGTCTATGACAACTAGGATCATCTCCTGACGTCAAGCGTTGCATGTGGAATAGATGGACTCTACTACGTCCTCCCGCTATGTGTTATGTATTGATCCTTGGATCAAGTGTTGTAATGAGACTGGATCATGTGATCCTTTTTGATGTAAGACTATTATGGTGTTGTAATGAATGATGTGCTGTGATATGAACTTATTATGTCTCGCAAAAACAATCTTCCTGGGATTGCGATGTATGGCATAATAGGCATCTGGACTTAAAAATCCGGGTGTTCACAAATTTTCACCACATTATAAAATTTTCCCTGTTTTCATTTTTGCCCTCTCTCGCGTCGCACCGATCCCCAAAATCCTGATTGCACCTCACCCGTACAGGTCTACGAGAGGCAGGGCTCCAGAGGCCTTGGCAGTCGCATATGTGTCTCATACCGTGGCTAGGGTTTGTGTCTGGGTTTATATAGCATTGATAAGGCCGTGGGGCGCAGCGTACGTCCAAGTCGGCACATCCACGATCCAGAAAATCCGGAACGAAATGGCTGCACTAATGCGCCCGTCCTTTAGTGACTTGTAAATAATCAAACGATTAATTTCCTGAACAGAAAAGAGGTAAACTATGCTCAGCGAGATTCCCGCAACCAGTGGTGCGGCGCGGCGTGTCGTGACGAGGCGGGCGGAGGAGGAGTGTCATAAATAGCAAAAAGGTAAGCTAGGGATCCTGAATAAATCAAAAGACTTCCTCCAATTTGGTGGTTTAATGATATGAGCATTTATAAGAGCTTGTTTTAATGTGGTAAAAGAAGTGAAACGACTTTCATCAAAATTAAAATGAGCATCCTTTTGTAATAGGTTAGTTAATGGTCTAGCAACTTTAGAGAAATTCTTATTGAATCTCCTATAAAACCCTACATGACCAAGAAAACTTCTTATACCTTTCACATCACGTGGAGGTGGTAGCCTCTCTATTGCCTCTTTTTTCCCTTTATGAACTTATATACCCTTACCCGAGATCTTGTGACCAAGCACTATTCCTTCTTGTACCATGAAGTGGCATTTCTCCCAGTTCAGGAAAATATTAGTGTCTTCACATCGCTGCAAAACTTTATTAAGATTTTCGAGACAATGGTTAAATGAAGTTCCATAGACGAAGAAGTCGTCCATCCATAATTCCATGATATTTTCAACAAAATCTGCAAATATAGCAGTTATACATCTCTGGAAGGTAGCATGTGCTTTACATAAACCAAAATTCATAGGACAATAAACATATAAATCAAACGAGTAAGTAAAAGTTGTTTACAGATTATCTTCTGGATGAACAACTATTTGAGAAAAATCAGAATATCCATCTAGATAACAAAAGTAAGAGTTTTTAGCAAGTCTCTCTGATGTTTGATCTATGAGTGGAAAAGTTAGTGATCCTTCCTAGATTCTTTGTTTAGCTTTCAAAAATCAATACAATTCTATGCCCGCCAATACTTTGTGTAGGGACTAGTTCATTGTGTTCATTGGTACAACACTAAATCCACCTTTTTTGGGGAACAGAAGGAACATGACTTATTGAGTCGCTTTCCACCACATGATAAATGATACCCACATCTAAGAGGCGAATTATCTCTTTTCTTACCACTTATTTCATTTGTCGTTTTAGCCTTCTTTGAAAATGTGCAACTAGTTGAGCCCCTTCTTCCATAAATATTCGATGGGTGGCTATCGAAGGACTAATCTCTTTCAAGCCATCCATAGAATACCCAAAAGCTTTACAATGCATCATTAATAAAATCATCAAATTTTATTATACATTTCTGTAAGATCAGCACTCCCAATAAGAGCGGACTTGTCAGTATCATCTAAAAGACTGTATTTTAATTCTTTAGGAAGAGGTTTGAGTTTCGGGGGTGGAAGTTCTTCATCTCCCTTTCTTTCTGAAACTTCATAAACTTCATTCATAGAAGAATCGATTATGCGAGAAGAGTCAAGATACTCATCAATCTCCATCTTACCAATGTCTTCGGCGAGATTATTATTTCCAACCATTTTTTTTAGATCATCATAAGGTGTTCCATAAAATAAAGCAACAAGTTTAGTAATAGTATCTTGTCCTCCTCTTCTTCTTATTTGTTTCTTTTATGTGCAGAAGGTCTTTATAGTGCACTGGATCATCCTGAGGAGGTTTGTGGCATTGAAGGTGTTAAGGTGTGCAGAAATGGACAGTCAGTATCCCATCTATTATTTGTTGATGATTTCTTAATACTTATGAAAGCGGACGCTACTAATGCAACCTCATTGAGACAAGTGTTAGATGATTATTGTGGAAGTTCAAAAAACAGGAAGAATCATGTAACTGAAGACAATGACATAAAAAAGAAATGACGTCGGTTCGTCTCTCCCCGAACGTGGGAGGCGACCACGCCCCGAGTGAGAATCCCATGAGTCCCACGCCAATTTAGACAACCCGAGTTCTTGATTCGGACAAGAGAGTGAGCCAGAGGTACAGTGAGATCCTCCCACAAATTCCCCACAGATCCACCCGAGACCCAAAAAATTTCCTCCCCATCGAGTTCAAGAACAGGCTGAGGTCCATCATCAGCCGATCCCCAAATCCCAAAAGATGCATTGCCCATATCCGTGAAAGAATAGCTGAATCAGGATGGCAGGATTGCCGCGTGAAATCCGCCCCCCGCCATCTCGCCTTGAGATGTCCCGCCCCCAACCCTCGTAATTTTCGCCCCCATCGAACACACCAAAGACAAAATCCCGCCCGCAGCCGTTTACTCTCTGATTCCCGTATGCCTGGAGATTAATCATCTCCAGTCGCCACCTATGCCGATTATCCCTCCCCACTTCAATTACCTCGATGGCCATCAATGGCGCGAGCAGTCAGTGCGACGTTCTAATGGGTGGCAGGTGAGACGCCCAACGGCTCGCTGCGGGGCTCTCGGCGGGGATCATACGAGGCTTCATGCGCTACTTAATCAGCGTGATCCTGATCCAGGCGGGCTGATTATAAAGCAGCAGGGTGGTGAGGCTCTTCCCACCAACAACTCTGTGCAATTCCAACCATGGAGAACACTGCCCAGCCTGCTGCTTCGAGGAAGGAAACGAACACCGCCGGGACCAACCCTGCTGCGGAGCATGCCCCCATGTCCAAGGGGGGCACGAGCTCGACGTCCACTGGCTCCCTCATGAGGGCCGAAGGCAAGGAAGTCGTCCAGGAGCTGGGCACTTCCAAGGAGAAGAATGTGCTCGTCTGGAACATCGCCAAGGTGCGCGATGTGAAGCGCGCCGGGTTCATGATCATTGCCGTCTTCCTGTTGATCCTCTCCATCAGCACCAGGACCCTCCTCGACAACATGAAGAGAATCTGGCAGCTCTGTGGTCACGTCAACATCAATGAGCGAAGGGATAGAAGGTTTGTTGTTGAGTTTTGTGAAAAAGGAGACTTTGATCATGTCACTAGCTCGGGTCCTTGGAAATTTAGAGGAGATGCCGTTCTTGTAGAGAAATTAAAAGAAGGGGAAGATCCTGACAATTTTGTTTTCACCATCATCCCTATCTGGGCCCAATTCCAGAAAATTCCCTTCTATCTCCTCTCAAAAGAGTTAGCTATAGAACTTGGGAGTGAGATAGGTGAGTATATCAACATAGATAATGATGCTAGAGGTCATATCTTTGCTAAAATTCTTAGAGCTAGAATCCGTATAGACATAAGCCAGCCTCTGCAGGGATGAGTCACTATAAGAGACGGTGTAGCTGAGGAAGATGTGGTGGTCTGGGTAGCATATGAAAGGCTTCCAAATTTATGTAACTTTTGTGGCATAATTGGGCATCAAGTGGCTTAGTGCAGGTTACCAGAAGCTGACAGAAACAAGAGGTACGAGGAGGACATTGGGGTGCCTCCTACACACCCGGATGATCCTTGGTGCTACCCCATCCTAGAGAAAAATGGCCAGCTTCCGAAGCCCCAAGCCCTCCCATGGCGTGCATATGGAAATCGTGGGATGGCCCAGGGGAGGGCTGCTGAAAGGACACAGATGTCGCCTAGAGGGGGGGGGGGGGTGAATAGGCGATTTAAAACTTTTACGAGATGGGCATAACAAATGCGGAATAAAACTAGCGTTTACTTTGTCAAGCCCAAAGCCTATAAACTATGGTTCACCTATGTGCACCAACAACTTATTCTAAGCAATGGTTCACCTATGTGCGCCAACAACTTATGC
This sequence comes from Lolium rigidum, assembly GCF_022539505.1. NCBI lineage: Eukaryota > Viridiplantae > Streptophyta > Magnoliopsida > Poales > Poaceae > Lolium > Lolium rigidum. The sequence continues at coordinate 154,218,891 of NC_061513.1, forward strand.
TAAGCAAGACAAGCAACTTATGTGATAGCAAGATATATATATAACTTCAAGCACGATGGCTATCACAAAGTAAAGTGCATAAGTAAAGAGCTCGTGTATAGGAATAACCGAAGTGACGTGGAGACAACGATGTAGCCCGAAGTTCACACTCTTGCGAGTGCTACTCTCCGTTGGAGCGGTGTGGAGGACAAGTCACTCCAAATGCACGAGGGCCACCGTATTCTCCTCGAGAATTCCCACCAAAAGGGATGTCCTCGATCCACTATGGGACCTTAGGAAGGTCACCGAACCCGCACAAAGCTTGGGGCTATCTCCACAACTTAATTGGAGGCTCCCAATAAATTGCCACAAAGGCCTTGCCCTTGAAGATTCTCCACAACTTAATTGGAGTCCCCAAGAACACCACTAAGATGCCACAAAGGCCTTGCCCTTGAAGATTCTCCACAACTTAATTGGAGTCCCCAAGAACACCACTAAGATGCCACAAAGGCCTTGCCCTTGAAGATTCTCCACAACTTAATTGGAGTCCCCAAGAACACCACTAAGATGCCACAAAGGCCTAGAATCCGTCTAGGGTTCCAAGAACCCAAGAGTAACAACCTTCTTGCTTTCACCTCCACGAATCACCGTGGAGAACTCAAACCGATGCACCAAATGCAATGGCAAGAACACCACAAAGATGCTCAAGTCCTTCTCTCTCAAATTCCAACAAAGCTACAAAAGCTATTGGGGGAATAAGAGAGGAAGAACAAATAAGAGGAGGAACACCAAATTTCTCCAAGATCTAGATCTAGTGGATTCCCCTCACAAAGAGAGGGATTTGATTGGTAGGAATGTAGATCTAGATCTCCTCTTCCTTTTCCCTCAAAAATATTCAAGAAGCATAGGAGGAGTAGAGGGAAAGGAAGCTCTCAAGGTCAACAATGGTGGAGAGCACTTGGGGGAAGAGGTTGCTGCCCAAGGAGGAAGAAGGGGGCTTAAATACCCCCTCCCATCGAAATATGACCGTTTGGGTGTGCTCAGGCCGGATTTTCCGGGCCGGATATTTGCAAAATATCCGGGCCCCAAAAAACGGCTAAGGACATGAGAAAACTTGTTGTGACCCGGCATACCACTGCATGGTGTAGTATGCAAGTCTGATATAACACCAATGAAACACCGTTCCACGAGTATTATATCGCTCAGAGTGGTACAACAGAAACATATGCGGGTCCAAGGCATGTCTATAGAATTACAACACTGACTCTGTTACATAAGATCATCACAGCCTCCTACTTTACAATGAGGTAAAACTGCAAATAACTCCAGAAGAACGACTCGTGATCTAATCTTATCACGGACTCTATTTATAGAGTATTTGACTAGCTAAAGAGGCTATGACTAGATTCTACCTAAATAGGAGATAGGTTTAGGAAGCTAGTTCCCTTCTACTACTTAATCTAGGTTTTCTCCATGGTAGTTGTGGTGTTTGACTCTTCCGGCGGGTTCTCGTCCCCTTGAAGTATTTGTAGACTCCTCGGTCTTCGAGTTGCACGGTAGATCCTCCTTCGATGGCTCCATATCTAAGCAGGGGATTTAAGAGTGGGATGAGTACGAGCGTACTCAACAAGTTCATTATAGTAAAGAGGTGTTTAATGCACTAGCTACGGCATTAGACCAGAAAGTCTAATACACATGCAGGTTTTCATAACCATTTCTTAAAAAGGTTGCTTTTATTCAGAAGAACTATGTCCGTCAGCCTTCACCGGTTTACCAGAACTTCATGGAGCTCCTTTCCGGCCGCGTTCGCAGTTCCTTATCCCGAACGAGGAGTGACAGGTCACGATTCATTACACTCTGCAGAGGTGTGTTGCTTTACCCATAAGAGATCTTAACCTTGGTGCCAACCGAGTCTATAGTTCTCGTCCACACTTCCTTTGGTGTGAGGCCCGGTATAAGGTCATAGCCAATCATATTCCTCCGCTACCTCATACACCCACCCTTTGCCGCAAACTCCGACCCTGGGTCCTCGCCGGTCCCATTATTCCCACTTACGGGTGGACCCCGACCACGACAACGAGTTCAGGTCTCTACCATGAACTCCTTCGCCGCAGTCTGCAACCCATCATAGACCGCAATTACCGTGGGGACTTCATCGGGACCCCCACCCTACCACTTGTCCTCTCTTGGATCAAGGGTACCACTTGTCCTCTCTTGGATCAAGGGTCAACGGTAAAGCGCATCCGTTGATGTACAAGAGGTGGAAATACAATTGACTATTCCGTCCCACTCCAGATCTTATGGTTAACACGGGTATTACGGCACAAGAATCACTGGGCGACATTTGTTGTTTAATCCTAGATGGATATAAACCCTTGCAATGGAACCTCCACCATATCAACACAATCCATGGTTCCATTGCCCACCACATAGTCATATTCATAGTTATGAAAATAGTGGTTTTGGTTTTTATGCAATAGTGATAATCATAGTACTTTGCAAGTAATTTGATAAATATAGTCAAATGACATGAGCAAGTGATGAACTTGCCTTTCTTGACTGCAAGATTATGCAGACAAGGTCTTCGATACGTAATAACTCCAAATTCTGAAATAGCATCATCGTCCGGTAAGGACAATGTTTAAAGAATTGGCAAAGATGCTATAATGCGTAATATGAGATGCAATCGTCCCGAGCGTAACCTAACCTCGATGATTTAGGATGTATGAGTTGTAAAGATTTCTTTAGGGTTGGTTGCACTTTTAGAATGATTCTCAAACAAGGTTCTTATTAGGGTTTGGTTATATTAGCATCATAACCAAGTGATATAAGACATCATAACAATCATACATATAAAGAATAGTGATGGAATAATATGTAAGGAACAAGTTGTCAATTTTAAGTTCTACCGAACATGGTTGATGATTACTTATACTATACTTCAAAAGAATAACTTTTGAAGAACATGTTGTTTAAGAAATAATGAGTATTTCAAAGAAGGATTAGGCTTCTAAGGTTTGATTGACATTTGTACTTCAAAAGAATAACTTTTGAAGAACAGGTTAAATAAGAACAAGAACTACTATAATTAGGAGTTATGGCTTCTAGGGTTTACTTATTAGATTCATTTAGTTCCCTAATAGGAACTAGTTGGGTTCTTAAACAGAATTGGTCTATATGTAGCAAGTATTAGCAGGTTTATTACTATGGTTGATTATGGGTAACATATTAAAGAGTGATGGTCAAAGTGTTGCTATAAGTTAGGGTTACGATGGCTTCACATTTGCTTCACTAGGTAATGATTAATGGCTTCCAAACTAGAGGGTTTATCACTTCCTGAATAGGGTTCAGTGGAATAGGAGCATGTGATGTGTATTACTACCAATATTGGTACTATGGTTCATCATTATGGTTTTACTAGGGTTTGATGGTTGAGGTTGATCCTAATGGTGTGGTATGTAGGATTGATGATCAATGGTGCTAACATATTATCAAGCTAGGGTTTGCTCCTAAGTGACGCTAGTGGATCATATAGGTTTAATTAGAAAGCAGAGACATGAAATAATGATCACATGTGAATTGGTTTTATTTTAGTAGCTCACAAACATGGATTTATTTGTGGTTAAGTAGGGTTCTATGAGTATAGGTGAAATTCATACAATTATATGAGATAAACAACTAGGGTTTTAGAGTTGGTTCTAATATGGAATGATCCCGTAAAATAATGGGACCAAAGTTCTTACTTATATAAAAACTAGGTTTCTAATTTGTGATACAATTCTTAAATAAGAATTGGTAATAGGTTTGAAATCATTAATAACTTTGCAATAGAAATAATAATGAGTTTAACATTATATTATTTTTAAAAGAATAAAATATGATAAATACTATTAGGGTTTAGGGTTTTAATTAATATTTGAAGTATTGATCAATTAGAATTTTCATATAGTTAAACATAATCAGCAAGAAATATTTGTTGTTTTATATGGCATCTTAAGGTGAAGTAATATTTAATATTTTCTTCATGTGAAGAATTGAAACAAGAATTTATCTATTTAGTTTTTTAGGTTTTAATAATTTAAGATTTAAAATTTGGTCTACTAAAATTTTAGAGGCAATTCATATTGTTGTTCTTTTAATCTTTAAGTATTTGTTTTCTATTTTATTTATTTATAAAGGTCATTTTTTGATACTTAATTCTATTTATGGTTTTTCTTTTTATCTTCTTAAATGTTTAAAAGGTTTTTCTTTTCTAAAAAAAATTGACCCAATGATTTATTGGGTTGGCCCAATGGCCTGACCAACCAGGCCTGGCCCAAAGGCCCGAGTCGGTTGGGTCTAACCCAACCCGACCCCCACTCTCTCGCTCACTGACCCTCTCTCGTACATGAGGACGACCTCACTCGTTCCCCTCCTGGCGATGGCGCCTATGCCGTTCCGGCCACCACCACCCGGCCAGCTGCTGGCCGACTCCGGCGCCGCCGCTCGCCCAGGAAGCTTCGCCGCCTTTCTTCTTCTTCACCAGAACTTCCTCGCCGCGGCGCCCCTGTCGCCCACACCCAGGCGCCCCTCTGTGAACCCTAGCCGCCTCCTATTACGGCCGCCGCCGGCCGATTCTGGTGCCGCCGTTGGTCGGCCTTGCTCCACCTCTTCTTGGACTCCAACCCCCCTGCTCGATTCGGCTTTGGTGGTCGCTTTCGTTCGCTCCCGAGCAGAAACCCTAGCTTGCCGAGGATGGTTTTGACCGTCGCCGGCCGCTTCCAGCGCCGCCAACTGCCGATGTGCGCCGCCGCGACTTCTCCTTCAACCGTCGCCGCCACGATGCCCTTGCTCGTTGTGGTGATGTGCCGGTGGTGGTGGCATGGTGCTGGTTAGGGTGCGCTGCTGCTACTACTACCCCCTCGACCTTGGCGCCGGCGGGACGGTGCCGCGACGCAACCCCGGCGTCGCCTACCTCGCTACTACCTCCACGGCACTGTGAGCTAAACCCCTCCCCACTCTGCCTATGACCATCTATTGTTGTGCTCATGTGTTGTAACAACATTGCTTAATACTCTAGTGTCCTTGATGATGTGCTGGAGCTAATTTAGGGTGATGCTATGAATCTGTCGCTGATCGTTGTATCTCATATGGAATGATTTAATCATCTAAACACACCTATGGTTTCAGTTATAGTATTACTGATGAAAAATGAATATGCACTACCCAAGTATTTCAGTTTTACTCTGTTTATCTATGCACAAGACTCTGCTTGGGATCTTATTATGATAGAGTGGTGCTTTATTTCAATGTAGACATCAAGCTACAAGTATTGTTGCTACCATTTGGGTAGTTTACTTGATGTATTCGTGTGGGCTTATAGGTGTGCTTACAATGCTCTGATTACTGGATTGAGATGGTTCCTTGATCATCTTATTATTTTAATGGGTTGCAATAAATATCGGCGGATACTGGTACTAAGTAAATGCTTGGACATCTTACTGGACTAATTTTACTTGTGAGCTTATATGCACCTCTAGTGGCTTGGCTGTTATGGAATCTCTAGATCATGTGCATACATGGTCAGGGCTTATGATTTTGTGTTGATGGTGCAAGTGATTATCTCCAGTTTCTTTCTCAGATGTATTAGTTGGATTCTTAAACTGATAAGAGCAGATCTTTTCTTGATTCCCTAGCCCGGCCAATGATGCAGAGGCCGAGGCAAAAATCTTGGATAGGAACAGATACTACTGGTACCTTATTTATTTATTCTCCAGGATGATTTTACGTAGCACCCCTATGCAAGATCGAGAGAAAAATCCATCGAATCCTCCTAGGTGAAAACCTTGTTGAAGGGTGGATGGATCCGATGCTTTGTATTCTTTCCTTTGTTTTGCCTCGTTGCTCCTTGTACCTCGGCCTCTTGACTTGGAAAGAAACTCTTTCTCGGTGGACAGCTTGTTCCTCCTAGCTGTTTGTGCTTGTTCCAGTGCTATATGGTTGTGTTCTTGCTGTTCTAGGAATTTGAGTGATGTGCTGGTTTTGCTCGGATGGAGTGCTAGGATGTGAGATGAACTGCGAAATGGACTTGCCGGTGTATGCATCGTATGGTACGGCTGGGCAACCGCTTTGCTTTTGTACTCGCTCGGATCGTTGTTGTGGTGGTGACAACACACACCCTATCTGTGGTGATCATGCTACTTGCAGATGGTCCCCAGCTGTGGGTACAAGTTACCAAGCTGGTACTTCTCCCCTTGTGCAAGACACGGCTGAAATAGATAATGATCACTATTTTCCTTTCTTTTGTGGCTACCACTGTGATCTTCCTCGTTGGACTCAATAGCTAATACTTATGTGAGATGACTACTTATGGCTTAACAATTTGGTTGCTCAATCCATGTGATTGTTCTCTGTATAGTAAATTTTGCTTAAATATTAATTAAGTCGTTGCTTAATTAACAAGTGGGTTTATATAATATTTGCTTAAGATCATTTTGACTTTTCCATGTCAAAAATGATCACTTTAAATAAACTTGTGAGCCTTCATGGTTGCTAGCTAGATTAGAGGGAAATTTTTAATAGTTTCCTTGTTGCCTCAAATAATGTTGCCTTGTGTCCCTGGTTGCCTTCTTGATCACTGATTTTCTATGATAATGCCTCGTTGATGCCAAATGACCCATATGTCCCTTTACATGATCCATTTGTTCATGATGTTGCCTAAGAAAGAATTCCCTCTAATCACCATTTGGGGATCAAGACTAGTTCTTGACTCCCATTGGCTAGTGTCCAAAACTAAAATGTCTCCCAAAATGCGGAGACAAACATTTTAACCTTAACACAACATTTCTTTGTATATTGTTTATTTTTCTTATTGCAGGGAAAAGAAGAGCAAGAAATGTTAAGAAGATTTAGATTTAGGAATTCTTTTAGTTCCATTTTGTAATCTCATAATTCTTTTGTAACTTGTAATATTTTAATAAGTGTTGTAATAATACTTATGTGAATTGTTATTTGTAATATTTGATTCTCATTTATATTTATATTTACTTTGTATTATTTAATTGATTAGAATTCAAATTCCAATCCAAGATCTTATTTGAATTCTGTCTTTCATATTTGAATTTGAATTCAAACTGTTTCCCTCGAAAACATAATAAATTAATAAAGGTCATGTCGAAATTTATCGCACCCACATCGAAGACTAACTCAATTCCACCGATGTAAGATAAACCTCGACCCCTTTGGAGGTTTTAAACAAAAGCGCGAAAATTCCCCGGATTTTCTATGCATGAATGCAATGCACACATCTGTTTCCTCTCTTTTTGTAACCCCCAATCCTGGGATATTACACATCCCTTCTTCATCGACAACTTATCAGGTTCCTCTAGTGAAACTATATTTTTATTCCATCACATCTTATGTGCTTTAATTGGAGCGTCTGTTTGTTTTTGTTTTTGTTTTTGTTTGAATAAAATTGGATCCTAGCATTCTTTGTTTGGGAGAGAGACACGCTCCGCTGTTTCGTATGAACACATGTGTTCTTAGCTTTATCTTTAATGTTCATTGCGAAAGTTGGACTATTTCATTCATTGCTATATGGTTGGAAACGGAAAATGCCGCATGTGGTAAATGGTTTAATGTCTTGAATAATTTGATACTTGGCAATTGTTGTGCTCATATAGATCTTGTTTAAGCTCTTGCATCATGTACCTTGTACCCATTAATGAATAACTACATAGAGCTTGTTAAAATTTGGTTTGCATGATTGATCTCTAGAGTCTAGATATTTTCTCGGTTGAGGTGTTCGAACAACAAGGAGACAATGTAAAGTCTTATAATAGTTACAATATGTTCATATGTGAGCTTTGCTGCACCTTTTATACTTGAGTTTGCTTCAGACAACCTTGCTAGCCTAGCCTTGTATTGAGAGGAATTCTTCTCGTGCATCCAAATCCTTGAGCCAATAACCATGCCATTTGTGTCCACCATACCTACCTACCACATGGTATTTCTCCGCCATTCCAAAGTAAATTACTTGAGTGCTACCTTTAAAATTTCTATTCTTTACCTTTGCAATATATAGCTCATGGGACAAATAGCTTAAAAACTATCGTGGTGAAGAATATGTACTTATGTGTCTTATTTCTTAATAAGTTGCTTGTTGAGCGGTAACCATGTTTTCTGGGGACGCCATCAACTATTTTACCTTTGTTGAATATCATGTGAGTTGCTATGCATGTTCGTCTTGTCTGAAGTAAGGGCGGTTCTCACAATCAAATGGTTTGAGTATGCATACTGTTAGAGAAGAACATTGGGCCGCTAACTAAAGCCATGATTCATGGTGGAAGTTTCAGTGTGGACAACTAAATCCTCAATCTCTTATGAGAATATTAATTGTTGTTGAATTCTTATGCATTAAAGAGGAGTCCATTATCTGTTGTCTATGTTGTCCCGGTATGGATGTCTAAGTTGAGAATAATCAAAAGCGAGAAATCCAATGCGAGCTTTCTCCTTAGACCTTTGTACAGGCGGCATAGAGGTACCCCTTTGTGACACTTGGTTGAAACATATGCTATGCAATTATAATCAGTGTTAATCCAAGCTAATTAGGACAAGGTGGGAGCACTATTAGTATACTATGCATGAGGCTTGCAACTTATAGGATGTCTTATACATAACACATATGCTTTATTACTACCGTTGACAAAATTGTTTCTTGTTTTCAAAATGAAAAGCTCTAGCACAAATATAGTAATCAATGCTTCCCTCTGCGAAGGGCCTATCTTCTACTTTATTGTTGAGTCAGTTTGCCTATTCTTTCTATCCCAGAAGCAAACACTTGTACCAACTGTGTGCATTGCTTCTTACATGTTTACTTATTGCACTTGTTATATTGCTTTATGTTGACAACTATCCATGAGATATACATGTTACAAGTTGAAAGCAACCGCTGAAACTTATATCTTCCTTTGTGTTGCTTCAATGCTTTTACTTTGAATTTATTGCTTTATGAGTAACTCTTATGCAAGTCTTATTGATGCTTGTCTTGAAAGTATTATTAATGAAAAGTCTTTGCTATATGATTCATTTGTTTACTCATTATCTTCATCATTGCTTCGAATCGCTGCATTCATCTCATATTGTTTACAATAGTATTGATCAAGATTATGATAGCATGTCACTTCAGAAATTATCCTTGTTATCGTTTACCTACTCGAGGGCGAGTAGGAACTAAGCTTGGGGATGCTTGATACGTCTCAAACGTATCTATAATTTCTTATGTTCCATGCTACTTTTATGATGATACTTACATGTTTTATACACACTTTACATCGTTTTGATGCGTTTTCCGGAACTAACCTATTGACGAGATGCCGAAGGGCCGCTTGTCGTTTTCGCTGTTTTTGGTTTCAGAAATCCTAGTAAGGAAATATTCTCGGAATCGGACGAAATCAACGCCCAGCATCCTATTTTTCCACAAAGCTTCCAGAACACTCGAGAGCAACCATAGGGGGGCCACAGGCCCACCAGATGATAGGGTGGCGCGGCCAGGGCCTGGGCCGCGCCCCCTGATACGTCTCCGACGTATCGATAATTTCTTATGTTCTATGCCATATTATTGATGATACCTACATGTTTTATGCACACTTTATGTCATATTTGTGCATTTTCTGGAACTAACCTATTAACAAGATGCCGAAGTGCCGCTGTCTGTTTTCTCGCTGTTTTTGGTTTCGTAAATCCTAGTAACGAAATATTCTCGGAATTGGACGAAATCAAAGCCCAGGGGCCTATTTTTCCACGAAGCTTCCGAAGTCCGAAGACGAGACGATGAGGGGCCACGGGGTGGCCAAACCCTAGGGCGGCGCGGCCCCACCCCCGGCCGCGCCGGCCTATGGTGTGGGCCCCCGTGCCGCCTCTTGACTTGCCCTTCCGCCTACTTAAAGCCTCCGTGACGAAACCCCCGCACCGAGAGCCACGATACGGAAAACCTTATCGAGACGCCGTCGCCGCCGATCCCATCTCGGGGATCCAGAGATCGCTCTCCGCACCTCCGCCGGAGAGGGGATTCATCTCCCGGAGGACTCTACACCGCCATGGTCGCCTCCGGAGTGATGAGTGAGTAGTCTACCCCTGGACTATGGGTCCATAGCAGTAGCTAGATGGTTGTCTTCTCCTCATTGTGCTTCATTGTTAGATCTTGTGAGCTGCCTAACATGATCAAGATCATCTATATGTAATTCTATATGTTGTGTTTGTCGGGATCCGATGGATAGAGAATACTATGTCATGTTAATTATCAAGTTATTATACATGTGTTGTTTATGATCTTGCATGCTCTCCGTTTCTAGTAGAGGCTCGGCCAAGTTTTTACTTTTAACTCCAAGAGGGAGTACTTATGCTCGATAGTGGGTTCATGCCCGCATTGACACCGGGACAAGTGATGTAAAGTTCTAAGGTTGTGTTGTGTCGTTGCCACTAGGGATAAAACATTGGCGCTATGTCCGAGGATGTAGTTGTTGATTACATTACGCACCATACTTAATGCAATTGTCCGTTGTTAGCAACTTAATACCGGAGGGGGTTCGGATGATAACCTCGAAGGTGGACTTTTTAGGCATAGATGCAGTTGGATGGCGGTCTATGTACTTTGTCGTAATGCCCAATTAAATCTCACTATACTTATCATGTCATGTATGTGCATTGTTATGCTCTCTCTATTTGTCAATTGCCCGACCGTAATTTGTTCACCCAACATGCTTTTATCTTATGGGAGAGACACCTCTAGTGAACTGTGGACCCCGGTCCATTCTTTAATACTGAAATACAAATCTGCCGCAATACTTGTTTTTACTATTTTCTCTCGCAAACAATCATCTTCCACACAATACGGTTAATCCTTTGTTACAAAGAAGCCGGTGAGATTGACAACCTCACCGTTTCGTTGGGGCAAAGTACTTTGGTTGTGTTGTGCAGGTTCCACGTTGGCGCCGGAATCTCCGGTGTTGCGCCGCACTACATCCCGCCGCCATCAACCTTCAACGTGCTTCTTGACTCCTACCGGTCCGATTAAACCTTGGTTTCTTACCGAGGGAAACTTGCCGCCGTGCGCATCACACCTTCCTCTTGGGGTTCCCAACGGACGCGTGTCGAACGAAAGACAATACGTCAACCACGCGCATCAAGCAAATTTCCGGCGCCGTTGCCGGGGAGATCAAGACACGCCGCAAGGGGAGTCTCCACTTCTCAATCTCTTTACTTTGTTTTTGTCTTGCTTTATTTTATTTACTACTTTGTTTGCTGCACTTATATCAAAACACAAAAAAATTAGTTGCTAGTTTTACTTTATTTACTGTCTTGTTTGCTATATCAAAAACACACAAAAAATTAGTTACTTGCATTTACTTTACTTATTTCATCATGTTTCCTTTTGATTTTACCGCAAAGAACATACCGGTAGGACAAGGGTCTATAATTGGGAGGAACAATATAGAAGAATTTTTCACCCATGTTAGTACCGTTGAAGATTTCGAAGATAGACACTTGGTAGACCTTGCTCCCACCTATGAAATTGCTGCCGCTGCTTTAGTTCGCCTGTTGGAAACTAAATTTGTTAATCTCAATCCTATAATCCAACACATGTTTCTTACACTTGGTGATATGGAAGAGGGGGAAAAGAAAGATTTTGTTTTAGAAACCCTTCTTAGAGAATTTGGTGGTCTAGCAAGAGAAGCTAGAAAGGTCTTTTCTAAATTTAATATGCTTGGTTCTCATACTAATTTTGTTAGTCTCCTTGAAAAGATGGACATGGATAGAATAAGATACACTAATAATATTAATGATGGTGGGGAGATCAAAGCACCAATACCATGTAAACTCCTAGCTATGAATGATGCACTAGAACATAACTATGCTTGGCTTGTTCCTGAAAATTTGTTTGATGAGAGTAGCAAGCCCAAGACTAATGAAAAGGGAGACGCTGAAACTTATGTATCCAATATACTTTGCATGGTTGAGAAAACTCCAAACCCCGCTGTAGGTGCACCACCCTTCGATAATACTTGAGATACACTTTCGCGCCTAGCCGAAAGGCGTTAAAGAAAAGCGCTTATGGGAGACAACCCATGTTTTTACCTACAGTACTTTGTTTTATATTTGTGTCTTGGAAGTTGTTTACTACTGTAGCAACCTCTCCTTATCTTAGTTTTATGTTTTGTTGTGCCAAGTAAAGTCTTTGATATAAAAGTAAGTACTAGATTTGGATTACTGCGCAGAAACAGATTTCTTTGCTGTCACGAATCTGGGTCTAATTCTCTGTAGGTAACTCAGAAAATTATGCCAATTTACGTGAGTGATCCTCAGATATGTACGCAACTTTCATTCAATTTGAGCATTTTCGTTTGAGCAAGTCTGGTGGCCTAATAAAATCCATCTTTACGGACTGTTCTGTTTTGACAGATTCTGTCTTTTATTTCGCATTGCCTCTTTTGCTATGTTGGATGAATTTCTTTGATCCACTAATGTCCCAGTAGCTTTATGCAATGTCCAGAAGTGTTAAGAATGATTGTGTCACCTCTGAACATGTGAATTTTTATTATCCACTAACCCTCTAATGAGTTGTTTCGAGTTTGGTGTGGAGGAAGTTTTCAAGGATCAAGAGAGGAGTATGATGCAATATGATCAAGGAGAGTGAAAGCTCTAAGCTTGGGGATGCCCCGGTGGTTCACCCCTGCATATATTAAGAAGACTCAAGCGTCTAAGCTTGGGGATGCCCAAGGCATCCCCTTCTTCATCGACAACATTATCGTGTTCCTCCCCGAAACTATATTTTTATTCGGCCACATCTTATGTACTTTGCTTGGAGCGTCGGTTTGTTTTTGTTTTTTGTTTTGTTTGAATAAAATGGATCCTAGCATTCACTTTATGGGAGAGAGACACGCTCCGCTGTTGCATATGGACAAATATGTCCTTTGGTTCTACTCATAGTATTCATGGCGAAGTTTCTCCTTCGTTAAATTGTTATATGGTTGGAATTGGAAAATGCTACATGTAGTAACTCTAAAATGTCTTGGATAATTTGATACTTGGCAATTGTTGTGCTCATGTTTAAGCTCTTGCATCATATACTTTGCACCCATTAATGAAGAAATACTTAGAGCTTGCTAATTTGGTTTGCATATTTGGTTTCTCTAGAGTCTAGATAACATCTAGTATTGAGTTTTGAACAACAAGGAAGACGGTATGGAGTCTTATAATGTTTACCATATGTCTTTTATGTGAGTTTTGCTGTACCGTTCATCCTTGTGTTTGTTTCAAATAACCTTGCTAGCCTAAACCTTGTATCGAGAGGGAATACTTCTCATGCATCCAAAATACTTGAGCCAACCACTATGCCATTTGTGTCCACCATACCTACCTACTACATGGTATTTACCCGCCATTCCAAAGTAAATTGCTTGAGTGCTACCTTTAAAATTCCATCATTCACCTTTGCAATATATAGCTCATGGGACAAATAGCTTAAAAACTATTGTAGTATTGAATATGTACTTATGCACTTTATCTCTTATTAAGTTGCTTGTTGAGCGGTAACCATGTTTCGGGGACGCCATCAACTATTCCTTGTTGGATATCATGTGAGTTGCTATGCATGTCCGTCTTGTCTCGAAGCAAGAGAGATCTACCACCTTCATGGTTGGAGCATGCATATTGTTAGAGAAGAACTTTGGGCCGCTAACCAAAGCCATGATTCATGGTGGAAGCTTCAGCTTGGACACATATCCTCAATCTCATATGAGAATAATAATTGTTGCCACATGCTTATGCATAAAAGAGGAGTCCATTATCTGTTGTCCATGTTGTCCCGGTATGGATGTCTAAGTTGAGAATAATCAAAAGCGAGAAATCCAAAATGCGAGCTTTCTCCTTAGACCTTTGTACAGCGGCATGGAGGTACCCCATTGTGACACTTGGTCAAAACATGTGCATTGCAAAGATCCGGTAGTCCAAGTTAATTAGGACAAGGTGCGGGCACTATTAGTATACTATGCATGAGACTTGCAACTTGTAAGATATAACTTTCATAACTCATATGCTTTATTACTACCGTTGACAAAATTGTTTCATGTTTTCAAAATAAAAGCTCTAGCACAAATATAGCAATCGATGCTTTCCTCTTTGAAGGACCATTCTCTTTACTTTTATGTTGAGTCAGTTCACCTATCTCTCTCCACCTCAAGAAGCAAACACTTGTGTGAACCGTGCATTGATTCTTACATACTTGCATATTGTACTTGTTATATTGCTCTATGTTGACTATTATCCATGAGATATACATGTTACAAGTTGAAAGCAACCGCTGAAACTTAATCTTCCTTTGTGTTGCTTCAATACCTTTACTTTGATTTATTGCTTTATGAGTTAACTCTTATGCAAGACTTATTAATACTTGTCTTGAAGTACTATTCATGAAAAGTCTTTGCTATATGATTCACTTGTTTACTCATGTCATCACCATTGTTTTGATCGCTGCATCCACTACATATGTTTACAAATAGTATGATCAAGGTTATGATGGCATATCACTTCAGAAATTATCTTTGTTATCGTTTTACCTGCTCGGGACGAGCGTAACTAAGCTTGGGGATGCTTGATACGTCTCCGACGTATCGATAATTTCTTATGTTCTATGCCATATTATTGATGATACCTACATGTTTTATGCACACTTTATGTCATATTTGTGCATTTTCCGGAACTAACCTATTAACAAGATGCCGAAGTGCCGCTTGTTGTTTCTCGCTGTTTTTGGTTTCGTAAATCCTAGTAACGAAATATTCTCGGAATTGGACGAAATCAAAGCCCAGGGGCCTATTTTTCCACGAAGCTTCCGTAAGTCCGAAGACGAGACGAAGAGGGGCCACGGGGTGGCCAAACCCTAGGGCGGCGCGGCCCCACCCCCGGCCGCGCCGGCCTATGGTGTGGGCCCCCGTGCCGCCTCTTGACTTGCCCTTCCGCCTACTTAAAGCCTCCGTGACGAAACCCCCGCACCGAGAGCCACGATACGGAAAACCCACCGAGACGCCGTCGCCGCCGATCCCATCTCGGGGGATCCAGGAGATCGCCTCCCGCACCCCGCCGGAGAGGGGATTCATCTCCCGGAGGACTCTACACCGCCATGGTCGCCTCCGGAGTGATGAGTGAGTAGTCTACCCCCGGACTATGGGTCCATAGCAGTAGCTAGATGGTTGTCTTCTCCTCATTGTGCTTCATTGTTAGATCTTGTGAGCTGCATAACATGATCAAGATCATCTATATGTAATTCTATATGTTGTGTTTGTCGGGATCCGATGGATAGAGAATACTATGTCATGTTAATTATCAAGTTATTATACATGTGTTGTTTATGATCTTGCATGCTCTCCGTTTCTAGTAGAGGCTCCGGCCAAGTTTTTACTTTTAACTCCAAGAGGGAGTACTTATGCTCGATAGTGGGTTCATGCCCGCATTGACACCCGGGATAGTGACGGAAAGTTCTAAGGTTGTGTTGTGCCGTTGCCACTAGGGATAAAACATTGGCGCTATGTCCGAGGATGTAGTTGTTGATTACATTACGCACCATACTTAATGCAATTGTCTCGTTGTTAGCAACTTAATACCGGAGGGGGTTCGGATGATAACCTCGAAGGTGGACTTTTTAGGCATAGATGCAGCTTGGATGGCGGTCTATGTACTTTGTCGTAATGCCCAATTAAATCTCACTATACTTATCATGTCATGTATGTGCATTGTTATGCTCTCTCTATTTGTCAATTGCCCGACCGTAATTTGTTCACCCAACATGCTTTTATCTTATGGGAGAGACACCTCTAGTGAACCGTGGACCCCGGTCCATTCTTTAATACCGAAATACAAATCTGTCGCAATACTTGTTTTTACTATTTTCTCTCGCAAACAATCATCTTCCACACAATACGGTTAATCCTTTGTTACAGACAAGCCGGTGAGATTGACAACCTCACTCGTTTCGTTGGGGCAAAGTACTTTGGTTGTGTTGTGCAGGTTCCACGTTGGCGCCGGAATCTCTGGTGTTGCGCCGCACTACATCCCGCCGCCATCAACCTTCAACGTGCTTCTTGACTCCTACTGGTCCGATTAAACCTTGGTTTCTTACTGAGGGAAACTTGCCGATGTGCGCATCACACCTTCCTCTTGGGGTTCCCAACGGACGCGTGTCGAACGAAAAGACAATACGTCAACCACGCGCATCACCCCCCTATGGTGTCACCGCCTCTTCAGCCCTCCGACTCCGCCTCTTCGCCTATTTAAGCCTCCTCGACCTAAAATCTCGATACGGAAAAGCCACGGTACGAGAAACCTTCTAGAGCCGCCGCCATCGCGAAGCCAAGATCTGGGGGACAGGAGTCTCCGTTCTGGCACGCCGCCGGGACGGGGAAGTGCCCCCGGAAGGCTCCTCCATCGACACCACCGCCATCTTCATCAACGCTGCTGTCTCCCATGAGGAGGGAGTAGTTCTCCATCGAGGCTAAGGGCTGTACCTGTGACGCCCCGGAACCGGTATCCTGAGGATTCCAGCGATCCCGCCGAAATCCGCACGATATCGATCCTGAGACGCCCTTCGACACGACGTGCGCGACGAAGCACACACGTGATGCCAGAGGAATTAACACGAGCGGTAACATTACAACAGGATTACAATAGAGCCCACAAGATACATATATTACAACAACGACTCCAATGAGTCAAGATACAAATATACAATACAAAGATCCAAATCATACGTAAGATCGAATACGTCCGAGTACGGACAAGATACAAATTGGACTAAGAGTCCCGAAGATAACCAAGTGGCGTCCATAACCCCGCCTGTGCCAAGCCGAAGGGTAACCTTGCTAACGTCGTCATCTCGTACTCGTCAAAGTCGGGCCACTCGGTTGCCGACAAAAGGGAGGAAGCAAAGAAAAAGAGGAAAGGCGAGAGTAAGTACCAAGGAACGAACTCCGGCACGTACTTAGCGAGACTAGAAATGGCTATGCTCGCCGAGCGAGTATAGATATATATCGCCTGGGGCTATATGGTAGGTGTAGCGGCAGCAAAACTATAACCAATAGAGACACGCTACAACATCCGTCTACTCAGAGAAGATAAGAGAGCGCACAAGGTAACAGATAAATACTACACAAACATAACCCAGCCGATTACACATATCCCCTTCAACAATTGCGAAGAGGCAATGTAAAAGGCACTCAACGGTGGACAAGTTTTATTAGGTATCGGTTGTAGTAATTCTATATTACTACGCAAGTTATTAACAGATTATTAGCAACAAGATAACAGTGTAAGTTGTTCTATGATCAAGCTATACAATTCCAAGTCGTCCATAACCGCGGACACGGCTTATCGATAAGATGTACACCCTGTAGGGGTTGCCCAAATGTAACCATACGCATGCTCGACCCACTTACGACAGGTGGATGTCTCACAACAAGACCGTTCCCAGTTCAACAAGAAAGTCTAGGGGGGCCACCCGACTAAGCTACCCGTAACGAAGTCCGGCCGTACTCCGAAGCGGACTCGTGGTTTGCGACGGCGGCTTGGCGTGCGAACCACACGCTTTCGCTAAACGTCCCGCGGGGTACAGTACGTAATATAAACACCCGAAGGCAACAGAAGTAAACACCCGAAGGCAACAAGTACTTAAAGCATGGCATACATGGCATAGGCAAATAAAACCAAGGTTGTGGCCCCTTTTCAACCGACTTGAGAAAAGGTAATGGGTGAGGGGGTCCCAATAATCGTCCCCACGCATGGGTAGAGCGCTCAATCTCGGAACGGATAACAAGAACTCGGGTCCTAGGGGACATTAGCGAGTCAAAGTTCGATGCTTTCGCAAAGGGGCTCACGGATGCCTCTGCTTACAATTTTAGTTGTTAACAAATAAGTAAAGCATGTGTATCTCCAACAACTGGTATAGCATGTGATAACCTCCCAACAACCCAACATATCCCGATAACAAATCGAGATAAACAACAGAACCTAAACACGCCTACGACTCGCAAGGCTCAAACATCAAGCAACGGCTATGGGTGAGGAATGATACATATAGGATTATTATGGTAAACAAGTGGAATAGGACACGTGAATCGATAAAGAATCGAAACATAAGGATAGCAATGCGAGGGAGAGAGTAAAATAGGTGAAGAGAGAGGACTCGCCTGTGAAAAGCTGCAGAAGCACTTGTCGGAGAACTCGTCGTATCTCACATCAACACTTCGTGATCCTATCCGTGAAGAAGCAACTGCTGGAACACACATCGGATGCAAATCTTACTACTACGGCAGAAGAATCGGCATGCTCATGATATGGTATGCATGCATGACATGGCAAGCATGATGCGGCGATGCAACTTATATTCAATTTAAATGGAATCGAAACTCCGACAAACAATTATTAGGTTCGAGTTGTTTATCTACCCCGCAAATTAAATGTTGATTAGCATGGCAAGACATGGCATGGGTGCGCTACGCAAATTTAAATGGAACCGGGATAAGAGATTAGTCCCGCACAATTCCATATTTAAGCATTAGGTGGATCGCTATATACCCAAACCCACATATGTGATGCAACAATAAGATATGCGGTGCACACATGTATGAATGATGCAACAAGGTCAAAATAGCACATTTTAGAAAATAGGGCTTATGGTCAAGGTCTCACGGTACCGGAACAAAAGTGGTCGCCGGGGCGGAGTGGAAGTGGCGGAAGTCGCCGACATCGAGGAAGTGGTTGAAGCCAGGGTCTTTGGTCCATGTCGTCGTCTCCGTGTCGAAGCAGAAGTAGTCGATGCGTCGGACGCCGGGAAGTAGACCTTGTCGATGAGGCGTCGGTGGGCCCGGCGCGGTTGTCGATGTCGAGCTTGAACTGGCGCCGAGGTCGGAGAAGCACTTGTCGGTGAAGTGGCATCGGTGAAGGAGTAGCGGTCGCGCCGGATAGATTGTTGGACAAAACGGACACGGTAGCCGGAAAGAGCGGAGGCCAAAAATCATGTGGTTATTTTATCGAGCACGCGGCGGCTGCCAAAACGCGGGACAAAAACTGGCCGGATGGAGTGCTGCCGGTCTACACTGTTGCTGCGTATACCGATGAGGTACACGTACACGGAAAAGACTGGCCAGACCATATAAGGAGCTGATGAATTGGATACCGTGCAGGCAGAAGCTGAGAGAAAATGTATAGATGCAAGCGTGCTGTGGCCTCTTTGGTACTGAAAAGAAGCAGTGATTGCTACAGCTGCGTACACGCGTGGTAAACAGCCAAACAAGGCAGGAAGGTGGCGATGGTGTGCTGCATCGCTGCTTGCTGTGCTGCATGCGGTCGAGCGCGCGCGGCGCTGGTGGTGTGGAGCGGCGGGCCAGGCAGCCAGCAAGCAAGCGCGCGGAAGCAGGCGTGCCGGCCAGCGCGGCGACGCGGGAGATGAGCTGGCGCGTGGCGGCAAGCGGCCAAGGCGGGCGGGAGCCGTACGGCTTGCGCGGGGCGCTGCACGCGGGGCGGCGACGCAGGTGGAAGCTGGCGCGGCTTGCGGAGGACGCGCCCGGCAATCGAGGCGGGACAGCGAGCATGTCGGCCGGCGATGAAAAGAACGGCGAATGTTTGGACAGAATTTGGGAAAGAAAGGAGAGGAAAAGAAGGAGGATTTTGGGTGGGGATTTTTGGAGTAAAAGAAGGGGATCTCAGATCTGATTTGGAGGCTAGGGTTTGGGAGGAGGAAGAAGGGGAGGGGAGCTGCCTTAAATAGGCCAAGGTTAGGTGGGCTTGGGCTAGTTTTTGGGCCAAAACTTTGACAGGCTTATGCCTACCTTTATTTAGCAAACAACAAAATAATTTTAGCAAAACATTTTTATTTAAAGTAATGGACCGGAAAATAGATTTGGTTTTAATTTTCGAAATTAAGAAAAGAGCGGGGTGGCTATTATAATCGCCGGGTATTTCAGCAAAAAGAAAATAGGGTTTTTAATAAAATAATTTCGCGGTTGAAATATGTCAGAAATATATGCATATGACGTCATGCTGACTAAAAAAAACAACAATCAAATCTAATTTGGAATATTTTCCGGGACGTTACAGACGACACCACTAACAAGGGATCGCGCCCCGAGATCCCACGTCCAGGTACGGGGGGTGAACTATCGGGTCTTCAGGCGACGTGTCGCTCTCCTCGACACCACTAACAAGAGTTGTTGCTCCATGTAGAACGGTCGACACCACCAACAAAGAGTCGTTGTTCCGTCGATGATTATGCACTTCTATCGGAATCTTCAGAGATCGGTCCTATTAGGTTAAGGCAAAGATCGTCCAACCCGCGTCAGAACCTAAGACTCAGAAAACTTAGATAAGAGAGAAGACTCAAAACTCGCAAAGGTAAGAGGAGAAAGAATATAGGTAAGGAGAAAAACAGAGCTAATCAGATCTATCCAACGAGTTTTCAGAAAATAGTTTTGACACTAGACACAACGACCGTTGGCAAGGCTATCCTACAGGCTGGACTAGTGGGGCACCGTCAACCTGGGCTCTGATACCAACTTGTGACGCCCCGGAACCGGTATCCTGAGGATTCCAGCGATCCCGCCGAAATCCGCACGATATCGATCCTGAGACGCCCTCCGACACGACGTGCGCGACGAAGCACACACGTGATGCCAGAGGAATTAACACGAGGGGTAACATTACAACAGGATTACAATAGAGCCCACAAGATACATATATTACAACAACGACTCCAATGAGTTAAGATACAAATATACAATACAAAGATCCAAATCATACAGAAGATCGAATACGTCCGAGTACGGACAAGATACAAATTGGACTAAGAGTCCTGAAGATAACCAGATGGCGTCCATAACCCCGCCCGAGCCAAGCCGGAAGGGTAACCTTGCTAACGTCGTCATCTCGTACTCCGTCAAAGTCGGGCCATCGGTTGCCGACAAAAGGGAGGAAGCAAAGAGAAAGAGGAAAGGCGAGAGTAAGTACCAAGGAACGAACTCCGACACGTACTTAGCGAGACTAGAAATGGCTATGCTCGCCGAGCGAGTATAGATATATATCGCCTAGGGCTATATGGTAGGTGTAGCGGCAGCAAAACTATAACCAATAGAGACACGCTACAACATCCATCTACTCAGAGAAGATAAGAGAGCGCACAAGGTAACAGATAAATACTACAAAAACATAACCCAGCCGATTACACATATCCCCTTCAACAATTGCGAAGAGGCAATGTAAAAGGCACTCAACGGTGGACAAGTTTTATTAGGTATCGGTTGTAGTAATTCTATATTCCTACGCAAGTTATTAACAGATTATTAGCAACAAGATAACAGTGTAAGTTGTTCTATGATCAAGCTATACAATTCCAAGTCGTCCATAACCGCGGACACGGCATATCGATAAGATGTACACCCTGCAGGGGTTGCCCAAATGTAACCATACGCATGCTCGACCCACTTACGACGGTGGATGTCTCACAACAAGACCGTTCCCAGCTCAACAAGAAAGTCTAGGGGGCCACCCGACTAAGCTACCCGTAACGAAGTCCGACCGTACTCCGAAGCGGACTCGTGGTTTGCGACGGCGGCTAGGCGTGCGAACCACACGCTTTCGCTAAATGTCCCGCGGGGTACAGTACGTAATATAAACACCCGAAGGCAACAGGAAGTAAACACCCGAAGGCAACAAGTACTTAAAGCATGGCATACATGGCATAGGCAAATAAAACCAAGGTTGTGGCCCCTTTTCAACCGACTTGAGAAAAGGTAATGGGTGAGGGGGTCCCAATAATCGTCCCCACGCATGGGTAGAGCGCTCAATCTCGGAACGGATAACAAGAACTCGGGTCCTAGGGGACATTAGCGAGTCAAAGTTCCGATGCTTTCGCAAAGGGGCTCACGGATGCCTCTGCTTACAATTTTAGTTGTTAACAAATAAGTAAAGCATGTGTATCTCCAACAACTCGGTATAGCATGTGATAACCTCCCAACAACCCAACATATCCCGATAACAAATCGAGATAAACAACGAGAACCTAAACACGCCTACGACTCGCAAGGCTCAAACATCAAGCAACGGCTATGGGTGAGGAATGATACATATAGGATTATTATGGTAAACAAGTGGAATAGGACACGTGACTCGATAAAGAATCGCAACATAAGGATAGCAATGCGAGGGAGAGAGTAAAATAGGTGAAGAGAGAGGGCTCGCCTGTGAAAAGCTGCAGAAGCACTTGTCGGAGAACTCGTCGTATCTCACATCAACACTTCGTGATCCTATCCGTGAAGAAGCAACTGCTGGAACACACATCGGATGCAAATCTTACTACTACGGCAGAAGAATCGGCATGCTCATGATATGGTATGCATGCATGACATGGCAAGCATGATGCGGTGATGCAACTTATATTCAATTTAAATGGAATCGGAACTCCGACAAACAATTATTAGGTTCGAGTTGTTTATCTACCCCGCAAATTAAATGTTGATTAGCATGGCAAGACATGGTATGGGTGCGCTACGCAAATTTAAATGGAACCGGGATAAGAGATTAGTCCCGCACAATTCCATATTTAAGCATTAGGTGGATCGCTATATACCCAAACCCACATATGTGATGCAACAATAAGATATGCGGTGCACACATGTATGAATGATGCAACAAGGTCAAAATAGCACATTTTAGAAAATAGGGCTTATGGTCAAGGTCTCACGGTACCGGAACAAAAGTGGTCGCCAGGGCGGAGTGGAAGTGGCGGAAGTCGCCGACATCGAGGAAGTGGTTGAAGCCAGGGTCTTTGGTCCATGTCGTCGTCTCCGTGTCGAAGCAGAAGTAGTCGATGCGTCGGACGCCGGGAAGTAGACCTTGTCGATGAGGCGTCGGTGGGCCTGGCGCGGTTGTCGATGTCGAGCTTGAATTGGCGCCGAGGTCGGAGAAGCACTTGTCGGTGAAGTGGCATCAGTGAAGGAGTAGCGGTCGCGCCGGATAGATTGTTGGACAAAACGGACACGGTAGCCGGAAAGAGCGGAGGTCAAAAATCATGTGGTTATTTTATCGAGCACGTGGCGGCTGCCAAAACGCGGGACAAAAACTGGACGGATGGAGTGCTGCCGGTCTACACTGTTGCTGCGTATACCGATGAGGTACACGTACACGGAAAAGACTGGCCAGGCCATATAAGGAGCTGATGAATTGGATACCGTGCAGGCAGAAGCTGAGAGAAAATGTATAGATGCAAGCGTGCTGTGGCCTCTTTGGTACTGAAAAGAAGCAGTGATTGCTACAGCTGCGTACACGCGTGGTAAACAGCCAAACAAGGCAGGAAGGTGGCGATGGTGTGCTGCATCGCTGCTTGCTGTGATGCATGCGGTCGAGCGCGCGCGGCGCTGGTGGTGTGGAGCGGCGGGCCAGGCAGCCAGCAAGCAAGCGCGCGGAAGCAGGCGTGCCGGCCAGCGCGGCGACGCGGGAGATGAGCTGGCGCGTGGCGGCAAGCGGCCAAGGCGGGCGGGAGCCGTACGGCTTGCGCGGGGCGCTGCACGCGGGGCGGCGACGCAGGTGGAAGTTGGCGCGGCTTGCGGAGGACGCGCCCGGCAATCGAGGCGGGACAGCGAGCGTGTCGGCCGGCGACGAAAAGAACGGCGAATGTTTGGACAGAATTTGGGAAAGAAAGGAGCGGAAAAGAAGGAGGATTTTGGGTGGGGATTTTTGGAGCAAAAGAAGGGGATCTCAGATCTGATTTGGAGGCTAGGGTTTGGGAGGAGGAAGAAGGGGAGGGGAGCTGCCTTAAATAGGCCAAGGTTAGGTGGGCCGAGCTAGCTGCTAAAACTTTGACAGGCTTATGCCTACCTTTATTTAGCAAACAACAAAATAATTTTAGCAAAACATTTTTATTTAAAGTAACGGACCGGAAAATAGATTTGGTTTTGATTTTCGAAATTAAGAAAAGAGCGGGGTGGCTATTATAATCGTCGGGTATTTCAGCAAAAAGAAAATAGGGTTTTTAATAAAATAATTTCGCGGTTGAAATATGTCAGAAATATATGCATATGACGTCATGCTGACTAAAAAAAACAACAATCAAATCTAATTTGGAATATTTTCCGGGACGTTACAGTACCGGTAGCTATGTGGTTAATCTCTCTCCTATGTACTTCAATACAATGATCTCATGAGCTGCCTTACATGATTGAGATTCATATGAGTTTTATATCACTATTCATCTATGTGTTACTCTAGCGATGTTATTAAAGTACTCTATTCCTCCTCCATGGTGTAAAGGTGACGAGTGTGTGCATCATGTAGTACTTGGCGTAGGTTATGATTGTAATCTCTTGTAGATTATGAAGTTAATTATTGCTATGATAGTATTGATGTGATCTATTCCTCCTTCATAGTGTGATGGTGACAAGTGTGCATGCTATGTTAGTACTTGGTGTAATTGCAATGATCTATCATGCACTCTAAGGTTATTTAAATATGAACATTGAATGTTGTGGAGCTTGTTAACTCCGGTATTGAGGTGCTCTTGTAGCCCTACACAATTAGTGGTGTTCATCATCCAACAAGAGAATGTAGAGTGGTTTTATTATGTGATCAATGTTGAGAGTGTCCACTAGTGAAAGTATGTTCCCTAGGCCTTATTTCTAAGCATCGAAATTCCGTTTACTTACTGTTCTGTTGCATATTTACTTGCTGCCATATTTTATTCAGATTGTTATTACCACTCATATACATCCATACTACTTGTATTTCACTATCTCTTCGCCGAACTAGTGCACCTATACATCAGACAAGTGTATTAGGTGTGTTGGGGACACAAGAGACTTCTTGTATCGTGATTGCGGTGGTTGCTTGAGAGGGATATCTTTGACCTCTTCCTCCCCGAGTTCGATAAACCTTGGGTGATCCACTTAAGGGAAACTTCTGTCGCCGTTCTACAAACCTCTCGCTCTTGGAGGCCCAACACTGTCTACAAGAATAGAAGCACCCGTAGACATCGGACACCACTAGTGAACCGTGGACCCCGGACCAATTCTTTACATCCGAAATACAATCTACCGCAATTGTTCTTTATCGTTCTTCGCAAACAATCATCATCTTCCACACAATACGTTTAATCCTTTGTTTACGACAAGCCGGTGAGATTGACAACCTCACCGTTACGTTGGGGCAAAGTACTTTGATTGTGTTGTGCAGGTTCCACGTTGGCGCCGAATCCCCGGTGTTGCGCCACACTACACTCCGCCACCAACAACCTTCACGTGCTCACTTGACTCCTACCGGTTCGATAACCTTGGTTTCTTATCGAGGGAAAACTTGTCGTCGTGCGCATCACACCTTCCTCTTGGGGTTCCCAACGGACGTGTGTCTTACACGCCATCAAGCTCTTTTTCCGGCGCCGTTGCCGGGATCCGAAGAAAAGTTACACCACGGAGATTTCTAACTCCCACGTCAACTGCACGCCAGCAGCTCTTTTTCTGGCGCCGTTGCCGGGGAGATCAAGACACGCTGCAAGGGGAGTCTCCCACATCCAATCTCTTTACTTTGTTTTTGTCTTGCTTGTTTTACTTTATTTACTGCTTTGTTTGCTCTCTATATAAAAAACACACAAAAAATTAGTTGCTAGTTTTACTTTATTTACTGTCTTGTTCTCCATATTAAAAACACACAAAAAATAGTTACTTGCATTTACTTTATTTAGTTTGCTTAATTTACTATTACTAAAAATGAGTAATCCGGAAGTTGAAGTTCGTTCGTTTAAGCAACAAGGGGGAGAAAGTTTTAAAGAATCTTGGTCTAGAATTTCCGTATAGGGGATCTATAATTATTAAGAAATGAGTTCCCTTGTAATTTTGTTACATTACTATAGGCAAGAAACCATCCAGTACGCCAGCGCCCAGAAAATTACAAATCTTTACTTCTCAGAAAAATAAGACATATCTTTACTTTGTTTTATAGCAGTAGCTAGATGGTTGTCTTCTCCTCACTGATTATAGATAGGGCGTCCTTATCAATAAACGGTAGTAATATGCGCCAGAAAATAGTCTTGATAACCCACAAGTATAGGGGATCGCAACAGTCTTCGAGGGAAGTAAAACCCAAATTTATTGATTCGACACAAGGGGAGGTAAAGAATACTTATAAGCCTTAACAAATGAGTTGTCAATTCAGCTGCACTGGAAAAGCACTAGTAACAGGGGTGATGTGAAAGTAGCAATGATATGAGAGCAATAGTAACAAGAATAATACAGACAGTAGAGTAGCAGTAATATGAGAGCAATGACACCGTAAAATAGTTGATACTACTTCCAATGACATATAGAACGAGTATATGATGATGAAAGATGGACCGGGGTTCCCAGCTATCTACACTAGTGGTAACTCTCCAATAACAAGTGTTGGGTGAACAAATTAGAGTTGGGCAATTGATAGGATTGAAATAGCAATAAGACAGAACATCAAGATTATTAATCATGTAGGCATGTTTTCCATATATAGTCATACGTGCTAGCATGAGAAACTTGTACAACATCTTTTGTCCTACCAGCCGGTGGCAGCCGGGCCTCTAGGGACTCTAATGGAAATTAAGGTACTCCTTTTAATAGAGCACCGGAGCAAAGCATTAACACTCCGTGAAAACATGTGATCCTCATATCTACTTTATGTTGAGTCAGTTTACCTACTTCCTTCCATCTTAGAAGCAAACACTTGTGTCAACTGTGCATTGATTCTTACATACTTTCTTATTTGCACTCATCATATTATTTTGTGTTGACAATTATCCATGAGATATGCATGTTGAAAGTTGAAAGAAATTGCTGAAACTTAATCTTCCTTTGTGTTGCTTCGATGCCTTTACTTTGAATTTATTGCTTTATGAGTTAACTCTTATGCAAGACTTTTGATGCTTGTCTTGAAAGTACTATTCATGAAAAGTTTTGCTATATGTTATCTATTTGTTAGCAACTATAGATCATTGCCTTGAGTCACTGCATTCATCTCATATGCTTTATAATAGTATGATCAAGATTATGTAAGTAGCATGTCACTACAGAAATTATTATTTTTATCGTTTACCTACTCGAGGGCGAGTAGGAACTAAGCTTGGGGATGCTTGATACGTCTCAAACGTATCTATAATTTCTGATGTTCCATGCTTGTTTTATGACAATACTTACATGTTTTGCTCGCACTTTATAATGTTTTTTATGCGTTTTTCGGAACTAACCTATTAACAAGATGCCGAAGTGCCAGTTCCTGTTTTCTGCTGTTTTTGGTTCCAGAAAGGCTGTTCGGGCAATATTCTCGGATTCGACGAAACAAAGACCCAGAATCTTATTTTTCCCGGAAGACCCCAGAACACCGAAGGAGAGTCGGAGGCGGGCCAGGGGGCCACCACACCATAAGGCGGTGTGGCCCCAGGCCTGGCCGCGCCAGCCTATGGTGAGGGGGGCCCAGGCACCCTCCTGCGTCGCCTCTTCGCCTATAAGGCCCCTTTCGACCTAAAAACGCGATACGAATTGACGAAACTCCAGAAAGACTCCAGGGGCGCCGCCGCCATCGCGAAACTCCGTTTCGGGGGACAGAAGTCTCTGTTCTGGCACCCTGCCGGGACGGGGAAGTGCCCCCGGAAGCCATCTCCATCAACGCCACCGCCTCCATCATGCTTCGTGAATAGTTCCCCCATGGACTACGGGTTCTAGCTATAGCTAGTTGGTATTCTCTCCCCCATGTACTTCAATACAATGATCTCATGAGATGCCTTATGATGGCGTGTAACTCACACGTTCGTTGGGAACCCCAAGAGGAAGGTATGATGCGCACAACAGCAAGTTTTCCCTCAGAAAGAAACCAAGGTTTATCGAACCAGGAGGAGCCAAGAAGCACGTTGAAGGTTGATGGCGGCGGGATGTAGTGCGGCGCAACACCGGAGATTCCGGCGCCAACGTGGAACCCGCACAACACAACCAAAGTACTTTGCCCCAAGGAAACAGAGTGAGGTTGTCAATCTCACCGGCTTGTCGTAACAAAGGATTAACCGTATTGTGTGGAAGATGATTGTTTGCAAGAAAACAAGTAAAGAACAAGTATTGCAGCAGATTTGTATTTCAATATAAAAGAATGGACCGGGGTCCACAGTTCACTAGAGGTGTCTCTCCCATAAGATAAAAGCATGTTGGGTGAACAAATTACAATCGGGCAATTGACAAATAGAGAGGGCATAACAATGCACATACATGTCATGATAAGTACAAGTGAGATTTAATTGGGCATTACGACAAAGTACATAGACCGCCATCCAAACTGCATCTATGCCTAAAAAGTCCACCTTCAGAGTTATCATCCGAACCCCTTCCAAGTATTAAGTTGCAAAGCAACAGACAATTGCATTAAGTATGGTGCGTAATGTAATCAACAACTACATCCTTAGACATAGCATCAATGTTTTATCCCTAGTGACAACAGCACATCCACAACCTTAGAACTTTCTGTCACTGTTCTAGATATCAATGGAGGCATGAACCCATTATCGAGCATAAATACTCCCTCTTGGAGTTAAGAGCAAAAACTTGGCCAGAGCCTCTACTAATAACGGAGAGCATGCAAGATCATAAACAACACATAGGTAATAACTTGATAATTAACATAAAATGGTATTCTCTATCCATCGGATCCCGACAAACACAACATATAGCATTACAGATAGATGATCTTGATCATGTTAGGCAGCTCACAAGATCCAACAATGAAGCACAATGAGGAGAAGACAACCATCTAGCTACCGCTATGGACCCATAGTCCAGGGGTGAACTACTCACTCATCACTCCGAGGCGACCATGGCGGTGAAGAGTCCTCCGGGAGATGAATCTCCTCTCCGGCAGGGTGCCGGAGGAGATCTCCGAATCCCCCGAGATGGGATTGGCGGCGGCGGCGTCTCGCATAGGTTTTCCGTATCGTGGCTCTCGGTACTGGGGGTTTCGCGACGGAGGCTTTAAGTAGGCGGAAGGGCAGGGCAGGAGGCGACGTGAGGGGCCCACACGACAGGGCCGCGCGGCCAGGAGGTGGGTCGCGCCGCCCTGGCGTGTCGCCGCCTCGTCGCCCCACTTCGTTACGTCTTCGGTCTTCTGGAAGCTTTGTGGCAAAATAGGACCCTGGGCGTTGATTTCGTCCAATTCCGAGAATATTTCGTTACTAGGATTTCTGAAACCAAAAACAGCAGAAAACAACAACTGGCTCTTCGGCATCTTGTTAATAGGTTAGTTCCGGAAAATGCACGAATATGACATAAAGTGTGCATAAAACATGTAGATATCATCAATAATGTGGCATGGAACATAAGAAATTATCGATACGTCGGAGACGTATCAGCATCCCCAAGCTTAGTTTCGCTCGTCCCGAGCAGGTAAAACGATAACAAAGATAATTTCTTAAGTGACATGCCATCATAACCTTGATCATACTATTTGTAAACATATGTAATGAATGCAGCGATCAAAACAATGGTAATGACATCAGTAAACAAGTGAATCATAAAGCAAAGACTTTTCATGAATAGTACTTCAAGACAAGCATCAATAAGTCTTGCATAAGAGTTAACTCATAAAGCAATAAATCAAAGTAGAGGTATTGAAACAACACAAAGGAAGATTAAGTTTCAGCGGTTGCTTTCAACTTATAACATGTATATCTCATGGATAATTGTCAACATAGAGTAATATAACAAGTGCAATATGCAAGTATGTAGGAATCAATGCACAGTTCACACAAGTGTTTGCTTCTTGAGGTGGAGAGAGATAGGTGAACTGACTCAACATAAAAGTAAAAAAGAATGGTCCTTCAAAGAGGAAAGCATCGATTGCTATATTTGTGCTAGAGCTTTTATTTTGAAAACATGAAACAATTTTGTCAACGGTAGTAATAAAGCATATGAGTTATGAAAATTATATCTTACAAGTTGCAAGCCTCATGCATAGTATACTAATAGTGCCCGCACCTTGTCCTAATTAGCTTGGACTACCGGATCATCGCAATACACATGTTTTAACCAAGTGTCACAATGGGGTACCTCCATGCCGCCCGTACAAAGGTCTAAGGAGAAAGCTCGCATTTTGGATTTCTCGCTTTTGATTATTCTCAACTTAGACATCCATACCTGGGACAACATGGACAACAGATAATGGACTCCTCTTTAATGCATAAGCATGTGGCAACAATTATTATTCTCATATGAGATTGAGGATATATGTCCAAAACTGAAACTTCCACCATGAATCATGGTTTTAGTTAGCGGCCCAATGTTCTTCTCTAACAATATGCATGCTCCAACCATTAAGGTGGTAGATCTCTCTTACTTCAGACAAGACGGACATGCATAGCAACTCACATGATATTCAACAAAGAATTGTTGATGGCGTCCCCGTAAAACATGGTTATCGCACAACAAGCAACTTAATAAGAGATAAAGTGCATAAGTACATATTCAATACCACAATAGTTTTTAAGCTATTTGTCCCATGAGCTATATATTGCAAAGGCAAATGATGGAATTTTAAAGGTAGCACTCAAGCAATTTACTTTGGAATGGCGGATAAATACCATGTAGTAGGTAGGTATGGTGGACACAAATGGCATAGTGGTTGGCTCAAGGATTTTGGATGCATGAGAAGTATTCCCTCTCGATACAAGGTTTAGGCTAGCAAGGTTATTTAAAACAAACACAAGGATGAACGGTGCAGCAAAACCCACATATAAGACATATTGAAAACATTATAAGACTCTACACCGTCTTCCTTGTTGTTCAAAACTCAATACTAGATATTATCTAGACTCTAGAGAAACCAAATATGCAAACCAAATTAGCAAGCTCTAAGTGTTTCTTCATTAATGGGTGCAAAGTATATGATGCAAGAGCTTAAACATGAGCACAACAATTGCCAAGTATCAAATTATCCAAGACATTTTAGAATTACTACATGTAGCATTTTCCAATTCCAACCATATAACAATTTAACGAAGAAGAAACTTCGCCATGAATACTATGAGTAAAGCCTAAGGACATACTTGTACATATGCTACAGCGGAGCGTGTCTCTCTCCCATACAGTGAATGCTAGGATCCATTTTATTCAAACAAAACAAAAACAAAAACAAACCGACGCTCCAAGCAAAGTGCATAAGATGTGACGGAATAAAAATATAGTTTCAGGGGAGGAACCTGATAATGTTGTCGATGAAGAAGGGGTGCCTTGGGCATCCCCAAGCTTAGACGCTTGAGTCTTCTTAGAATATGCAGGGGTGAACCACCGGGGCATCCCCAAGCTTAGAGCTTTCACTCTCCTTGATCATATTGTATCATACTCCTCTCTTGATCCTTGAAAACTTCCTCCACACCAAACTCGAAACAACTCATTAGAGGGTTAGTGCACAATAAAAATTAACATGTTCAGAGGTGACACAATCATTCTTAACACTTCTGGACATTGCATAAAGCTACTGGACATTAATGGATCAAGGAAATTCATCCAACATAGCAAAAGAGGCAATGCGAAATAAAAGGCAGAATCTGTCAAAACAGAACAGTCCGTAAAAATGGATTTAATTGAGGTACCAGACTTGCTCAAATGAAAATGCCCAAATTGAATGAAAGTTGCGTACATATCTGAGGATCACTCACATAAATTGGCTTAATTTTCTGAGTTACCTACAGAGAATTAGACCCAGATTCGTGATAGCAAAGAAATCTGTTTCTGCGCAGTAATCCAAATCTAGTATTTACTTTACTATCAAAGACTTTACTTGGCACAACAAAACATAAAACTAAGATAAGGAGAGGTTTCTACAGTAGTAAACAACTTCCAAGACTCAAATATAAAACAAAAATACTGTAGTAAAAACATGGGTTGTCTCCCATAAGCGCTTTTCTTTAACGCCTTTCAGCTAGGCGCAGAAAGTGTAAATCAAGTAACATCAAGAGACGAAGCATCAACATCATAATTTGTTCTAATAATAGAATCATAAGGTAACTTCATTATCTTTCTAGGGAAGTGTTCCATACCTTTCTTGAGAGGAAACTGATATTTAATATTACCTTCCTTCATATCAATAGTAGCACCAACGGTTCGAAGAAAAGGTCTTCCCAATATAATGGGGCAAGATGCATTGCATTCAATATCCAAGACAACAAAATCAACGGGGACAAGGTTATTGTTAACCATAATATGAACATTATCAACTCTCCCCAAAGGTTTCTTTTTAGCATTATCAACGAGATTAACATCCGGATAACAGTTTTTCAATGGTGGCAAGTCAAGCATATCATAGACTTTCTTAGGCATAACGAAATACTTGCACCAAGATCACATAAAGCATTACAATCAAAATCTTTGACCCTCATTTTAATGATGGGCTCCCAACCATCCTCTAGCTTTCTAGGAATAGAAGTTTCAAGTTTTAGTTTCTCTTCTCTAGCTTTTATGAGAGCATTTGTAATATGTTTTGTGAAAGCCAAGTTTACAAGTGCTAGCATTGGGACTCTTAGCAAGTTTTTGTAAGAAATTTATAACTTCAGAGATGTGGCAATCATCAAAATCTAAATCATTACAATCTAAAGCAATGGGATTATCATCCCCAAGGTTGGAAAAAATTTCAGTAGCTTTATCACGAGCAGTTTCAGTAGTTTTAGCGTTTCGTGTAATTTTGCGCGCTTTGCACTAAGAGTAGAAACATTGCCAACACCAATTATTTTACCATTGATAGTAGGAGGTGCAGCAACATGTGAATCATTAGCATTTCTAGTGGTGGTAATAGTCCAAATTTTAGCTACATTTTTCTCTTTAGCTAGTTTTTCATTTTCTTCTCTATCCCACCTAGCACGCTAGTCAGCCATTAATCTTATATTCTCATTAATTCTAACTTGGATGGCATTTGCTGTAGTAACAATTTTATTTTCAATATCCCTATTAGGCATAACTTTCGATTTCAAAAGATCAACATCAGAGGCAAGACTATCAACCTTAGAAGCAAGAATATCAATTTTATTGAGCTTTTCCTCAACAGATTTGTTAAAGGCAGTTTGTGTACTAATTAATTCTTTAAGCATAGCTTCAAGTTCAGGGGGTGTATTCCTATTATTGTTGTAAGAATTCCCATAAGAATTAGCATAACCGTTACCATTATTATAAGGA
This sequence comes from Lolium rigidum, assembly GCF_022539505.1. NCBI lineage: Eukaryota > Viridiplantae > Streptophyta > Magnoliopsida > Poales > Poaceae > Lolium > Lolium rigidum. The sequence goes on from NC_061513.1 coordinate 154,252,103, forward strand.
TATGGCCTATAGTTATTACTAGAATTGTTCCGATAAGCATTGTTGTTGAAATTATTATTTTTAATGAAATTTACATCAACATGTTCTTCTTGGGCAACCAATGAAGCTAACGGAACATTATTAGGATCAACATTAGTCCTATCATTCACAAGCATAGACATAATAGCATCAATCTTATCATTCAAGGAAGAGGATTCTTCAACGGAATTTACCTTCTTACCTTGTGGAGCTCTTTCCGTGTGCCATTCAGAGTAATTAACCATCATATTATCAAGGAGCTTTGTTGCTTCACCAAGAGTGATGGACATAAAGGTACCTCCAGCAGCTGAATCCAATAGATTCCGCGAAGAAAAATTTAGTCCTGCATAGAAGGTTTGGATGATCATCCAAGTAGTCAGTCCATGGGTTGGGCAATTTTTAACCAAAGATTTCATTCTTTTCCAAGCTTGAGCAACATGTTCATTATCCATTTGTTTAAAATTCACTAGGAAAAATACCCGTGCGTTGCACTGGAAAAAGAGAAAACTTCAACGCTCCAACCCGTCTCATAATCTATGGCAGTGGTCGAGTTTTCTCATATTCATGATGATCACGATGAGCTATAAGAAGTTGAGCTTGCGAGCCCTCGCCACATCGACATGTAATAGCTCATACTTTTAATGATGGTGGGCGTCACCTCTATGTAGTTTAAACTTGGTGTCTGCTCCATCCCTATATTGTAATTCAGCATACTTTTTATGACTGTGGGCAAATCCCGTGTCTGATCTACACCTAGTGTGGCGGAACATATGTTGTTGATTTATAAAAGATGGATTGGCAACTAAAAATTTGGCTTTCCGAAAAAACGACGACACTACTTAAATTTTGGCTCAAAATTAATCGACCCGCATAATCCCATCTTAGTCTTAATATTTTCAATATACTCTCCTATACTTGTTTTTGCAAAAATACTCTTCAATACTTCATTATCATATTGTTTTTTAATCAACTATTCTGAATGATAACATTAAGTATAAATACACCCACACATATTCGTGTCTACAAAATCCAATCTCATTCCTGAGAAATAAATCGACGATTCAAAATACATATACACCCATGCATGTGTGTACAAAATTCATTCTCATATACTATATATGTTTAAGTTTGGAGAGACCTATTTATCTCAATGTTGGTTGTACCCCTCTACTCTCTCTCATCACTATATTATTTTTCTTAGATATATGTGTTTCCATATTAGGCTTGATAATCACTAAATGTACCACAAAGTATTCAGATATCTTTCACAAAATAATGTTATTCCTGGATTGATAAATGTTACGTGTAATCTCTGACATTTATGAAGAAAATTCCAAAAAAAAGTCCACTTAAGAAGACCAAATGATAAGGCGAGAGACTGGCTTATTTCTTCTCTTCAGTTGGCCTCTATATCCTCTTATTCCACTCGCCCATCGTGATTGTGCGCTCCTCTAATTCTAGCCCCCGATGACAAAGGTCCATTTCCCTCTACGCACACCCCGCTCTCTGTGCCTCCAGTTTTCTATGCAACGGGGCGAGGGACTATTCAACCGACGGGAAGGAGCTCATACCCAGTTGATACATATTAAGAAACGAACTAATCAATTTCTTGCGCATACCCACGCTCGCTTCTAAAAAATTTCCTTGCACATCCCCGCCAGACTCTCGTGCGCGCCCCACCCTCCGAAGTGAACCAACACCTGTGTTCGCCGTCGCCGCCGTGGAGAGGCCCACCCCAACCCAAACCGGATCCGCCGCCGGGGGTAAGCCCATGTATTTCCTTATGAACATGTGCACATTCATTCCTAACATATGTACTCCCCCAAATTATATATGCGTATTTCCTCGCATATTATTAATTAGAAAGAACACAAATACATCCATCGTATTCAGAAGCCGCTGAAATTAGGTACACACTACATAACAATTAACAACATACTCAATTTGTTTCTCTTTATCTTCATCCGTCCAAGGAATTCTTACGATTAGGCAGAGCTCGGTGTACAACAATATTTTCTCTAGCTGTATTTCCATTCTGCAAACTCTATGCCTTTGTCCAAGCTTTTCTCGATCCCCTACCACACCATCTCTCTCAATCCTACCAAATCTCTAGAATCCCTATCTCTACACTGAAAACAGAGCAGCGGCAACAACTGAAACCCTCAGATTAACTCCTCTCTTAAATCTCTGCCGAAGCCGAATCAGGCCATGGACGGACTTGCCGAAGCCGCTCCAAAGTTCAGCCGTGGCTGAATGAGCAAAAATTGCTGCGATTGGCACCAAAACAGGGGCCACCGCTGCCCTTCCATGCCCAGCAGCGGGTTGGTGTTCTCGGTGTCGCGGAAGCGCCACCCGAACGGCGGCCGATGGGCCGCTTCCGCCGCTTGCTCCTGGCGAGGCGAGGGGGAAAGACCACAGACAGCGACCATCGGCGGGGGAACTCCCGTGCATGCCCTGCTCTCCCCGGTGAACAGGAACCTTAGTTGAGCTGCGCCGGCGTCCTCGCCATGGAGGTCTGGGCCGCACTTGGAGACCGAGCTTCCCCAGCTCGGGCGTGATGAGCGACGGGACCACCTTCCCCGAGCAGACTCGGCTCTGATCCCTGTCGCGCCTTCCCCACCAGCGCCTTCCCCGCACCTTCCGAGCAGCTCGCGGGCGACGCCGCACCTGATTTCTTGCTGCACCCTTCCCCAACAGCGCCTTCCCACCGCATTCCCGAGCAGCTCGCGGGCCACGCGCCGGAACGGTACAAACTGAACCGGTATCCCGTGATGCATCGGCAGCGGTGCTGGGAAATTCCCCGCGGTGCTGGCCGAGTCCTCAATTTCTGCTGCCGCCGCGCTAGGCAGTCTTTCTTGATTCGTGCTACCGCCGCCCGGCGAGGCAATCGATCCACTTCTGCTCGTGCCCGCGTAGACTACCGATTGGTTCACCTGCTTCTGCGCGCGACGGACATGTGCGTTGCTGCCTAGCCTCCGCGGCGGTTTCGCGCATCGCGGCGTGATAGCGGCGGAAGCGGAATCTCTGCTTCTCCTAGTAAACTCCGCCGTTGCATGAGTCTCACGCCGGTAGTGGCTTCGGCGTTGAGCCGAATCAATTGATCAATCTTTCCCTTCTCCTTCGTCATGCAGGCACTCGCCGCCGCCAGGCGAGCTCGATCCGGACGACGATGCCTTCTCCGCGGCCGACAACAGCTTAACCCTGAGCAAGGCAGGCACGTCGTAATCAGCAGGGGACAAACGCTAGCAATCCCCTTTTTTGATTCCGTCCAGATCTGGGCTGATTGATGGAGTTTCTCGTCGATTTCGATCTGGATTGCGATCGATCTGATGCAGGGATCGCACCATATATAAAGGCTCCAAGAAGGAAAGAAGAGGAGCCGTGCCTGGTCGGGACTCGGTAAATTTCCGGTCGGATCCGATGGATGAGGGAACAAACGGAGAAAAAGACGCCGGATTGGATCAGGAGTGCGAGAAAAAAATTTGCGGAGAGGACCGATGTGAGGAAAAAATAAGAACGAACCGGTACACACGGTGGCATTGTGTGTTATATGCGGTTTGGTGGGAGGGCAAAACCGTCCAAAATAATATTGGACGAAAATTTTGGCAGAAACCTTAGCTCCTTTATTATTAGGTATATAGATTATGCTACTCCTCAAAGATATAATTTTAGCAGGGGGATAATATCTACCAATAAAAGCATCCTTGCATTTAGTCTAGGAATTAATACTATTCTTAGGCAGAGATAGCAACCAATCTTTAGCTCTTCCTCTTAATGAGAAAGGAAACAATTTCAATTTAATAATACCACCATCTACATCTTTATACTTTTGCATTTCACACAATTCAACAAAATTATTGAGATGGGCAGCAGCATCATCGGAACTAACACTGGAAAATTGCTCTCGCATAACAAGATTCGAGTAAAGCGGGTTTAATTTCAAAGAATTCCGCTGTAGTAGCGAGGTGGAGCAATAGGTGTGCATAAGAAATCATTATTATTTGTGGTTGTGAAGTCACACAACTTAGTATTTTCAGGGGTGTCCATTTTAGCAGTACTAAATAAAACAAACTAGATAAAGTAAATGCAAGTAACTAATTTTTTTTTGTGTTTTTGATATAGCAAACAAGACAATAAATAAAGTAAAGCTAGCAACTAATTTTTTTGTGTTTTGATATAATGCAGCAAACAAAGTAGTAAATAAAATAAAGCAAGACAAAAACAAAGTAAAGAGATTGGGAAGTGGAGACTCCCCTTGCAGCGTGTCTTGATCTCCCCGGCAACGGCGCCAGAAATTTGCTTGATGGCGTGTAACTCACACGTTCGTTGGGAACCCCAAGAGGAAGGTATGATGCGCACAGCAACAAGTTTTCCCTCAGAAAGAAACCAAGGTTTATCGAACCAGGAGGAGCTAAGAAGCACGTTGAAGGTTGATGGCGGCGGGATGTAGTGCGGCGCAACACCAGAGATTCCGGCGCCAACGTGGAACCTGCACAACACAACCAAAATACTTTGCCCCAACGAAACGAGTGAGGTTGTCAATCTCACCGGCTTGCTGTAACAAAGGATTAACCGTATTGTGTGGAAGATGATTGTTTGCAAGAAAACGATAAAGAACAAGTATTGTAGCAGATTTGTATTTCAGGTATAAAAGAATGGACCGGGGTCCACAGTTCACTAGAGGTGTCTCTCCCATAAGATAAAAGCATGTTGGGTGAACAAATTACAGTCGGGCAATTGACAAATAGAGAGGGCATAACAATGCACATACATGTCATGATAAGTACAGTGAGATTTAATTGGGCATTACGACAAAGTACATAGACCGCCATCCAGCTGCATCTATGCCTAAAAAGTCCACCTTCAGAGTTATCATCCGAACCCCTTCCAGTATTAAGTTGCAAAGCAACGGACAATTGCATTAAGTATGGTGCGTAATGTAATCAACAACTACATCCTTAGACATAGCATCAATGTTTTATCCCTAGTGGCAACAGCACATCCACAACCTTAGAACTTTCCGTCACTCGTCCCGAGATATCAATGGAGGCATGAACCCACTATCGAGCATAAATACTCCCTCTTGAAGTTAAGAGCAAAAACTTGGCCGAGCCTCTACTAATAACGGAGAGCATGCAAGATCATAAACAACACATAGGTAATAACTTGATAATTAACATAACATGGTATTCTCTATCCATCGGATCCCGACAAACACAACATATAGCATTACGGATAGATGATCTTGATCATGTTAGGCAGCTCACAAGATCCAACAATGAAGCACAATGAGGAGAAGACAACCATCTAGCTACTGCTATGGACCCATAGTCCAGGGGTGAACTACTCACTCATCACTCCGGAGGCGACCATGGCGGTGAAGAGTCCTCCGGGAGATGAATCCCCTCTCCGGCAGGGGGCCGGAGGAGATCTCCGAATCCCCGAGATGGGATTGGCGGCGGCGGCGTCTCTGGAAGGTTTTCCGTATCGTGGCTCTCGGTACTGGGGGTTTCGCGACGGAGGCTTTAAGTAGGCGGAAGGGCAGGTCAGGAGGCGACGCGAGGGGCCCACACGACAGGGCCACGCGGCCAGGAGGTGGGCCGCGCCGCCCTGGCGTGTCGCCGCCTCGTCGCCCCACTTCGTTACGTCTTCGGTCTTCTGGAAGCTTCGTGGCAAAATAGGACCCTGGGCGTTGATTTCGTCCAATTCCGAGAATATTTCGTTACTAGGATTTCTGAAACCAAAAACAGCGAGAAAACAACGAATCGGCTCTTCGGCATCTTGTTAATAGGTTAGTTCCAGAAAATGCACGAATATGACATAAAGTGTGCATAAAACATGTAGATATCATCAATAATGTGGCATGGAACATAAGAAATTATCGATACGTCGGAGATGTATCACCTTACATGATTGAGATTCATCTGATGTAATCGGTGTTGTGTTTGTTGGGATCCGATGGATTGTTACTATAAAGTTTATGAAGTTATTGTTGTCGCAATCTTGTTGTGTTTAATGCTTGTCACTAGGGCCCGAGTGGCATGATCTTAGATTTAAGCTCTATACTTATTGCCCAACTGTAATTTGTTCACCCAACACTTGTTATTGGAGAGTTACCACTAGTGTAGATAGCTGGGAACCCCGGTCCATCTTTCATCATCATATACTCGTTCTATATGTCAATGGAAGTAGTATCAACTATTTTCTGGTGCCATTGCTCTCATATTACTACTACTGCTGCTGTGTTACTGTTACTATTGCTCTCATATCACTGCTACTTTTCACATCACCCCTGTTACTAGTGGTTTTCCAGGTGCAGCTGAATTGACAACTCAGTTGTTAAGGAAATCATGAAAAGCATGATGTATGTGATAGTTATATTGTTGAGTTTGTTCATGAAGCTACTGAAAATTATTATGAGAGAGGAAAATATGGTTGTAGAAATTTTCATGGTACTAAAACACCTCTCTATATGCTGACAATTTTGAAGTTATTCTTGTTTTATCTTCCTATGCTTGTCCCTTTGTTCTTCATGAATTTATTTGTGTACAAGATTCCTATGCATAGGAAGTGTGTTAGACTTAAATGTGTTTTGAACTTGCTTTTTGATGCTCTTCTTTGCTTCAACTCTTATTTCTTGCGAGTGCATCATTAAAATTGCTGAGCCCATCTTAATGGCTATAAAAAAGCACTTCTTGGGAGATAACCCATGTGTTTATTTTGCTACTGTTTTGTTGTGTCTTGGAAGTTGTTACTACTGTAGCAACCTCTTCTTATCTTTATTTTACTGCAATGTTGTGCCAAGTGAAGTCTCTAATAGAAGGGTGATGCTAGATTTGGATTACTGCGCAGAAATAGATTTCTCGCTGTCACGAATCTGGGTATAATTCTCTGTAGGTAACTCAGAAAAATCTGCCAATTTACGTGAGTGATCCTCAGATATGTACGCAACTTTCATTAGTTTTGAGTTTTCTGATTTGAGCAACGGAAGTACCTCTTAAAAATTCGTGTTTACTAGCTGTTCTGTTTTGACAGATTATGTCTCTGTTTTTTGCATTGTCTCTTGTGGACTTTAAGTAAGGCTTTCTAGACGTGGAGAGCTGTAGCTAATGTTTTATTGAGTTCTTGCAATGTGTCACTACAGGGCCAAGGTGGATTAAAGTTTTTTTGAGTACTAACCCCTCTAATGAAGTTAATGAGAAGTTTGGTGTGAAGGAAGTTTTCAAGGGTCAAGAGAGGAGGATGATATATGATCAAGAAGAGTGAAAAGTCTAAGCTTGGGGATGCCCCCGTGGTTCATCCCTGCATATTTCAAGAAGACTCAAGCGTCTAAGCTTGGGGATACCCAAGGCATCCCCTTCTTCATCAACTTATCAGGTTTCTTCTATTGAAACTATATTTTTATTCAGTCACATCTTATGTTCTTTACTTGGAGCGTCTGTGTGTTTTTATTTTTGTTTATGTTTGAATAAATTCGGATCCTAGCAATCCTTGTGTGGGAGAGAGACACGCTCCGCTTTTTCATATGAACACTTGTGTTCTTCGTTTTACTTTTAATGTTCAACTAGCACAGTGGCCCGCGCTCTTGCGCGGGCATCACTTTTAAAGTATTTCAATGGTTACAAAATTATCCTTAACGATATAAAAAAAATTTATGTGTGTTCTTTGTTTTTTTATTTTTAATCGTTTTCATTTTTTGGTGAACATAATATTTTCATTTGATTTTAAATATATGTAGATCATTTCAATTAGCAAATATTAGTATGATACATAAAAATAAAAAAATATGTATGAGAGTAGTTAGCTAAATTTTATATGGGAAACAGATTCCAATTGGTATTCGTGTGTCTTCGGCAGAGAATTCATGTAACCATATCTACCAAAAGAAACCTATATATTTTGAAAATATATTTTATTTTCACCTTTTAATTCTTCAACATGTATGAACGGATGGCTCGATAGTTTTTAAACTAAAAGGAACATAATGCAATCAACTTTATATGCTGCAAAAGTAAATCATAGAAAACATTGGATTGCCGCCTTGTGAATGAACATGATGTCTAGATTTACAATATATTATATAAGTATGAAGGAAAAAATATTTTATCATGGATTAATAGACATAAGAAAAGGGAAGACGTGTCATATTTGATATTACCAATTGGATGATCATGCAAGCGACAGAAAAAAGGATAAGTTGTTCATACACCATATATTGGATGTGAATTTATCCATGTACAATTTGGCGATAGCTAATGCATTCTACAATACAAACACAAAAATTAAGGGTGGTACAAATCTATGGTGAAGTACGAAAACCATGGGTGCTCCACAATAGATGTCTGCATCAAGAGAGGAGAAGATGGATCTGTGTTTAATCTTAATACACAATAAATATATTCAGTGAACAATTATTTGTTGGAGTTTACACTAATATGTGATTCACACCAAGTTTAAATGAAAAATCTGCAGCAAAAACATTAATCAAATTACTACTCTTTTCCGTTCCAATGAATAAGGCATATACATTTCGAATGTCAACATCCTGAAAGTTTGACCAATGTTTTATAGACAACAAAATATGAACATTTACTATACCATATAAATATTAGTAGATTCACTCAAAAATATTTCTTTATACTATACTTGTTTCATGTTGTAGATGTTTATATTTCCCTTTTATTATTTGCTCAAACTTAGGATTAAATTAATAATCCTTATTTTACAGAATGGAGGTAGTATACGTTAACCAATTATTCTAGGGGAGACAAAAAATCGAAATTGCTAATGATAAAAGTAGTGTCATATAAAGTAACCGATTATTACATTTTTATGTGTTTCACAATCATGTGGGACATTTGGTTCTATCATGAAAATAATTCTATCGACAATTATGTTAATTGAGGAGCACACATTAAAATAGATATATACTGAAAAAATTAGCAAAGATCCGTGCTGCTGCTTGAAGGGTCGGCATGCAATTGCTAATAATGGTATACATACTTTGGAGGAGAAATCAAATAATCTTAGCCGCTATTAAAAATGACTAATATTTTTGCCTCTTCTATTGGTAACTAAATATACATATATATTGTAAAGAAATAAATGGAGCTCAAAGGAAACGTGCTGTTACCTGAGTTTTCGACTGTCTGGCGTTGTGCATGAGGGAAGTTTTTAATTCCATGGATAGATCCATCTTCATGACTGCATGGCCGCATGGTGCTCCAGCGATTGCAATACCCTGCTTTTTGTTTGTTTGTTTTGACGCTACAAAGGATAGTAAAAATACCTTGCAATTATTTTTGAAATCATCAATATATTACATCTAGGAGACGAAATAAATATAGAGTTAGTACAGGTTAACCAACTATCCTAGGGCGGACAAAATATCGAAATTGCTAATGACAGAAGTAGTGTCATAAAAAAGATAACCGGTTATTACTTTTTTATGTGTTTCCCAATCAAGCGAGATATTTAGTTTTATCATAAAAGTAATTCTATAGAGAAGACATGTTAATTAGGGAGAACACATTAAAATAGATATATATATACTGAAAACAATTAAGTAGCAATGATCCGTATTGCTTATTGAAGGGTCGCCCTGTAATTGCTAGTAGTGGTATACCTACTGTGGAAGAGAAATCTAATAATCTAGTGTACATAAATACCCGTTATTAAGAATTTTAACTAATATGTACTTTGTATTTTCTATTGATGTATATACATATGTATTTTAAAGAAATAAATGGAACTCATGAAACGTGCTATTACCTGGCTTTTCGAATGTCTGGCGGTGTGCATGAGGCAAGTTTTTAATTTCATGGATCGATCTATCTTCATGACTGCATGGCTGTATGGTGCTTCAGCAATTGCCGCATCCTGCATTTGTCTTTCTTTTGGCGCTACAAGGGATATCTACAAATACCTTACAATTATTTTCTGAAATCGTTTCCATGTAATACATCGAGGCGATCGACAATATATATAATATTTTATTAACCATGCTAAAGAAAGGGTACTGATCTACATGTACAAAAAGGTACAGTCCCTCCGCTCTGAAAAAGTTATCTCAGATTTATGTAAATTCAGATGTATCTAGTATCTAGATACATCCAAATTTAGAAAGATATATCATTATTAAGACGGAAGGAGTAGAATAAATTAGACTTAAACTTGCATGTAGTTTCTCCGCTTCAGACTACTAAATTACCAATAGCACATGAGACCAAGTAGATGGCGACAATTTGTTGATTTGGTTAATAATGCATATTAAAAATTAATTATGAAAACCATTTGTTTCAGTGTAACGCTAGACCCACGGAAACATGTACTGCTAAATTAAAAGGTCGGAACTGAAAGAGAGTCAGAAACTCAAAAGTTCAGAAAAAGGAATAGGGAATTGGCTTTTGTTCAGAAACCTCACCTGTTCTTACCTGGCTTTGGATGTTCGGTAGTGTGCATTAATGTTTTAATTCGGTGGAGCTATCCATCGTGCATGAATGCATGACCAAATGTTGTATTCGGGCTATATGCACCAAATTTGCATTACCCGCAGAGGTTCTGTGTACTCGCTAAGAATCATAATCGATTAAAGAGAGTCCAGGCAAACATCTAACATCAGAAAACAACGGATTCAACCATCACAACCAAGGGAAGGAGAGCCGACGTACGGCGGCCAGACGTACCTTCCGATCAGAGGAGCTCTCGTGTTACCGGCACCCTGCATGGACAGATGGACCCATGCGCTTGAACGGACATATATTATCAACGAACACGTACTTCTCGGGATGCCACTTCCTGGATTCCGTTCTAGGCAGCTGAGTACATCATTAGCTCTTTCTAGTCGAGGATTCTATGTCCAGTATAGCTATTTAGCAACAACCTTAGACTCCATCTTATCAAACACTCAGACTTTAGAGTATAGTATATAAGGTTAGAGATCGATAAATTAAATAACCTAGTTCTGCCTTGGCCGCACCCGGCACCTCCATGGCAAAGTTCACTATGCGGCAAACCTTCTTATAGGATGATCTGCGCTGATTGATCTACTATGTGCATGAGAAAATCATTGGCTGCCAACCGAATCTTAAACCATCGGCCGCCAACCCAGATTCATGGACATGCACATGGTGTAGTTCGACTGACGGAGTGTACCGAGACGAATACGGCGGCGGCGGCGCGGCGGCGTGACGGCTGTGGCGGTTGCTGCTTGGGGCCGTATAATTCTTTTCCTTTGGATGGAAGATACGTGACCTCATTAGGCTCTTAGATAGGAAATATTAAAAGGGTAAGAAAACATAGCAAGGGCATTGGTGGGTAATTCTTTTAACTCCACGGTCATCCGTTTTTTTTTTTGATCCATTGGCTGTAATTATTTTGTTACTTTAACGAATGGCTAGATGTTTCTGATTTTTGTGGGATTTTTTAGAAATTTCTCTTTTTTCTAATAGCTCGTAATCTACTTTTAATATATAATAGATGACAAAAGTTGGAAGCTGTTGCACTTATTGTTATTTGGTTGGAAACAGAAAATGCCTCATATTGTCTTGAATAATTTGATACTTGGAAATTGTTTTGAGCTCTCAAGTAGATCATGTTTCTCTTGCATCATGTAGTTTAAACCTATTAGTGGAGAAATATCGTAGAGCTTGTTGAAACTGGTTTGCATGATTGGTCTCTCTAAGGTCTAGATATTTTCTAGTAGAAGTGTTTGAGCAACAAGGAAGACAGTGCAGAGTTTTATAATGCTTGCAATATGTTCTTATGTAAGTTTTGCTGTACCGGTTCATATTTGTGTTTGCTTCAAACAACCTTGCTAGCCAAAGCCTTGTACTGAGAGGGAATGCTTCTCGTGCATCCAAAACCTTGAGCCAAAACCTATGCCATATGTGTCCACCATACCTACCTACTAGGTGGTATTTTCTGCCATTCCAAGTAAATACTTCATGTGCTACCTTTAAACAATTCAAAACTTTATTATCTCTTATTTGTGTCAATGTTTTATAGCTCATGAGGAAGTATGTGGTGTTTTATCTTTCAATCTTGTTGGGCAGCTTTCACCAATGGACTAGTGGCTTCATCTGCTTATCCAATATTTTTGCAAAAAGAGCTGGCAGCGGGTTTCCCAGCCCCCAATTAATTAACTTTCATTAATAATTCTCTTCACGTGTTTTGCCCTGATTCATCAGTAAGCAACTTAATTTTGCAAATAGACACTCCTTCATGGTATGTGAATGTTGGAAGGCACCCGAGAATTCGGTTAGCCATGACTTGTAAGCAAAAGGTTGGGAGGAGTGTCAACCATAAATAAAACTAAAGTACATGTGTAAACAAAAGAGAAGAGGGATGATCTACCTTGCTTGCTGGTAGAGATAACGTCCTTCATGGGAGCCGCTCTTTGAAAGCCTGTTTGATGAGGGGGTTAGAGTGCCCACTACCATTCGTTGAAAACAACAAACACCTCTCAAAACTTTACATTTATGCTCTCTATATGATTTCAAAACTTAAAAAGCTCTAGCACATGATTTAATCCCTGCTTCCCTCTGCGAAGGTCCTTTCTTTTACTTTATGTTGAGTCAGTTTACCTACTTCCTTCCATCTTAGAAGCAAACACTTGTGTCAACTGTGCATTGATTCTTACATACTTTCTTATTTGCACTCATCATATTACTTTGTGTTGACAATTATCCATGAGATATGCATGTTGAAAGTTGAAAGCAATTGCTGAAACTTAATCTTCCTTTGTGTTGCTTCGATGCCTTTACTTTGAATTTATTGCTTTATGAGTTAACTCTTATGCAAGACTTTTGATGCTTGTCTTGAAAGTACTATTCATGAAAAGTTTTGCTATATGTTATCTATTTGTTAGCAACTATAGATCATTGCCTTGAGTCACTGCATTCATCTCATATGCTTTATAATAGTATGATCAAGATTATGTAAGTAGCATGTCACTACAGAAATTATTCTTTTTATCGTTTACCTACTCGAGGGCGAGTAGGAACTAAGCTTGGGGATGCTTGATACGTCTCAAACGTATCTATAATTTCTGATGTTCCATGCTTGTTTTATGACAATACTTACATGTTTTGCTCGCACTTTATAATGTTTTTATGCGTTTTCCGGAACTAACCTATTAACAAGATGCCGAAGTGCCAGTTCCTGTTTTCTGTTGTTTTTGGTTCCAAAAAGGCTGTTCGGGCAATATTCTCGGAATTCGACGAAACAAAGACCCAGAATCTTATTTTTCCCGGAAGACCCCAGAACACCGAAGGAGAGTCGGAGGCGGGCCAGGGGCCACCACACCATAAGGCGGCGCGGCCCCAGGCCTGGCCGCGCCAGCCTATGGTGAGGGGGGGCCAGGCACCCTCCTGCGTCGCCTCTTTGCCTATAAGACCCCTTTCGACCTAAAACGCGATACGAATTGACGAAACTCCAGAAAGACTCCAGGAGCGCCGCCGCCATCGCGAAACTCCGTTTCGGGGGACAGAAGTCTCTGTTCCGGCACCCTGCCGGGACGGGGAAGTGCCCCCGGAAGCCATCTCCATCAACGCCACCGCCTCCATCATGCTCCGTGAGTAGTTCCCCCATGGACTACGGGTTCTAGCTGTAGCTAGTTGGTATTCTCTCCCCCATGTACTTCAATACAATGATCTCATGAGCTGCCTTACATGATTGAGATTCATCTGATGTAATCGGTGTTGTGTTTGTTGGGATCCGATGGATTGTTACTATAAAGTTTATGAAGTTATTGTTGCCGCAATCTTGTTGTGTTTAATGCTTGTCACTAGGGCCCGAGTGGCATGATCTTAGATTTAAGCTCTATACTTATTGCTTAGATTGTATCTACAAGTTGTTTGCACATGTCTATGTCCAGAACCCGAGGCCCCAGAGTGACAGCAACTGGGGATAACTGGAGGGGAAGGCTTAGGTATGAGGATCACATGTTTTCAAGGAGTGTTAATGCTTTGCTCCGGTGCTCTATTAAAAGGAGTACCTTAATTTCCAGTAGATTCCCTAGAGGCCCGGCTGCCACCGGCTGGTAGGACAAAAGATGTTGTACAAGTTTCTCATTGCGAGCACGTATGACTATATATGGAAAACATGCCTACATGATTAATAATCTTGATGTTCTGTCTTATTGCTATTTCAATCCTATCAATTGCCCAACTGTAATTTGTTCACCCAACACTTGTTATTGGAGAGTTACCACTAGTGTAGATAGCTGGGAACCCCGGTCCATCTTTCATCATCATATACTCGTTCTATATGTCATTGGAAGTAGTATCAACTATTTTCTGGTGCCATTGCTCTCATATTACTGCTACTGCTGCTGTGTTACTGTTACTATTGCTCTCATATCACTGCTACTTTCACATCACCCCTGTTACTAGTGCTTTTCCAGGTGCAGCTGAATTGACAACTCAGTTGTTAAGGCTTTCAAGTATTCTTTGTCTCCCGTTGTGTCGAATCAATAAATTGGGTTTTACTTCCCGCGAAGACTGTTGCGATCCCCTATACTTGTGGGTTATCAATGTACAACCTAGACACCAAGGTTCAAGCCCCTAGGACGCAGACTTGAGTTCTTAAAAAAACACTATGGGGCTTCCCCTACCGTATTCATTTCAAAAAATGCCATGGTCGGCGTGATCAAAGTGCATAGAGCCCCCATGTGTGGTTTTGGTAATTAATGATAATCCCTATGGACTAATGATTGCATTGAGTTATATGTGTAGGAGTTGTCCATAGGCAATGCTTGAACGATTTGTTGGCGTCAAGGTTGCAATACAAAGAAATGAGGTGCAAGTTCAAGATGAGTCAACTCGAAGAGCTCACATGCTTGAAGCTTCCCATTCATATGTGCTTATGGATATGTGAAGATGCACCGAAGAAGAAGCTTTCCTATAGTGGATTATTGGGGAGCAATCCGCAAGACATCAAGCAAGCACAATCAAGAACGGTGTTCCATCCTTGTTGCGGACAAGATCATCATCATCAAGCTCAAGTGGAATGCGCAAGGTTAAGGTTTGCTCTTGATAGGGTTTCTTTCTTACCGGTCTCGTGGTTTAGTTGGGAGACCGGTTTATAGGATAATGGTTGTACTATCAAGGGGATCTCGAGTGAGTAACTCGGTCGTATCGCTTGGAGTACGGTCAAACCTTTGCACCATTGCATCATATTTCTTGGTTGTTATTTGGATCTTATCCATGTGGTGTTTTAGAGCTTGTGGTTATTTCCATGACAAGCTCTAATTCATCGAAAACGGATTTCGCATAGATCACTTGTTGCATTTTTTAGTTTGGTGATTTTCTCAATTTCTCGTATTGAGGTGTTGCACCTCTAAAATTAATAGAAAATCAACCCCCACTAGTTTCCATATTTTTTTGGAGTATATTTTGTCGTCCTCTTTCCAACAAAATTGGTTTCGTCTCATTTGGATTTTCCAAACTCAAGTTATTTGCATTTCAATATTTGTGTTTGAAAGAAAAACAGGAAGAAAAAGGAAAGGAGAGGCCAGCGGCCAGAGGCGCCGGCGGAACCTCCACCCATCCCACGGCTAAAAGTTTTTAGAAACAGAGATGTTCTAGGGCGTTGGGGCCACTCGGTGGTACCCCGGCCGGTACCACGGCTGGAGGCTCCAGCCTCCCCTCCCGGTCCGCCTCGCCCTCGTGGCCGCCACTCGCGCACCACACGCCACACTGCTCGCTCCCTCCGTTGCTTGCTGCACACCGGCGGTACTACCGCCCGTAGCTGGACGGTACTACCGGCCATAAAGCCCCCAACGGGCACATTTTTTAGGCCACCTATTTAATCCTTCTTCTCTCTCTTTTTGAGGGGCTTCTTCTTCCTCCTGTCTCTCAAGCTTCTCGCCACCATTGTTGTTCATCCTTGAGCTTGAGATCTTTCTCCCCATCCCATGATTCTTGCATATATTTGAGAGAAAGATTGAGGAGATCTAGATCCACACTTTGACCAAACCAAATCATCTCTTTGTGAGTAAATCTTTGGGATAGAGATCTTGGAGAATTTTGTGTTCTCCTCTTTGTTCTTCCTCTCTTATTCCCCCAATAGCTTTAGTAGCTTTGTTGGAATTTGAGAGTGAAGGATTGGATCATCTTTGTGGTGTTCTTGCCATTGCATTTGGTGCATCGGTTTGACTTCTCCACGGTGATACGTGGAGGTGAAAGTTCGTGAGATATTCACTTCGGGAGCTTGTTCCTCTTGGGTGTTTGGACCCTAGACGGCGTAGTGGTCTTTGTGGTGTTCTTGGGGACTCCAATTAAGTTGTGGAGCTTCTTCAAGGACAAGGCCTTTGTGGCGATTTATTGGGAGCCTCCAATTAAGTTGTGGAGATAGCCCCAAGCTTTGTGCGGGTTCGGTGACCACCGTAAGGTTCCATAGTGGATCGAGGACATCCCTTTTGGTGGGTCTCGAGGAGAATACGGTGGCCTTCGCGCATTTGGAGTGACTTGTCCTCCACACCGCTCCAACGGAGAGTAGCACTCGCAAGAGTGTGAACTTCGGGATACATCGTTGTCTCCGCGTCACTTCAGTTATTCCTATACCCGAGCTCTTTACTTATGCACTTTACATTGTGATAGCCTTTGTGCTTGAAGTTATATATCTTGCTATCACATAGTTACTTATATTGATTAGCATAAGTCGTTGGTGCACATAGATGAACCCTAGTTATATAGGTTTTGTGCTTGACAAATTAAACGCTAGTTTTATTCCGCATTTGTTAAGCCATTTTCGTAAAAAAAATAAACCGCATATTCACCCCCTCTAGGCGGCATCCGTGTCCTTTCACGTGGGTGGAGGCATGGCCGGAGACATGGATGCATACATGGGTGACTACATGGGTGGAGGCATTGCGAACATGTGTGGAGGATACATGAATTCCATGGGATTATGGAAAGTGTTATTGGTAGAGGCATGTTCATCATGGGAGCATACATGTCATACATGGGTGGAGACATGCCTGTCTGATAAACTCCAAGTGCAGGGGATCACCGCAATACAATTCGATAAGTATTTGAGTGTCGAACCCACGAGGAGCTGAATATAAACTACATATTCTCTAAAGCCCTATAACCCACTTATATGACCTTCTATGCAAAGCTAGGATCTACAATGTGTGTGTGTGTGAGGAAGTTTTTACTATGAAACTACAAGTGCTGAAATTAAAATGCAATGAGTAAAATGCAAGACAAGTAAAGTGCAGTGAAGTAAAGTAAGATGAAGGGAATGGAAGTGGAGTGGAGTAACTCAAGGGAGTAAGTGTTCTAGCAAATTACTGCTTCATTTGTGTGGTTGTAGTGAAGCACAAAGATAGTGTTTTTATTGTTTCTTCTAGAGAGGAGCTATAGATAGGGGTACCCATGGATATGAGCAAATACACCCCTAGTGATTGATCCTAAGGCCATAGGTATGATCAAACATAGGAATTACTAGTAAATCTGCCCGTGCATTGCTACGGGTGGATAGCAACATCACGATTGACGAAGCCATATCGATAGACCGGAAGTGGGAGTGCTGATGCATGTGTGGTGTAGCTGCACCTGGCCTTGATCTGCCCTACGACGGGTTGAGCAATCCTTGGATTTAAGATCCCCTAGGATCTACTTTCAGTAGCATGATAAGGAGGGCCGTAGGTACATGGCGCCGCCGGTGAACATAGAAAGAGAGTATAGGAGTGCTTAGAGATGACAAAAAAAACCGTCAATGAAGACTGGCATCGAGGGAGAACCCTTCCCTTTTTCTTGTCACATTCTATCAGCAAACAGAGACAACTTCCGTTCTAAGAAAAAAAGAACAGTGCATGCTTACAAAATTTCCTAAACATCATACAAATCCTCATATAAATATTTAATTATATTGTAGATACAAAGTTTCATACGCAATTTCGAAATTGAAAATTCTTCCTCAACAAACCTTTCTTCACTATATTGATCAAAAATTTCTTAAAGCTAGGATCAACCATTTTAGCTTGAAATAATTGACCATAGAACATAAATTCTTAGAGCGATTGTGTACTTTATTTTATTATATAGACGAACGATTTTGTTATATCATTTCTGTAGAACATTTTTTTGCCCGTCAAATTTCCACCTCTTGAACGGTAAATGTATTTCTTTAGACAATTTGTTTATTTGTTAGCACTTCCAGGCTATATATGTGCGTTCCCGAATAAATAATTAATTCAGAAATTACGCACACTAACGAACACAATTATGTCCATCATATTCAATAGGTGCTTCTCAGAATGGAAGGGGTGCTTATTTTTTCATATCCCCTCACATCAAATTCTTTCTAAGACTTTAGATAGAAGAAAATATGCAGAAAACTTTCACGATTACGCAAAGGCTGGCGTGGAGGCATTAGTTTCTGTAGTGCGCTGGTCCCGATGTGCTTGCTTTGTGCCTCTGTCCACCTTCTGTCGATCCCTTGCCACAACATCTCTCTCAAATCTCAATAATCATCTCTCTCACGCCAAAAATAGGGCAGCTGCAGCAACTCAAATCCCCTTAATTTCACTATTCTCTCAACCTTTCTTCAGTCTTCCTCGCTACATCGTGTATTCATATGTTCAAGCGGTGGAGATCGGACATGAAGTGCTCGAGCTGCTCCTGAAGCTCCTCGAACTCAGAACCGCAGGTCTCTTATCCGGCCTGGTTGCCACCATCTGCGAGGAGGAGGAGGCCATGGGTGGCGCATGGACTTTTCCGCGACCGACGAACTCCGTTTCTAGCCACCGCTGAGGCGGGCACGAGTCTAGGAGTCGAAGGGCCATCGGCCGAATTTTATTAAGAAGAAAGAAGTTGTACAAGGAGTACACATATCTGCAAGGGCTTGAGGTTAGCCCGCAGCTTGCTGGCTACAAGTCAGCCAGAGAAAACACTCCACGCCGAACCTAACAGAGGCATAACCAGGGGCTCAAAAAGTGATTCATAATACAGCCTGCTCAACGAGGGCTCAATTAGTGAGAGATAATACAGCCTGCTGCCCTCCATGCATGGAGGTCCTCAACGATCAGCTCAAAGACCCGCTCCACCGTGTTGCACTCTTGGTGAAAAATTCTGGCGTTTCTCTCTTTCCATATCCTCCAATGAACCAGGATGGTCACGGTGTCGAAGTCTCGGCGCAGAGTTTTGGGGGCTCTTTTCCTCGCTGTCTAGGAGATCCGCTTGATCCGGACCGGCAAGTTCGGCAAGGGCGCAGGACATCCCACGGCCATGGGAGGGAGTCAAGAGCTCTAGTGAGGCAACCGAAGGCGTCGGGAGACCGGGTGCAGCGACGGTGGCGGGGTTGCCGTGCATGGGGAATCGCCGCCTTTGCGGTCTTGCTGGGCGATTTCCACTTCCAGGGGCTCTGGGAAAGATAGAGACGAACTCCCAGTTGATCAGATGGACATGCTGCACCAACACGCCCAAAAAATCAGGACACCAGGCGTCGTGCTTCACCAGGCCGTCATTTTTTTTTTGAAGCGCACCATGCCGTCATTTGAGGGTGGCTCAGTTTGGTTCCCCGCACGCCGAGGGGGATTGGTTGGGTCGCGAATCATTTTTAGTTCGACTTAAGCGGTGGCAACTCAGGTAATTTTTAGAGAAATACAGGGGTAAGAAAAAACGGACCAACAAGAAGCTCTTTTCCTTCTATTATTAGGTATATAGATTAAGACATAAAGTCCAACCACCATTGTAAGTTTAAAGGTTTTGATGGTGCTCCGGTGATGGCGCCAGACAATCTTGCTGAGCATTGTTGTGGAAGCGGTTGGAAAACCCCAAGAGGAAGGTGTGATGAGCACACAAGCAAGTTTTCCCTCAGTACGAAACCAATGTTTAATCTACCAGTAGGAGGAAGGCGTGACTTCTGAAGGTGTTGCTAGTTGACTAGTGGCAGAGCGCACTACCGGCGTCAGCAACAACGTGGAACCTACACACAACACAATCAAAGTAATTTGCCCCAACTTGCCCCAACTTGCAGTGAGGTTGCAATCTCACCGGTTTGACGAACACAAAAATTAGACGTATCGAGTGGAAAGAGATGTTTGCAGTAATTAAAGAGAACATGAATTGCAGTAAGTAAACAGAGCAGGATTGTTGAATTGCAGTAAGTAAACAGAGCAGGATTGTTGTATCAGTGTAAAATAAAGGATCGGGGTCCATAGTTCACTAGAGGTGTCTCTCCATAAAGATAAATAGCTTGTCGGGTGAACAAATTACACCTGGGCAATTGACAGAATATCGACCATACATGACAAGATAATTACTATGAGATTTGATTGGTTATTACAACATAATATATAGATAGTAATCCAACTGCGTCTATGACTAATAATCCACCTTTTGGTTATTGTCCGAACCCCTTTCAGTATTAAGTTGTATGAAACAGATTATCGCATTAAGCAATGTGTGTAAAGTAAACAATAGAATTACCCTTGGATAAAATATTGTTGTTTTCTCCCTAGTAACAACATCACATCTACAATATTAGAAGTTATTGTCACTCTTCCAAAAAACTAGAGGCATGAACCTACTATCGAGCATAAATACCCCCTCTTGGAGTCACAAGCATATACTTGGCCAGAGTATCTACTAGCAATGGAGAGCATGCAAGATCACAAATAACATATGACATGAATATATAATCGACCTCAACATAGTATACAATATTCATCGGATCCCGGCAAACACAACACGTAGGATTACATAAGGATGCTCTTGATCATGTAGGGAAGCTAACAAGATCTACACATGAGGCACAAATTGGAGAAGACAACCATCTAGCTACTGCTATGGACCCATAGTCCAGGGATGAACTACTCACGCATCACTTCGGAGGCGAGCATGGCGATGTAGATGCCTCTAGCAATGATTTCCACCTCCGGCAGGATGCCGAGAAGAGCTTCAGAACCCCCCGAGATGGGTTCTGCGATGACGGCCACGATGGAACTTTTCATGGATGGAGGCTCGGGTATCCAAGTTTTTCCCGATAAGATGTATAAATAGGCGGAGGATTTAGTCAGTGGTATGCCTGGGGGCCCACACCACCTGAATGGATCGTAGCGAAAAAGAGGGGGGTGAATGGACGCTACGTCAAGTTTTAGCCTTTTTCAGTTTTAGCGGTGCGGAAGTTAAAGGTGATTGCTTTAGTAGTGGCGGTGTTCCTACAATGATCCTAGACAAGTGCAACAAGTAAAGGAGCAAGCAAGATAGTAAGAGTAAGGAGCGGGACAACCGGATGGCGCGGAGACGAGGCGAGGTTTGTTTCCCGCAGTTCCTCTCACAAAAGAGAGTACGTCTGCGTTAAGGAGGTGCTAGCCTCACACAAGAGGCTAGGCGGCCACACCACGAAGGAAGGCCTCACCTTCTTCCTCGAAAGAGCTCCACAAAGGGGCTCCCCCTTCTCCACTATGGCACCGGTCGAGGCGGTGATTCCTTCACAAGGTTGGGGCGAGGTCCACACCACAAGGAGGCTCCCAACAACCTATGGAGCTAGCACAACACTAAGCTAGCCTCCATAGGTGCACTTTCTCCAAGATCCCACCATAGGAACCCTAACTCCAAGATCCAATAAGGATTAGCAAGTATTGGTGAAATCTCTCTTGGTAGAACAATAGATCGGGGCCTCCTCCACCACTCCTCAAAATTTGGGCAAGATTGGTTGGATGGTTGGGGAGATCCTCAAGGTTTAAGCTCAGCAACAATGGAGGAGAGAGAGAGAGGAGAGATAAAATCGTGTTGGGGAAGAAGGACCCTTTAAATAGGCCCCCCGAAATCCAACCGTTACCTGCAGTTTTTGCCTAAGCGGTACTACCGCTTTGGGAAGCGGTACTACCGCTCTGGATTCGAAATCCCACAGAACTTATCCACGTGGACACATAACGGCACTACCGCTCGCTGTACCGCTCGAGGTACCGCAATGGGCTCCAAACCTTACTGGATCCCAAGCGGTACCGAAGCGGTACCAGAGCGGTACGGCCGTAAATCCAGTTACGGTACTTAAGCGGTGCCTCGGGCGGTACTACCGCTCTCAAGCGGTACTACCGCTCAAGGTACCGTAAAGGTACCGTAACCTGTTCTGTGGGACAAATCCAGCGCAGAACTCCAGAGCGGTACCATGGGGCGGTACTAGTAGGGGTAGCGGTACTACCGCTACTAGTACTGGTAGTACCGGGCTGACAAAAACTGCTTTCTCCTCTTTTCCTCTCCAACCATGTTACCTCGCGATACACACACAAAACCACAAAACCTATAAGCTACGCTTCGGTCCTCCGATCTTGACGTGTCCAGCGAGGTCATCGTGCACTTGCAAATCTAACAAGGATACTCAATGCACACGGTGAGATTGTTCAAGTGTTGTCATCAAACACACAAAACCCGGGGTTTAGACTTTGCTCTTTCAATCTCCCCCTTTTTGGTGTTTGATGACAACACAAGAATTTGCAATAGCATATGATATTATGATGAGATATTTAGATTTGCAAAAGCTCGACGGAGCTCCCCCTAGACATGTGCATATTGTGAATATGTATTTGAATACAAATGCACACATATCCTAGAGGCATAACTCCCCCTAGATTTTACAAACCAAGCACATATGCAACAAGGATACTTGACATGTTCAAATAGCATATGCACAATATGGAGGCAACACAAGATCATGCAAGGAGTTTTGGGTGGGGTTATCATACCTTTGCCTTGAGAATACCCAAACTCACAATAAGATGCCTCCATAGAGTTGATGTAGACACAAGAAGAAATAAACAGTGAGGACACCAAAGGCTACAACAACGAAAGTCCCCATGCAAAAACCCATCCAAATAGGATCTTCTCCCCCTTTGGCATCGAAACACCAAAAAGGAGGGTAAGCAAACTACAAGGATGGTAAGGAAATACACAACAAAGCTTGCAAAAACCAACGGAAAACAAAGCTTGGATGAGATACTCCAAAAACATGGAGAAAAAGATAACAAAAGAAGAAGGACAAAAGAAAGTCTCAAAGAAACACGAAGAACCAAAAAACTCCTCAAGGAGGAGGTTGGTGGCCGAAGCCACCGTGTAAGAGTATAGTAGTGTGAGGTCGCGTAGATGTATCAGTCACTGATGTCTACGCACGCTTCTATTCCTGTAGACAGTGTTGGGCCTCCAAGAGCAGAGGTTTGTAGAACAGCAGCAAGTTTCCCTTAAGTGAATCACCCAAGGTTTATCGAACTCGAGGAGGAAGAGGTCAAAGATATCCCTCTCAAGCAACCCTGCAATCACGATACAAGAAGTCTCTTGTGTCCCCAACACACCTAATACACTTGTCAGATGTATAGGTGCACTAGTTCGGCGAAGAGATAGTGAAATACAAGTGGTATGAATGAATATGAACAGTAGTAACGGCGCCAGAAAATAGCTTGCTGGCGTGCAGTTGATGGTAGTAATATTGCAGGAAGTAAAGATGCAGTAAAACAGTAGATAAGCGATGATTGCAGTATTTGGAAACAAGGCCTAGGGATCATACTTTCACTAGTGGACACTCTCAACATTGATCACATAATAAAACCACTCTACACTCTCTTGTTGGATGATGAACACCACTAATTGTGTAGGGCTACAAGAGCACCTCAATGCCGGAGTTAACAAGCTCCACAACATTCGATGCATGGCATAGTTTTTTGCTCAAGGATTTGGATGCATTAGAAGTAATCCCTCTCAATACAAGGTTTAGGCTAGCAAGGTTGTTTGGAGCAAACTCAAGTATAAAACGGTGCAGCAAAGCTTACATATGAACATATTGCAAGCATTATAAGACTTTACATCATCTCCTTGTTGTTCAAACACCTTAACAAGAAAATATCTAGACTCTAGAGAAACTAATCATGCAAACCAAATTTTAACAAGCTCTATGTAATTCTTCATTAATGGGTACAAGGTACATGATGCAAGAGCTTAGACATGATCTATATGAGCACAACAATTGCCAAGTATCAAATTATTCAAGACATTATACCAATTACCACATGAAGCATTTTCTGTTTCCAACCATATAACAATTAACGAAGCAGTTTCAACCTTCGCCATGAACATTAAAAGTAAAGCTAAGAACACATGTGTTCATATGCAACAGCGGAGCGTGTCTCTCTCCCACACAAGCATGAATTTATTCAGAGAATGAAAATAACAAAACGAAAATAAAACACACAGACACTCCAAGTAAAGCACATAAGATGTGACGGAATAAAAATATAGTTTCACTAGAGGTGACCTGATAAGTTGTCGATAAAGAAGGGGATTCCTTGGGCATCCCCAAGCTTAGATGCTTGAGTCTTCTTGAAATATGTAGGGATGAACCACGGGGGCATCCCCAAGCTTAGACTTTTCACTCTTCTTGATCATATTGTATCATCCTCCTCTCTTGACCCTTGAAAACTTCCTCCACACCAAACTCAAAACAAACTCATTAGAGGGTTAGTGCATAATCAAAAATTCACATATTCAGAGGTGACATAATCATTCTTAACACTTCTGGACATTGCACAAAGCTACTGGAAGTTAATGGAACAAATAAATCCATCCAACACAGCAAAAGAGGCAATGCGAAATAAAAGACAGAATCTGTCAAAACAGAACAGTCCGTAAAGACGAATTTTTTAGAGGCACCAGACTTGCTCAGATGAAAATGCCCAAATAGAATGAAAGTTGCGTACTTATCTGAGGATCATGCACGTAAATTGGCAGATTTTTCTGAGTTACCTACAGAGAACGCTGCCCAAATTCGTGATAGCAAGAAATCTGTTTCTGCGCAGTAATCCAAATCTAGTATTGACTTTACTATCAAAGACTTTACTTGGCACAACAATGCAATAAAATAAAGATAAGGAGAGGTTGCTACAGTAGTAACAACTTCCAAAACTCAAATATAAAACAAAATTGCTGTAGTAAAATAAAAACACGGGTTATCTCCCAAGAAGTGCTTTCTTTATAGCCATTAAGATGGGCTCAGCAGTTTTAATGATGCACTCGCAAGAAATAGTAGTTGAAGCAAAAGCGAGCATCAAGAAGCAAATTCAAACAAATTTAAGCCTAACCCACTTCCTATGAAAAGGAATCTTGTAAATAAACAAGTCATGTAGGCATAATGCAACAAGCACAGAAAAGCAACACAAGAGCAATTTCAAGATTTTCAGCATATAGAGAGGTGTTTTAGTAACATGAAAACTTCTACAACCATATTTTCCTCTCTCATAATAATATCCAGTAGCATCATGAGCAAACTCCACAATATAACTATCAAATGAAAAATTCTTATCATGAGTCTCATGCATAAAATTATTACTACTCCCAACATAAGCATAGTCATTCTTATTAATTGTAGTGGGAGCAAATTCATCAAAGTAGCTATCATTATTATTCTCATCAAGTGTAGGAGGCATAGTATAATCATAATAAACTTTATCCTCCATAGTAGGCGGCACCAGAATACCACTATCATTATAATCATCATAAATAGGAGGCAAAGTATCATCAAAGAAAATTTTCTCCTCAATGCTTGGGGGACTAAAAATATCATGCTCATCAAAACCAGCTTCCCCAAGCTTAGAACTTTCTATATCATTATCAACAATGGTGTTCAAAGCGTTCATACTAATATCATTGCTACTAGCATGCAAATAAGGTTCCATAGGTTTTTTAATTTTCGCATCAAACAGTCCATGTCCTAACTCAGGAAATAGAATAAAAAGCTCACTGTTGTCCATTATGCCTTACTAGTGTTTAACAAGAAACAAAAAGATGCAATTGTAGGATCTAAAGGAAATAGCTTCGAGCACTCACACACCGGCAACAAGACTAGGAAATAGCTTAGTAGTCGGAGGATGTGAATACCTTTTACCTTACCTCCCCGGCAACGGCGCCAAAAAATAGCTTGATGTCTACGCACGCTTCTATTCCCGTAGACGGTGTTGGGCCTCCAAGAGCAGAGGTTTGTAGAACAGCAGCAAGTTTCCTTAAGTGAATCACCCAAGGTTTATCGAACTCAGGGAGGAAGAGCTCAGAGATATCCCTCTCAAGCAACCCCGCAATCACGATACAAGAAGTCTCTTGTGTCCCCAACACACCTAATACACTTGTCGGATGTATAGGTGCACTAGTTCGGCGAAGAGATAGTGAAATACAAGTGGTATGAATGAATATGAGCAGTAGTAACGGCGCTGTAGAAAATAGCTTGCCGGCGTGCAGTTGATGGTAGTAATATTGCAGGAAGTAAAGATGCGAAGAAACGAGTAAATAAGCGATGATTGCAGTATTTGGAAACAAGGCCTAGGGATCATACTTTCACTAGTGGACACTCTCAATATTGATCATATAATAAAACCACTCTACACTCTCTTGTTGGATGATGAACACCACTAATTGTGCAGGGCTACAAGAGCACCTCAATGCCGGAGTTAACAAGCTCCACAACATTCGATGTTCATATTTAAATAACCTTAGAGTGCATGATAGACCAACGCAATTATACCGAGTACTAACATAGCATGCACACTGTCACCATCAAGCTATGAAAGGGGGAATAGATCACATCAATACCATCATAGTAATAGTTAACTCCATAATCTACAAGAGATTACAATCATAAACCACGCCAAGTACTACATGATGCACACACTGTCACCATTACATCATGGAGGAGGAATAGACTACTTTAATAACATCACTAGAGTAGCACATAGATTAATAGTGATATAAAGCACATTGCAATCATAAAGGAATATAAATAAGCACTTCACTATGCTATTCTGAATTACTCTCTAGCAAGATAACGAACACTAATTCATCATGTAGGCAAACCTTAAAGATGTATTCCCAAGTACTAATAAACACCCCACGCCGTCACCGTGAGCATTCATAGGAGGTACTAACACACCACAATTTCATAGAGACATCCAACTCAAATCATAACTCGGTGAATAAGTATTCTCGTGAAATATAGCCTAAGAGACCCACACGGTGCACACACTCGTCACCTTTACACACGTGGGACAAGGAGTCTCCGGAGATCACATAAGTAAAATCCACTTGAATAGCATAACGACATCTAGATTACAAGCTCATCATATGGATCTCAATCATGTAAGGCAGCTCATGAGATCATTGTATTGAAGTACATAGAGAGAGATATGAACCACATAGCTACCGGTACAGCCCTTAGCCTCGATGGAGAACTACTCCCTCCTCATGGGAGACAGCAGCGTCGATGGAGATGGCGGTGGTGTCGATGGAGATGCCTTCCGGGGGCACTTCCCCGTCCCGGCGGCATGCCGGAACAGAGACTTATGTCCCCCAGATCTTGGCTTCGCGATGGCGGTGGCTCTGGAAGGTTTCTCGTACCGTGGCTTTTCCGTATCGAGGTTTTAGGTCAGGGAGGCTTAAATAGGCGAAGAGGCGGAGTCGGAAGGGCTACGGAGCCGCCACACAATAGGGGGGCGCGCCTGGCTCCTTGGCCGCGCCGCCCACACATGTGGGGCCACCAGGGCTCCCCTTTGGTGCCTCTCGGGTGTTCTGGAAGCTTCGTGGAATTATAAGATGTTGGGCGTTGATTTCGTCCAATTCCGAGAATATTTCCTTACTAGGATTTCTGAAACCAAAAACAGCAGAAAACAGGAACTGGCACCTCGGCATCTCGTCAATAGGTTAGTTCCGGAAAACGCATAATAATGACATATAATGTGTATAAAACATGTGAGTATCATCATAAAAGTAGCATGGAACATAAGAAATTATAGATACGTTTGAGACGTATCAGTCACTTGTTTGACAAATAGCATATGTTTTGGATTTCTTTATGCATAATGGGGGGAGGTATAGCTCAATGAGTTTAAACCGCACTCCCCCTATGTTCATGCGTGCCTTTCATCTAGATATATAGTTTGAGAGTGGTATGTGCGCACGACGGTCAAGCAAAGTTCGATGGATCAATGATATTTAGCTCATGCCTCAACTCAATGAAACGCTTCTCATCCAAGGGCTTCGTGAAGATGTCCGCCAATTGCTCCTTGGTACCAATGAAGGATAGAACAATATCTCCACGAGCAATGTGATCCCGGATGAAGTGGTTCCTTATCTCAATGTGCTTCGTCTTTCCATGAAGAACCGGATTGTAGGCGATCTTGATTGCGCCCTCATTGTCACACAAAAGAGGCACCTTGCTATACTCGAGTACATAATCCCGCAAGGTTTGCCTCATCCATAAGATTTGAGCACAACTACTTGCCGCGGCAACATACTCAGCTTCCGTGATCGAGACGGAGACACAATTTTGCTTCTTTGAGGACCAACACACCAAGGATCTTCCAAGAAAGTGACAAGCTCCGGATGTAGACTTCCTATCAACCTTGTCACCCGCCCAATCGGAGTCGGTGAAACCAACCAAAGCGAAGTCCGTGTCCCTTGGGTACCATAGACCGAAGTGTGGGGTATCAACTATATATCGAAAGATCCTTTTGACCGCCACAGTGTGGCTTTCCTTCGGGCTTGCTTGAAACCGTGCACACATACCAACGCTTAACATTATATCCGGGCGAGAGGAACAAAGGTAAAGAAGTGGACCTATCATTGAACGGTAGATCTTGGGATCCACCGCCTTGCCGGTATCGTCAAGGGAGAGTTGACATTTGAGATGCATCGGAGTTCCAATGCCCTTGGCGTCCTTCATATCGAAGCGCTTGAGCATGTCTTGGAGGTACTTTGCTTGATTGATGAAGGTGCCTTGTCGGATTTTCTTGATCTCGAACCCAAGGAAGTACTTGAGTTCACCCATCATCGACATATCAAACCTATTAGTCATCAACTTAGCAAACTCATCATTGAACTTTGTGTTAGTTGAGCCAAATATGATGTCATCTACATAAAGTTGGCATACGAAGAGCTCCCCATTGACTTTCTTAGTAAAAAGAGTGGGATCGATTTTCCCCACTTCGAAACCACGGTCTACAAGCAACTCCTTTAGATGCTCATACCAAGCTCTAGGAGCTTGTTTGAGTCCATATAGGGCCTTTTTGAGCTTGAAGACATGGTCCGGGAAATGGGGGTCCTCGAACCCTGGGGGTTGCTTCACATATACCTCCTCATGTAGAGGACCATTAAGAAAAGCACTCTTAACATCCATTTGTTGCAACTTGAAGCCATGATGAGAGGCAAAGGCCAAAAGGATACGGATGGAATCAAGGCTTGCAACGGGTGCAAAGGTTTCACCAAAGTCCACGCCTTCTACTTGAGAATAGCCTTGCGTCACCAATCTTGCTTTGTTGCGGATGACGATGCCGTGTTCATCTTGCTTGTTCTTGAAGGCCCATTTGGTGCCGATAACATTGCGGCAATGATCGGGTCGCTTCATGAGAATCCACACATAATTCCTCTTGAAGTTGTTGAGTTCCTCTTGCATTGCTATCAACCAATCGGGATCTTCAAGCGCATCATTAACCTTGAGTGGTTCCACCATAGAGACAAAGGCGTGGTGCTCACAAAAGTTTGCTCTTTTCCTCCGGGTGGTTACTTTGCTCTTTAAATCACCAATGACATTACGCAAAGAATGAGACTTGAGGCGCAAGTGTCTTGTAGTAGGATCTTCACGGCGAGTATCGGCTATAGGAGTATATTCTTGTGGGTCCTCTTGGACTTCATCATGATTTAGATCCTCGCCTTGACCTTCATTGTTGTTGAAAGGGGCATCATCATCACCATGAGAGCCGGATGACTCGGGGGTATTAGGAATGGGATTGTCCATAAAGATCATCCCCGAGCCATTCGGTGAAGAACTTGAAGCTTGGCCTTGGTCACTTGATGTTGGTTATTGAGGTAGATGAGCTTGCGGTAGATGATGTTCTTGAACTTGTTGAGGTGAGCTTGCACTTGATTGTTGTTGTTGTTGTTGAGGTTGAACTTGCGGTTGTTGTAGAGGTTGGCTTGCACTTGTATGATCAACGGAAGAAGCTTGGCCTTGTGGTGTAGATGGCTCCACTTGGGTGGAACTTGGTCCTTCCCCGGTACTCATAGAAGGTAGCTCTTGAGGTCGGCGAATGCCAACACCCATCCTTCCTATGGTATCCGGGGAATTGCATCTCCTTTCTCACAAGAAGCACTTCGCTCCTCCAAAGATCTATCATCTTCATCGAATGTCACATCACAAGATTCTACAACTCGCCCATTTGACTTGTTGAAGACTCTATAGGCGTGAGAATCCGTAGCATAGCCAACGAAAATTCCTTCTTGAGCTCTTGAATCAAACTTGGATAGACGTGTGTCCTTGACAAGCACATAGCATTTGCATCCGAAGACCTTGAAGTATGACACATTGGGCTTATTGCCGGTGAGAATCTCATATGGCGTCTTCTCTAGACCCTTGTGAAAGTATAGGCGATTAGTAGCATGGCACGCGGTAGAAATAGCTTCCGCCCAAAAGTTGTAGTTTGACTTGTACTCCATCATCATTGTTCGGGCGGCTTCGATCAAGGTTCGATTCTTCCTTTCGGCGACCCCGTTTTGTTGGGGAGTATATGGCGAGGAGTATTGATGTTGGATTCCTTCTTCGCCAAGGAAGTAATACAATGTGTAGTTCTTGAAATCCGTTCCATTGTCGCTCCTTATTGCAAGAATTGTGGCGTTGTACTTGCGTAGAACTTGATTGGCAAACTCCATCATGGTCCGTTGAGTCTCACTCTTGTACTTGAAGAAGAATACCCAACAATAGCGTGAATAGTCATCAACAATGACGAGGCAATACTTCTTCCCTCCAAGACTTTCATGAGACGGTGGACTGATACGTCTCCAACGTATCTATAATTTCTGATGTTCCATGCTAGTTTTATGACAATACCTCAATGTTTTGCTCACACTTTATAATGATTTCATGAATTTTCCGGAACTAACCTATTAACAAGATGCCGAAGTGCCAGTTCCTGTTTTCTGTTGTTTTTGGTTCCAGAAAGGATGTTCGGGCAATATTCTCGGAATTCGACGAAACAAAGACCAAACATCATATTTCACCGAGACGGACCAGGACACCGAAGGGGAGCCGGAGAGGAGGCCCAGGGCCCCCAGACCATAGGGCGGTGCGGCCTAGAGGGGGAGGGCGCGCCAGCCTATGAGGAGGGAGCCCCCTGGCCCCTCCGACTCCGCCTCTTCGCCTATTTAACCCCTCGTGACGTGAAAACCCTACACGAATTAACGAAACTCCAGAAAGACTCCAGGGACGCCGAGCATCCCCAAGCTTAGTTCCTACTCGCCCTCGAGTAGGTAAACGATAACAAGGATAATTTCTGAAGTGACATGCTATCATAATCTTGATCAATACTATTGTAAAGCATATGAGATGAATGCAGCGATTCGAAGCAATGGTAAAGACAATGAATAAACAACTGAATCATATAGCAAAGACTTTTCATGAATAGTACTTTCAAGACAAGCATCAATAAGACTTGCATAAGAGTTAACTCATAAAGCAATAAATTCTTAGTATAAAGCTTTGAAGCAACACAAAGGAAGATATAAGTTTCAGCAGTTGCTTTCAACTTCAACATGGTTATCTCATGGATAATTGTCAACACAAAGTAATATAACAAGTGCAATAGGTAAACATGTAAGAATCAATGCACACAGTTCACACAAGTTTTTGCTTCTAAGATAGAAAGAAGTAGGTAAACTGACTCAACATAAAGTAAAAGATAGGCCCTTCGCGAGAGGAAGCATGGATTACTATTTTTGTGCTAGAGATTTTTATTTTGAAAACATAGAAACAATTTTGTCAACGGTAGTAATAAATCATATGTTTTATGTATAAGACATCCTATAAGTTGCAAGCCTCATGCATAGATTACCAATAGTGCTCGCACCTTGTCCTAATTAGCTTGGATTTACATGGATTATCATTGCATAACATATGTTTCAACCAAGTGTCACAAAGGGGTACCTCTATGCCGCTTGTACAAAGGTCTAAGGAGAAAGATCGCATTTGATTTCTCGTTTTTGATTATTCTCAACTTAGACATCCATACCGGGACAACATAGACAACAAATAATGGACTCCTCTTTAATGCATAAGCATTCAACAACAGATAATATTCTCATAAGAGATTTGAGGATTGATGTCCAAAACTGAAACTTCCACCATGATTCATGGTTTTAGTTAGCGGCCCAATGTTCTTCTCTAACAATATGCATACTCAAACCATTTGATCATGATAAATCACCCTTACTTCAGACAAGACGAACATGCATAGCAACTCACATGATATTCAACAAACGTGTAATAGTTGGTGGCGTTCCTAGAAACATGGTTACCGCTCAACAAGCAACTTATAAGAAATAAGACACATAGCTACATATTCTTTACCACAATAGTTTTTAAGGCTATTTTCCCATGAGCTATATATTGCAAAGACAAAGAATAGAATTTTAAAGGTAGCACTCAAGTAATTTACTTTGGAATGGCAGAGAAATACCATGTAGTAGGTAGGTATGGTGGACGCAAATGGCATAGTTTTTTGCCTCAAGGATTTGGATGCACGAGAAGTATTCCCTCTCAATACAAGGCTAGGCTAGCAAGGTTGTTTGAAGCAAACTCAAGTATGAAACGGTACAGAAAAACTTACATAAGAACATATTGCAAGCATTATAAGACTCTACATTGTCTCCTTGTTGTTCAAACACCTTAACCAAAAAATATCTAGACTCTAGAGAGACCAATCATGCAAACCAAATTTTAACAAGCTCTATGTAGTTCTTCATTAATAGGTGCAAAGTACATGATGCAAGAGATTAAACATGATCTATGTGAGCACAAAAATTGCCAAGTATCAAATTATTCAAGACATTATACCAATTACCACATGAAGCATTTTACGTTTCCAACCATATAACAATGAACGAAGCAGTTTCAACCTTCGCCATGAACATTAAAAGTAAAGCTAAGAACATATGTGTTCATATGCAACAGCGGAGCGTGTCTCTCTCCCAAACAAAGAATGCTAGGATCCGATTTTATTCAAACAAAAACAAAAACAAAAACAAACAGACGCTCCAAGTAAAGCACATAAGATGTGACGGAATAAAAATATAGTTTCACTAGAGGTGACCCGATAAGTTGTCGATGAAGAAGGGATGCCTTGGGCATCCCCAAGCTTAGATGCTTGAGTCTTCTTAAAATATGCAGGGATGAACCACGGGGGCATCCCCAAGCTTATACTTTTCACTCTTCTTGATCATATTGTATCATCCTCCTCTCTTGACCCTTGAAAACTTCCTCCACACCAAACTCAAAACAAACTCATTAGAGGGTTAGTGCATAATCGAAAATTCACATATTCAGAGGTGACATAATCATTCTTAACACTTCTGGACATTGCACAAAGCTACTGAAAGTTAATGGAACAAAGAAATCCATCAAACATAGCAAAACAGGCAATGCGAAATAAAAGGCAGAATCTGTCAAAACAGAATAGTCCGTAAAGACGAATTTGTCTGGGGCACTTAACTTGCTCAGATGAAAATTCTCAAATTGAATGAAAGTTGCGTACATATCTGAGTATCACGCACGTAAATTGGCAGATTTTTCTGAGTTACCTACAGAAGGGGCTGCTCAATTTCGTGACAGTAAGAAATCTGTTTCTGCGCAGTAATCCAAATCTAGTATCATCTTTACTATCAAAGACTTTACTTGGCACAACAATGCAATAAAATAAAGATAAGGAGATGTTGCTACAGTACTAACAACTTCCAAGACTCAAATATAAAACAAAAGTGCAGAAGTAAAATAATGGGTTGTCTCCCATAAGCGCTTTTCTTTAACGACTTTCAGCTAGGCGCAGAAAGTGTGAATCAAGTATTGTCGAGAGACGAAGCATCAACATCATAATTTGTTCTAATAATAGAATCATAAGGTAACTTCATTCTCTTTCTAGGGAAGTGTTCCATACCTTTCTTGAGAGGAAATTGATACTTAATATTACCTTCCTTCATATCAATGATAGCACCAACAGTTCGAAGAAAAGGTCTTCCCAATATAATTGGACAAGATGCATTGCATTCAATATCCAAGACAACAAAATCAACGGGGACAAGGTTATTGTTAACCATAATGCGAACATTATCAATCCTCCCCAAAGGTTTCTTTATAGCATTATCAGCAAGATTAACATCCAAATAACAATTTTTCAATGGTGGCAAGTCAAGCGTATCATAGATTTTCTTAGGCATAACAGAAATACTTGAACCAAGATCACATAAAGCATTACGATTAAAATCATTGACCTTCATCTTAATGATGGGCTCCCAACCATCTTCCAACTTCCTAGGAATAGAAGTTTCAAGTTTTAATTTATCTTCTCTAGCTTTTATGAGAGCATTTGTAATATGTTTTGTAAAGGCCAAATTTATAGCACTAGCATTAGGACTTCTAGCAAGTTTTTGTAAGAACTTAATAACTTCAGAGATATGACAATCATCAAAATCTAAACCATTATGATCTACAGCAATGGGATCATTGTCCCGAAAAATTTCAGCAGTTTTATCACAAGCAGTTTCAGCAGTTTTAGCAGTTTCAGCAGTTTCGGGCAATTTTGCACGCTTTGCACTAGGAGTAGAGACATTGCTAACGCCAATTATTTTACCATTGATAGTAGGGGGTGTAGCAAAATGTGAAGCATTATCATTACTAGTGGTGGTAATAGTCCAAATTTTAGCTACATTATTCTCTTTAGCTACTTTTTCTTTTCTCTTTCCCACCTAGCATGCAATTCAGCCATCAATCTAATATTCTCATTAATTCGAACTTGGATGGAGTTTGCTGTAGCAAATGACTTAATATCTTTATCTTCATTAGGCATAACTTTCAATTTTAAAAGATCAACATCAGAGGCAAGACAATCAACCTTAGAAGCAAGAACATCAATTTTACCAAGCTTTTCTTCAACAGATTTGTTAAAAGCAGTTTGTGTACTAATAAATTCTTTAAGCATGGCTTCAATACCAGGGGTACACTACTATTATTGTTGTAAGAATTACCATAAGAATTACCATAACCATTACCATTATTAGAAGGATATGGCCTATAGTTGTTACCAGAATTATTCCTATAAGCGTTGTTGTTGAAATTATTACTTTTAATGAAGTTCACATCAACATGCTCTTCTTGAGCAACCAATGAAGCTAAAGGAACATTATTAGGATCAACATTAGATCTACCATTCACAAGCATAGACATAATAGCATCAATCTTATCACTCAAGGAGGAGGTTTCTTCAACAGAATTTACCTTCTTACCTTGTGGAGCTCTTTCCGTGTGCCATTCGGAGTAATTGATCATCATATCATCAAAGAGCTTTGTTGCGGCGCCTAAGGTGATGGACATAAAAGTACCTCCAGCAGCTGAATCCAATAGGTTCCACGAAGAAAAATTCAGTCCTGCATAAAAGGTTTGGATGATCATCCAAGTAGTCAGTCCATGGGTAGGACAATTCTTCACCAAAGATTTCATTCTTTCCCATGCTTGAGCAACATGTTCATTATCCAATTGCTTAAAATTCATTATGCTACTTCTCAAAGATATAATTTTAGCGGGAGGATAATATCTACCAATGAAAGCATCTTTACATTTAGTCCATGAATCAATACTATTCTTAGGCAAAGATAGCAACCAATCTTTAGCTCTTCCTCTTAAGGAGAAAGGAAACAATTTTAATTTATAATGTCACCATCTACATCCTTATACTTTTGCATTTCACAAAGTTCAACAAAATTATTAAGATGGGCAGCAGCATCATCAGAACTAACACCAGAGAATTGCTCTCTCATAACAAGATTTAGTAAAGCAGGTTTAATTTCAAAAAATTCTGCTGTAGTAGCAGGTGGAGCAATAGGTGTGCATAAGAAATCATTATTATTTGTGCTAGTGAAGTCACACAACTTAGTATTCTCTGGAGTATTCATTTTAACAGTAGTAAATAAAGCAAACTAAATAAAGTAAATGCAAGTAACTAATTTTTTTGTGTTTTCAATATAGAGATCAAGACAGTAAATAAAGTAAAACTAGCAACTAATTTTTTTGTATTTTTGATATAGGAAGAAAACAAAGCAGTAAATAAAGTAAAGCAAGACAAAAACGAAGTAAAGAGATTGGATGTGGGAGACTCCCCTTGCAGCGTGTCTTGATCTCCCCGGCAACGGCGCCAGAAAAAGAGCTTGCTGGCGTGTAGTTGACGTGGGAGTTAGAAATATTTGTGGTGTAACTTTTCTTCAGTTCCCTGGCAACGGCGCCAGAAAAATCCTTGCTGTTGGCGTGTTGACACACGTCTGTTGGGAACCCCAAGAGGAAGGTGTGATGCGTACAACAGCGAGTTTTCCCTCAGTATGAAACCAAGGTTATCGAACCAGTAGGAGTCAAGGAACACGTGAAGGTTGTTGGTGACGGAGTGTAGTGCGGCGCAACACCAGGGATTCCGGCGCCAACGTGGAACCTGCACAACACAATCACAATACTTTGCCCCAACTTAACAGTGAGGTTGTCAATCTCACTGGCTTGCTGTAAACAAAGGATTAAACGTATGGTGTGGAAAATGATGTTTGTTTGCGAAGAACAGTAAAAACAGAGTTTGCAGTAGATTTTATTTCAGATGTAAAAGAATGGACCGGGGTCCACAGTTCACTAGTGGTGTCTCTCCCATAAGATAAATAGCATGTTGGGTGAACAAATTACAGTTGGGCAATTGACAAATAGAGAGGGCATAACAATGCACATACATATCATGATGACTACTATGAGATTTAATCGGGGCATTACGACAAAGTACATAGACCACTATCGAGCATGCATCTATGCCTAAAAAGTCCACCTTCGAGGTTAGCATCCGCACCCCTTCCAGGTATTAAGTTGCAAACAACAGACAATTGCATTAAGTATGGTGCGTAATGTAATCAACACAAATATCCTTAGATAAAGCATTGATGTTTTATCCCTAGTGGCAACAACACATCCACAACCTTAGAACTTTCTGTCTGATGAGGACATCCCTACCTCACTACTACTTCCGTCATTAGCAAATGAAGATGAACCTGCTGTGAAGCTCAAGTCCAATGAAGTTCGGATTGGACCAATTACAAGAGCTCGTGCGAAGCTACTTAAACAACAGGTGAATTTGTTTCTAAACGGTACTTTGATTGATGAGAACTTTATACCGCCTAAGTCCTATTACTTATGTATCATCAGTATCAAGAGGAGACATGCATCGCACGAGGAGAGGAGCAACTGGACATGAAGACGGACGTCAAGAGGGCCGTGAAGCTGGACATGGAGCTGGACATGAAGATATCTCATGGACGCGCGAGGGAGGAGCGGGAGGAATGCGCGAGAGGAGAAGAAGAAGTCCAGAGCCGGTCCGAGACCCGGTCCGACCGGCCACCGGACCGGCCAGCCCGGTCCTCGGCCCGGCCGACCGGTCGTAAACCGGCCACCAACCGGAGGAAATTTATCGTACCGGGCGAGACCGGAAATCTTCGCAGCTTCCCGGTTTCCGACCGGTTGACCGGACCACCGACCGGACCGCCCGGTCCACAGCCCGGTTGACCGGACCACAAACCGGACAGCCCGGTCCACAGCCCGGTTGACCGGATCCCGCACCGGACCAGGCCCGAGTCCTGTCTCGACCAGCATCTATTCCGGGTCGGTTATTTTTGTATCTTTTCGACTAGAACTCGTCCCGGACACCTATATAAGTGCCCGTGACGTCCCCCTAGTTGCTCTAGACCACGTTTAAGATAAACCCTAGTTCTTAGTTGTTTGCTCCGCAAAACTATTGAATTCCCTACACCGTATTGCTTGGATATTGTGTAGATCCTGTTTAAGTCTTGTGTGATCTCGTTGTTCCATTGGGAATTAGACGGTTGCAACTTACCGCTTCGTGGTCGGCGGCTACGTGCGCAAGTGTGTGGAGTTGCGAATATCTTGCAGGGTTGAGAGCCGTTGCGTTGGCGACAGGGACCAATCGAGAGATCTCGTTGCGTCATACAAGTTATCATCCACTACATCGTCGTGTTCCTCCGCTGCCATCATCCCGTGATCATCATCACCACCGTTGCTTATCGAGAAGATCGGGCCACCCCTTATCATCTTGGTATCGATTTCCAGTTTTCCTCGGTAAGCTATCCACAATCCACCCCATAGTTGAGTTGTGAGTGTTGTCCTATCCATAAAAAGCCATAAAAAGTTAGGGTTAGGGTTTGCCATAGCCTTAGATTGCACTAATTTCGAGTTTTAGTTGCTTTTCGTAGTTGTTTTTGCGTACCTTTATCTTTCTTCTAGTAGAATTGTTAGGGTTTGTGTTTTCTTTTCATCTAGTTTGTCATCTAGAGTCAGCTTTTGTTTACTCCGAGTCCACATAGCATACAAGTGTGTTTGTCCAAACCATAGCTACAGCCTTTCGATATACGTGACTAGGAACTTCCCTGAAGAGACTAGTTTTACCGCTCGACAGTGCTGCTCATTAGGGTTTTGGTGCTTTGCATATCTTGTTGGCCGTGTTATCAAGGAGTTGAGTCTTAAAAAAAAAAGAGAAAATTGAAAAGAAGCAAAAAGAGCTACATAGCTGCGTGTGTTATACAAAAAGAAAAATACAAAAAGAAAAGTGTCGTGCTAGTTGAATCAAGTGAAAGGCCTAAGTTTTCTTTACTGCACCCGTAGTTGAGCAATCTTGTGCCTGTCTCGTTGAGCTTTGCTAGCGTCTCTCTTGTGCATTGCAACCTTTTCCACATATAGTTGCATTGCCCCATTATATCGCCTTGTGTGAGTATCATTGGTTGTCTACGGTCAGCGCTAGAGCTTGTTATTGGTGCAAATAGGTAGCCTACCTACAGCCCTACAAATATCCTGCTTTGTCGTGTGATTGTTCTTATACCCTTGATATTCGCTTCGCTACATCCGTGCACTAGTTGTTACTACAAGTGGTAAGCAACACTAATTTACTTTGGAACAGTAAGATTTCCTTTTCTTATCAGTTTTGAGTGAGTTGTGAGAGTACCACCATATATTTTTGATTTAGTGCACTAACCTACTAATCATGTCTGCTAGTGATACTAAGATTGTTAATCAGGAAAACAAGAATTCGGCAGATATCATCACATGGAGGGAGTATGAAGCTCTTCGTAACGAGATGCGACGTGAATTCCGCACTAAGGATGATGAGCTTAAGGGTACAGTTGACGAGATCAAACAGACGTTGGATGCTACTAATGTCACCGTCACTGGTTTGGCTGATCAAATGATCGATATACAGCGCAATCTTGCCGATATGCGCCTCGCTATTGAGAATTTGACTGCACTACAACAACAAGACGATGATGAAGATCCTGAGCTTGATGATGACGCACACAATGCTCGTGGTGCGCCTCGTGATTATCGTCCGCGTGGTCGGGCTCCACTTGGCCGTAATGGTCGTGGGCAAGATGAAGAAGATGGATTGGGTAAGCCCAAGTTTTCCATACCCAAGTTTGAAGGAGGAGCTGATGTTGAAGAATATCTCACTTGGGAGCTCAAGATTGAGAAGTTATGGAGCTTACATCCCAACTACTCTGAAGATAAGAAGATCAAGCTTGCTTCTTCTGAATTTGATGGTTATGCATTACGTTGGTGGGATTCTTTGATTCGTAACCGCGACGAAGATGGTGCACAACCTATCCGTACATGGCGTGCGATGAAGGAGGTTATGACTTCTCGTTTTGTGCCTACAAATTACATGCGGAATATATTTGATAAGCTAACATTATTGAGGCAAGGTGTGAAGACTGTTGATGAGTACTACATGGAGATGGAGATGCTTATGCAGCGTGGTCGTGTCCGTGAGTCTCTAGAGATGACAATGCAGCGTTTTCTCAATGGATTGAAGTATGACGTTAAAGGCATTGTTCGTCATTACACCTACACCGATATGAATCAATTGTTACATCATGCAAGAGAAGCTGAATCACAGCTTGGCTGAAGAAGCAAAGGTTAAAGGACGTGCTACGGGAGCTGGGCGTTTTACACCCCGCGCGCCCTCTACGGCGCCGGCACCGTCGACGCGCTCCGTTCCTTACTCTACTCCGCCTAGTAAACCGGTCTCCAATGTATCTAATGCAAAGAAGTCCGAATCTGCGGCAAGTACGAGTGGTTCCGTGTGTCTACAACGCGCAACCGCGATATGCTTTGCCATACATGTGGTGGCAAGGGTCACTTCAAGAGAGATTGTCCTAACCGCAAAGTCATGTTTATCAATGAGGACAATGAGTATGAGACTGGAGATGATGTTGATCCAAATGCTCCAGACGATGATGCCTATGACACTGATGGTGAAGATGCATATCCTTCTGATGCTCGTACCATTGTTGTGTCGCAGCGTGCTCTTAATGTGTTGCCTAGTGCATCTACTCAGCGTTGCAATTTGTTCCAAACCAAAGCTTTGGTTGGTCCTGACAAGGCTTGCAAGGTCATTATTGATGGC
This sequence comes from Lolium rigidum, assembly GCF_022539505.1. Taxonomy (NCBI): domain Eukaryota; kingdom Viridiplantae; phylum Streptophyta; class Magnoliopsida; order Poales; family Poaceae; genus Lolium; species Lolium rigidum. Next base: position 154,292,634 of record NC_061513.1, read on the forward strand.
GGGAGTTGCCGCAATTTAGCAAGCAAGGAGTTATGCACCAAGCTGAAGTTGAAGTACCTACCGCACCCGCATCCATATTATATTCAGTGGTTGAGCGACAATGGTGAGATGAAGGTAAACCATATGGTGCGTGTTGAGTTTGAGATTGGACCGTATAAGGATTGCATTGATTTTGATGTGGTTCCTATGACGGTTTGTCACCTCTTATTGGGTCGGCCTTGGCTCTATGACCGTTACGTGCAACACAATGGCCGAGCCAATACATATCACTTGGAGTACAAGGGCAAGAAAATTAACTTACAGCCTATGTCACCACAACAGATTGTCAATGAGTCTCGTCGAAGATTGAAGTGAATTTGGAGGATGCATCCATAGATAGGCGAGAGAATTGTAATGCCGTGAGTGATATAACGAAAAGTGAGAGAGTGAATTCCTTAGTCTCATTAGCCACCAAAGAAGACATGAGAGAATTTAGTGAGGATCCTACGGCCATGCCTCTTGTGCTTTTGTACAGGGGTACGGTTTTGGTTTCTAACGACATGACCCCTCTTCCTCTTGGTGTTTCTAGTGTTTTGCAGGAATTCGGCGACGTGTTTCCGGAGGAGGTACCCGCAGGACTACCACCATTGCGAGGTATTGAGCATCAAATTGACTTGATTCCCGTGAGCATCGCTGCCCAATAGGGCGCCATATCGCACTAATCCCGAAGAGACGAAGGAGATACGTAAGCAAGTACAAGCGCTACTCGACAAAGGTTATATCCGCATAAGCCTTAGTCCTTGTGTCGTTCCCGTTATTCTAGTTCCTAAGAAAGATGGTACTTGGCGTATGTGCGTAGATTGTAGAGCTATAAACAACATTACTATTCGATATCGTCATCCTATTCCCCGTTTAGAGGATATGTTAGATGAATTGAGTGGTGCCGCTGTGTTCTCTAAAATTGATTTGCGTAGTGGTTATCATCAAATTAGGATGAAAGAAGGGGATGAGTGGAAAACCGCCTTTAAAACAAAATTTGGTTTATATGAGTGGTTAGTAATGCCTTTTGGGTTAACTAATGCACCTAGCACTTTCATGAGACTAATGAACCATGTTTTGCGTGAATTTATTGGCAAATTTGTGGTTGTATACTTTGATGACATATTAATCTACAGCCGCAATGAATCTGATCATACTATACATATTCGACATGTTTTGCAAGTGTTGCGTGATAATAAACTCTATGGTAATCTTGAGAAGTGCACATTTTGCAAAGATAAGGTCATATTTCGGGTTATGTTGTCTCTAAGCATGGAGTAGAAGTAGATGTGTCTAAAATTGAAGCTATTCAAAATTGGCCTACTCCCATGAATGTGAGTCAAGTTAGAAGTTTTCATGGTCTAGCTGGGTTTTATCGCCGTTTTGTGCCCAATTTTTCTACTATTGCTGCACCTTTGAATGAATTGACTAAAAAGGGTGTTGCCTTTGAGTGGGGCGTTGCCCAAGATCATGCTTTTGATGAACCGAAACGATTGTTAACTTCGCACCGTTGCTTGCACTTCCTGATTTCAATAAGCAATTTGAGATTGAATGTGATGCTAGTGGTATTGGAATTGGTGGTGTATTGATGCAAGAGGGTCGCCCAATTGCATATTTTTCTGAGAAACTTTCTGGTGCTAAGTTGAACTATCCTATATATGATAAAGAATTGTATGCTTTAATTAGAGTTCTTGAGGTTTGGCAACATTATTTGTGGCCAAAAGAATTTATCATACATTCTGATCATGAAGCTTTAAAATACCTGAAAGCCCAATCTACTTTGCATAAGCGTCTAGCTAAGTGGGTTGAGTTCATTGAGTCTTTTCCATACATTATTAAACATAAGAAGGGAAAAGATAACATTGTTAGCTGATGCTCTGTCTAGGAAGAATATGCTATTAACTCAACTTGATGTTAAAATTCCTGGTTTAGAGATACTATGTGATTTGTATGCTATCGATCATGATTTTGCTGAACCATATCGCTTATGTGCTCTTGGTAAAGCATGGGAAAAATATCACATACATGATGGGTTCTTGTTTAGAGCTAACAAACTATGTGTTCCGTAATCGTCCGTGCGTTTGCTCTTATTGGCAGAATCACATGCCGGAGGTTTGATGGGTCACTTTGGGCGTGAGAAGACGCTACTCATGCTCGCCGATCATTTTTATTGGCCAAAGATGAGGCGGGACGTGGACAGGTATGTGAAGAGGTGCATTACTTGCAACAAGTCCAAGTCCAAGCTGAAGCCTCACGGTTTGTATACTCCGTTACCGGCACCTACTACACCTTGGGAAGATATTAGTATGGATTTTGTGTTGGGTTTGCCGCGTACTAAAAGGGGCCATGATTCTATATTTGTGGTAGTGGACAGATTTTCTAAGATGTCACACTTTATTGCCTGCCACAAAAGCGACGATGCGTCGCATATTGCTAACCTGTTTTTCAGGGAGATTGTTCGACTACATGGAGTCCCGAAGACTATTGTTTCTGATCGTGATGTGAAGTTCATGAGCTACTTCTGGAAGACACTTTGGAGAAAGCCGGGGACAAAGCTACCTGTTCAGTACTACTTGTCATCCCCAAACCGATGGTCAAACCGAGGTGGTGAATCGAACCTTGTCACAACCGTTGAGATCCATGATCAAGAAGAACTCGAAGGAGTGGGAAGAGTGTTTGCCGCATGTGGAATTTGCTTACAACAGGGCGGTACATTCTACCACGGAGCTGTGTCCTTTTGAGGTGGTGTATGGTTTCAAACCCATTACTCCACTTGACTTGTTGCCTTTACCCATACATGAGAGAGTTAATATGGAGGCATCCAAGAGGGCAGATTTTGTGCGTAAGATCCATGTGAAGACTAAAGAGTTGATCGAGAAGAAAGGCAAGAGCAATGCTGCAAGGATGAACAAGAAGCGCAAAGAGATGTTGTTCAAGCCCGGTGATATGGTCTGGGGTACATTTTCGCAAGGATAGGTTCCCGAAGCCGCGGAAGTCTAAGTTGACGCCTCGTGGTGCCGGTCCTTACAAAGTGCTTGCCAAGATCAATGATAATGCATACTCGATAGATCTTCCAGCTTGATGAGTTTGGTGTCGGTAATTCTTTCAATGTTGCTGATTTGACACCATATGACGGAGAAGACCTTGGAGCGTCGGGGTCGACGCCTTTGAAGGGGGGAGATGATGAGGACATCCCTACCTCACTACTACTTCCGTCATTAGCAAATGAAGATGAACCTCGTCGTGAAGCTCAAGTCCAATGAAGTTCGGATTGGACCAATTACAAGAGCTCGTGCGAAGCTACTTAAACAACAGTGAATTTGTTTCTAAACGGTACTTTGATTGATGAGAACTTTATACTCGCCTAAGTCCTATTACTTATGTATCATCAGGTATCAAGAGGAGACATGCATCGCACGAGGAGAGGAGCAGCTGGACATGAAGACGGACGTCAAGAGGGCCGTGAAGCTGGACATGGAGCTGGACATGAAGATATCTCATGGACGCGCGAGGGAGGAGCGGGAGGAATGCGCGAGAGGAGAAGAAGAAGTCCAGGCCGGGTCCGGAACCCGGTCCGACCGGCCACCGTGACCGGCCAGCCCGGTCCTCGGCCCGGCCGACCGGTCGTAAACCGGCCACCAACCGGAGGAAATTTATCGTACCGGGCGAGACCGGAAATCTTCGCAGCTTCCCGGTTTCCGACCGGTTGACCGGACCACCGACCGGACCGCCCGGTCCACAGCCCGGTTGACCGGACCACAAACCGGACAGCCCGGTCCACAGCCCGGTTGACCGGATCCCGCACCGGACCAGTCCGAGTCCTGTCTCGACCAGATCTATTCCGGGTCGGTTATTTTTGTATCTTTTCGACTGGAACTCGTCCCGACACCTATATAAGTGCCCAGGACGTCCCCCTAGTTGCTCTAGACCACGTTTAAGATAAACCCTAGTTCTTAGTTGTTTGCTCGCAAAACTATTGAATTCCCTACACCGTATTGCTTGGATATTGTGTAGATCCTGTTTAAGTCTTGTGTGATCTCGCTGTTCCATTGGGAATTAGACGGTTGCAACTTACCGCTTCGTGGTCGGCGGCTACGTGCGCAAGTGTGTGGAGTTGCGAATATCTTGCAGGGTTGAGGGCTGTTGCGTTGGCGACAGGGACCAATCGAGAGATCTCGTTGCGTCATACAAGTTATCATCCACTACATCGTCGTGTTCCTCCGCTGCCATCATCCCGTGATCATCATCACCACCGTTGCTTACTGAGAAGATCGGGCCACCCCTTATCACTGTCACTGTCCCAGATTCAATGGAGGCATGAACCCACTATCGAGCATAAATACTCCCTCTTGGAGTTACAAGTATCAACTTGGCCAAAGCCTCTACTAGCAACGGAGAGCATGCAAGAACATAAACAACATATATGATAGATTGATAATCAACTTGACATAGTATTCCATATTCATCGGATCCCAACAAACACAACATGTAGCATTACAAATAGACGATCTTGATCATGATAGGCAGCTCACAAGATCTAACATGATAGCACAATGAGGAGAAGACAACCATCTAGCTACTGCTATGGACCCATAGTCCAGGGGTGAACTACTCACACATCAATCCGGAGGCGATCATGGTGATGAAGGCGATCTCCTGGAGATGATTCCCCTCTCCGGCAGGGTGTCGAAGGCGATCTCCTGGATCCCCCGAGATGGGATTGGCGGCGGCGGCGGCTCTGGAAGGTTTTCCGTATCGTGGCTCTCGGTACTGGGGTTTTCGCGATGAAGGCTTCAAGTAGGCGGAAGGGCAGGGTTGGAGGCGGCGCGGGGGCCCCACACCATAGGGCGGCGCGGGCCCCACCCAGGCCGCGCGGCCCTATGGTGGCGGCGCCTCGTCGCCCCACTTCGTAATCCCTTCGGTCTTCTGGAAGCTTCGTGGAAAAATAAGACCCTGGGCGTTGATTTCGTCCAATTCCGAGAATATTTCCTTTGTAGGATTTCTGAAACCAAAAACATCGAAAACAACGAATCGGCTCTTCGGCATCTCGTCAATAGGTTAGTGCCGGAAAATGCATAATAATGACATAAAGTGTGTATGAAACATGTGAGTATCATCATAAAAGTAGCATGGAACATAAGAAATTATAGATACGTTTGAGACGTATCACGCCGCCGCCATCGCGAAACTCCGTTTCGGGGGACAGAAGTCTCTGTTCCGGCACGCCGCCGGGACGGGGAGTTGCCCCTGGAGTCCTCTCCATCGACACCACCGCCATCTTCATCGCCATCGCTGTCTCCCATGATGAGGAGGGAGTAGTTCTCCCCCGAGGCTGAGGGCTCTACCGTTAGCTATGTGGTTCATCTCTCTCTCCCATGGTGTGATCTTTATGTGATCATGAGCTTTGTATCACTATTAATCTATGTGCTACTCTAGTGATGTTATTAAAGTAGTCTATTCCTCCTCCATGATGTAATGTTGACAAGTGTGTGCATCATGTAGTACTTGGCGTAGGTTATGATTGTGATCTCTTGTAGATTATGAAGTTAACTATTACTATGCACTCTAGAGGTTACTTTAATATGAACTCCGGAATTACTCTCCACGATGTGACGGTGACAGTGTGCACATCGTGTGTGATTCCTTTATGAAGTTGTGGAGCTTGTTTACTCCGGCTTGAGGGTGCTCTTGTAGCCCTACACAATGAATGGTGTTAGTTATCCAACAAGAGAGTGTGAGAAAGTAGCACAAGTGAAGAGAAGTTATTTATTTATGTGATCATTGTTGAGAGTGTCCACTAGTGAAAGTATGATCCCTAGGCCTTGTTTCCAAATATCGAATCACCGTTTATTAACTGTTCTACTGCATGTTTACTCGCTGCCATATTTATTTCAGATTGTTATTACCACTCATATTCATCCATATCACTTGCGTCTTACTATCTCTTCGCCGAACTAGTGCACCTATACATCTGACAAGTGTATTAGGTGTGTTGGGGACACAAGAGACTTCTTGTATCGTAATTGCGTGGTTGCTTGAGAGGGATATCTTTGACCTCTACCTCCCTGAGTTCGATAAACCTTGGGTGATTCACTTAAGGGAAACTTGCTGTTGTTTTATAAACCTCTGCTCTTGGAGGCCCAACACTGTCTACAGGAATAGAAGCGTGCGTAGACATCAAGCTATTTTCTGGCGCTGTTGCCGGGGAGGTAAGGTAAAAGGTATTCACATCCTCCGACTACTAAGCTATTTCCTAGCACTGTTGCCGGTGTGTGAGTGCTCGAAGCTATTTCCTTTAGATCCTGCAATTGCATCTTTTTGTTTCTTGTTTTTATTTCACTAGTTAGGCTTAATGGAAAACAACAAAAAAATTAAAGATCTTTATGAACTTTATATTGAATTAGGACATGATGTGTTTGAAGAGAGAATTAAAAACCCATGGAACTTTGTTTGCAAAATAGTTGTAGCAATGTTATTAGCATGAACTCTTTGAACACTATTATTGCTAATGCTATGGAAGAATTTAAGCTTGGGGAAGTCTGGTTGTGACATTTTTAGTCCCCCAAGTTTTGAGGAGAAAATTTTCTTTGATGATACTTTGCCTCCCATTTATGATGATTATAATGATAGTGGTATTTTGGTGCCACCTACTATGGAGGATAAAGTTTATTATGATTATACCATGCCTGCAATTTATGATGATTACAATGATGGTTGTGATAGTTTTACTCCCACTACAATTAATAAAATTGATTATGCTTATGTGGAGAGTAATAATTTTATGCATGTGGCTCATGATAAGAATGTTTCATGTGATAGTTATATTGTTGAGTTTGTTCATGACGCTACTGAAAGTTATTATGAGAGAGGGAAACATGGTTATATGCATCTTAATAATATTAAGTTTCCCCTCTTTATGTTGAGAATCTTGAAGTTGCGCTTGTGTTGCCTTTCTATGCTTGTTACATTATGCTTACATGACTTGTTTATTTACAAGATTACTTTTCATAGGAAGTGGGTTAGGCTTAAATTTGTTTCATACTTGCTTTTTGATGTTCTCTTTTGCTTCAACTCTTATTTCTTGCGAGAGCATCATTAAAATTACTGAGCCCATCTTAATGGCTATAAAGAAAGCACTTCTTGGGAGATAACCCATGTTTTTATTTTGCTACTGTTTTTTTGTGTCTTGGAAGTTGTTACTACTGTAGAAACCTCTCCTTATCTTTATTTTATTGCATTGTTGTGCCAAGTAAAGTCTTTGATAGTAAGGTTGATACTAGATTTGTATTACTGTGCAGAAACAGATTTCTTGCTGTCACGAATTTGAGTAGACATCTCTGTAGGTAACTCAGAAAAATTTGCCAATTTTCGTGTGTGATCCTCAGATATGTACGCAACTTTCATTCAATTTGAGCTTTTTCATCTGAGCAAGTTAAGTGCCCCTGAAAATTTTGTCTTTACGGACTGTTCTGTTTTGACAGATTCTGCCTTTTATTTCGCATTGCCTCTTTTGCTATGTTGAATGGATTTCTTTGTTCCATTAACTTCCAGTAGTTTTGAGCAATGTCCGGAAGTGTTAAGAATGATTATGTCACCTCTGAATATGTGAATTTTTGATTATGCACTAACCCTCTAATGAGTTTGTTTTGAATTTGGTGTGGAGGAAGTTTTCAAGGATCAAGAGAGGAGGATGATACAATATGATCAAGAAGAGTGAAAAGTTTAAGCTTGGGGATGCCCCCGTGGTTCATCCTTGCATATTTCAAGAAGACTCAAGCATCTAAGCTTGGGGATGCCCAAGGCATCCCCTTCTTCATCGACAACTTATCAGGTCACCTCTAGTGAAACTATATTTTTATTCCGTCACATCTTATGTGCTTTACTTGGAGCGTCTGTGTGCTTTTATTTTCGTTTTGTTATTTTAATTCTATGAATAAATTCATACTTCTGTGGGAGAGAGACACGCTCCGCTCGTTCATATGAACACTGGTGTTCTTAGCTTTACTTTTAATGTTCATGGCGAAGGTTGAAACTGCTTCGTTCATTGTTATTTGGTTGGAAACAGAAAATTCTTCATGTGGCAATTGGTATATTGTCTTGAATAATTTGATACTTGGCAATTGTTGTGATCAAATAGATCATGTTTAAGCTCTTGCATCATGTACTTTGCACCTATTAATGAAGAACTACCATAGAGCTTTTTGAAATTTGGTTTGCATGATTGGTCTCTCTAAAGTCTAGATATTTTCTGGTGAAGTGTTTGAACAACAAGGAGACAGTGTAGAGTCTTATAATGCTTGAAATATGTTCTTATGTAAGTTTTGCTGTACCGGTTCATACTTGTGTTTGCTTCAAACAACCTTGCTAGCCAAAGCCTTGTACTGAGAGGGAATACTTCTTGTGCATCCAAATCCTTGAGCCAAAAACTATGCCATTTGTGTCCACCATACGTACCTACTATGTGGTATTTCTCTGCCATTCCAAAGTAAATTACTTGAGTGCTACCTTTAAAATTTCATTCTTTGTCTTTGCAATACATAGCTCATGGGAAAATAGCTTAAAAACTATTGTGGTATTGAATATGTTACTTATGTATCTTATTTCTTATAAGTTGCTTGTTGAGCGGTAACCATGCATGTTTCTGGGGACACCATCAACTATTACACCTTTGTTGAATATCATGTGAGTTGCTATGCATGTTCGCCTTGTCTGAAGTAAGGGTGATTTATCATGATCAAATGGTTTGAGTATGCATATTGTTAGAGAAGAACATTGGGCCGCTAACTAAAGCCATGTATCATGGTGGAAGTTTCAGTTTGGACATCAATCCTCAATCTCTTATGAGAATATTATCTGTTGTTAAATGCTTATGCATTAAAGAGGAGTCCATTATATGTTTTCTATGTTGTCCCGCTATGGATGTCCTTAGTTGAGATCTATCAAAAACGAGAAATCAAATGCGATCTATCTCCTTGGACCTTTGTACAGGCGGCATAGAGGTACCCGTTTGTGACACTTGGTTGAAACATATGTTATGCAATGATAATCCATGTAAATCCAAGCTAATTAGGACAAGGTGCGAGCACTATTGGTATTCTATGCATGAGGCTTGCAACTTATAGGATGTCTTATGCATAACACATATGAATTGTTACTACCGTTGACAAAATTGTTTCTATGTTTTCAAAATGAAAAGCTCTAGCACAAAAATAGTAATCCATGCTTCCTCTTGCGAAGGGCCCATTCTTTTACTTTATGTTGAGTCAGTTTACCTACTTCTTTCTATCTTAGAAGCAAACACTTGTGTCAACTGTGTGCATTGATTCCTACATATTTGCTTATTTGCATTCATCATATTACTTTGTGTTGACAATTATCCATGAGATATACATGTTGAAGTTGAAAGCAACTGCTGAAACTTATATCTTCCTTTGTGTTGCTTCAAAACCTTCTACTAAGAACTTATTGCTTTATGAGTTAACTCCTATGCAAGTCTTATTGATGCTTGTCTTGAAAGTACTATTCATGAAAAGTCTTTGCTATATGATTCAGTTGTTTAGTCATTATCTTTACCATTGCTTGGAATCACTTCATTCATCTCATATGCTTTACAATAGTACGATCAAGATTACGTTAGTAGCATGTAACTTCAGAAATTATTCTTGTTATCGTTTACCTACTCGAGGGCGAGCAGGAACTAAGCTTGGGGATGCTTGATACGTCCCCAACGTATCTATAATTTCTGATGTTCCATGCTAGTTTTATGACAAAACCTACATGTTTTGCTCACACTTTATAATGATTTCATGCATTTTCTGGAACTAACCTATTAACAAGATGCCGAAGTACCAGTTCCTGTTTTCTGTTGTTTTTGGTTCCAGAAGGCTGTTCGGGCAATATTCTCGGAATTCGACGAAACAAAGGCCAAACATCATATTTCACCGAGACGGACCAGGACACCGAAGGGGAGCCGGAGAGGGGGCACAGGGCCCCCAGACCATAGGGCGGCGCGGCCTGGAGGGGGGGCGCGCCAGCCTATGAGGAGGGAGCCCCCTGGCCCCTCTGACTCCGCCTCTTCGCCTATTTAACCCCTCGTGACGTGAAAACCCTACACGAATTGACGAAACTCCAGAAAGACTCCAGGGACGCCGCCGCCATCGCGAAACTCCGTTTCGGGGGACAGAAGTCTCTGTTCCGGCACGCCGCCGGGACGGGGAATTGCCCCCGGAGTCATCTCCATCGACACGACCGCCATCTTCATCGCCATCGCTGTCTCCCATGATGAGGAGGGAGTAGTTCTCCCCCGAGGCTGAGGGCTCTACCGTTAGCTATGTGGTTTATCTCTCTCTCCCATGGTGTGATCTTTATGTGATCATGAGCTTTGTATCACTATTAATCTATGTGCTACTCTAGTGATGTTATTAAAGTAGTCTATTCCTCCTCCATGATGTAATGTTGACAAGTGTGTGCATCATGTAGTACTTGGCGTAGGTTATGATTGTGATCTCTTGTAGATTATGAAGTTAACTATTACTATGCACTCTAGAGGTTACTTTAATATGAACTCCGGAATTACTCTCCACGATGTGACGGTGACAGTGTGCGCATCGTGTATGATTCCTTTATGAAGTTGTGGAGCTTGTTTACTCCGGCTTGAGGGTGCTCTTGTAGCCCTACACAATGAATGGTGTTAGTTATCCAACAAGAGAGTGTGAGAAAGTAGCACAAGTGAAGAGAAGTTATTTATTTATGTGATCATTGTTGAGAGTGTCCACTAGTGAAAGTATGATCCCTAGGCCTTGTTTCCAAATATCGAATCACCGTTTATTAACTGTTCTACTACATGTTTACTCATTGCCATATTTATTTCAGATTGTTATTACCACTCATATTCATCCATATCACTTGCATCTTACTATCTCTTCGCCGAACTAGTGCACCTATACATCTGACAAGTGTATTAGGTGTGTTGGGGACACAGGAGACTTCTTGTATCGTAATTGCAGTGGTTGCTTGAGAGGGATATATTTGACCTCTACCTCCCTGAGTTCGATAAACCTTGGGTGATTCACTTAAGGGAAACTTGCTGCTGTTCTACAAACCTCTGCTCTTGGAGGCCCAACACTGTCTACAGGAATAGAAGCGTGCGTAGACATCATGGACCGAAGAGATCAACATGTAGAAGCTCCAAGCATCTTGTGGTAGAGATGATTGTCTTGGCCTTGTGAGGAGCTCCATGCATTTTTCCTTGTACGCAAGCCCTACAAACACGATCTTTGCAAAAGGAAACATCTTCTTTTAGTCCGAGAACGTGGCCACCCTTGTGGAGACTTTGCAAAGTCCTCATGTTGACATGGACTAGTCGGTGATGCCATAACCAACCCTTGTCACCTTTGGTGAATAGGCAAAGAGCGGAAGATGTTGTCTTTCCGGAGAAATCAACAACATACAATCCGTTCTCTACATATCCAACAAAGGCTACACGGAGTGTCTTGCTCCACAAGAGGACCACCATATGTTCATCAAAGAAAGTACATAGACCCGTACGAGCAATTTGATGAACAGAGAGTAAATTGTAACCAAGGGTCTCGACAAGGAGTACATTCACAAGTGAGATGTCGGGTGTTACCACCACCTTGCCAAGACCCAATACCTTAGAGCATGTGTTGTCGCCATATGAAACGGTAGAGTGAGATGGCTCGAGGTCGACAGCAATATCCTTGCTTCCGGTCATATGACTTGTGGCTCCACTATCAACCACCCATTTAGCGCCACCGGAAGCATAGTCCTACAAGGAATCAAGTCTTGGATTTAGGTACCCATTTTTCAATGGGTCCTATCATGTTAGTAACAAGGGGTTTGGGAACCCAAATAGTCCAATCAACATTGTCCTCTTGAGGACCAATAAAGCGAGCACGAATATGTCCATAGTAATCAACAAAAAGAACGTGAGAAGGGTTGTTAGAGCCGGCGAAACCCTTCGAGGCGGAGTTGGATACTCCATCCCTTCTTGAGCTAGCATCGCTTCCCTCATGATTGATCTCAATGTTCTCCTTGTTCTTCTTCTTCTTGGTCCTTCTATTCCTCTTCCTCTTTGGCTTGGTAGCCACTCCTCCTTCATTGCAAGAGCCCACTTTGGCTCCATCTTTGGCTTCAATGACTCCTTCCAAGTAATTGGCTTGAACTTGGAGTCTATCAATTTTGGCCTTCAAACGATTGACCTCATCTTCATGCTCCGGGTGAGGGTGAGTGATATCAAACACTTGGACTTCCTTTGCCTTGTTCACCCAGAAATGTTCCATCAAAGCTTCTTCTTGGAGAGAGTTCATCTTCATGAGTAGACGCTTATCATTCTCCATCTTGGCAATGTCACTTTCATGGTTGCAACACGTGCGATCCTTGCTCAAAGGAAAGCACTCCTTCCATGCTTCCTCTTGCATGGAATGGAACTCCATGAGCTTAGCTTCGCTCCTCTTCAAGGAGGCTATTTCTTCCTCATGATCACAACATGTGACCTTCTCTTTGCTCATGCGGAGGCATTCCACCAAAGAATCTTCTTGCATGCTACTCAAACTCAATAGCTTGGCCTTGGTGGTCTCAAGAGTGGCAATTTCTTCTTCATGATTGCAACAAGAGGTCTTCTCCTTGCACAAGCGGTAATACTCATCCAAGGCTTCTTCTTGAAGAGCATTGACCTCCAAGAGTAGAGCATTGTGTTTCTTCAAAGAGGCAACTTGATCAACAAGCTCGTCATGACAAGAGTTGGGGTCTTCCTCATCTTTCTCCTTGTTGGCTTCCTCGAGAGAAAGCATCTTCTTCTTGAGCTCACCCATCAAACCAAGAGCATGGTCTCGGTCCTTGGTGAGTTGGGAGATGATAGCATTGTTGGAGTCTTCAAGGGTGATGACACTGGCTTCAAGAGACATGCGCAAATTTAGTTCCTCCTCAAGTTCTTGATTGAGAGAGTCAATCTCATTTGTTACCTCCCTTTCAAGCCTCTCCTTCTCCTCTATAAGGTCTTGAGCCACACCAAGTTGGGCCAAGAGAGCCCCAACATGAGTCTTGGTATCCCCTTGCATGTTAGTGAGAAAAGAATCCAAACCCACAATCTCACGCTTAATGGTGAGACTAGTGGCATCATCAATAGATAAAGCATTAGTTGAAGATGAGAGTTTTGAAGGGGATTTTACCTCCGAGGATACCTTTGCCATGAGGCAATGGGCGTTGTTGGTGATGAGGTTCTCATTAGGAGAGTCGAAGAGGGAGATAGAGGGAGTGGTAATGGCGATGGCGGCCACTCCCTCTCCTTCCTTGTTGGAGCTCTTGTCCTCATGTTCTTCATCCTCATCGGAGGAGTACTCTTCACGAATGATGAAGGCTCTTGGCTTCTTGGTGAAGGAGACCTTGTCGTCATCGGGCTTGTGAGAGAACTTGGAGAATCCTTTGGAGAGAGACTTGAACTTTTCCTTGCGGACAAGCCTTCCACCATTATCTTCTCTTCTCTCAAAGATACAATCCGCGACAAAATGACTCTTGTCGCCGCAATTGTAGCATGTTCTCCCCCTTTTCCCCTCCCTTGGGCTCTTGGAGAAGCTTCTTGGAGAATCACGTGATCTTCTTGGTTTTGTGCTTCGGGACTTGTTTCCCTCCCAAAATTTCTTGGCAACGAGAGCCATGTGCTCATGATAGTTGGTCTTGAGATCATCCGGACCCCACTCAATGGGATCCTCATCGCTTTCAATAGCCTCATGAAACTTCATCTTCAATGCAAGGTTGGGCTTGCGGGTGTTGTGGGCGCGAGCAACAAGATCCTCCGCATTTTTCTTGGAGATGTCCAAAGCGATGACTTCGCTAAGGACTTCATCGGATGTCATAGCACGGAAGGAGGCATTTTGACGGATGGCCGTCAACTTCACTTCCTCATAAGGGAGGAGAGAGTTGTAGGACTTGCGCTTAATCCAATGGTCATCCACAAACGTTTCTCCAAGATCTTGCATTTGTACGGCGAGAGCGATGAGGCGTCGATACATTTCTTCGGGGTTCTCTCCTTCATTCATGACGAAGTTGTCGGCCATGGTGTTCACTTCATCAAAACGAGAGCTTTGGATGCTCTCATTTCCGAGGAAGAGCTTGTCCAGTTTATCCCACGCTTCCTTGGCGGTCCTGAGCGAGCGGATATGAGCACGGTCCTTGGGCGTGACGGCCATGTAGATCATGTTGACGGCGGTGGCGTTGAGTTTGTCATCCACCACTTCCCTTCTTGTCAAGTTCTTTGGGTCTTGTGGTGAGTATCCCTCCTCAATGATGCGCCAAAGCTCGGTAGAAGCGCTGCGCACATGAGAACGCATTAAGAATTGCCAATTTTCAAAGCTATTTGATTCAAGTAACGGTGGTGAACCATGCGACAAGATATGTGGCATAGGTATTGGAACGTTTATGGTGTAATCACTTGGTGGTGACTGATACGTCTCCAACGTATCGATAATTTCTTGTGTTCCATGCCACATTATTGATGTTATCTACATGTTATATGCACACTTTATGTCATATTCGTGCATTTTCTGGAACTAACCTATTAACAAGATGCCGAAGTGCCGGTTCTCGTTTTTCGCTGTTTTTGGTTTCAGTAAATCCTAGTAACGAAATATTCTCGGAATCGGACGAAATCAACGCCCGGGTTCCTATTTTACCCGGAAGCATCCGGAACACACGAGAACCGCCGGAGAAGGGGCAGGGCCACCACACCACACCCCGGCGCGACCAAGGGGGGCGCCCCCCTAGGGTGTGGGCCCCCCGGAAGCCCTCCTGCGCCGCCTCTCCGCCTATATAAAGCCCCTGACCTAAAAACCTCGGGGCGTTGGACGAAAACCACGAAAACCTTCCAGAGCCGCCGCCATCGCGAAGCCAAGATCTGGGGGACAGGAGTCTCTGTTCCGGCACCCTGCCGGAGCGGGGAAGTGCCCCGGAAGGCTTCTCCATCGACACCGCTGCCATCTCCACCGCCATCTTCATCACCGCTGCTGCTCCCATGAGGAGGGAGTAGTTCTCCATCGAGGCTCGGGGCTGTACCGGTAGCTATGTGGTTCATCTCTCTCCTATGTGCTTCAATACAATAATCTCATGAGTTGCCTTACATGATTGAGATTCATATGATGATGCTTGTAATCTAGATGTCATTATGCTAGTCAAGTGAGTTTTACTTATGTGATCTCCGGAGACTCCTTGTCCCACGTGTGTAAAGGTGACAAGTGTGTGCACCGTGTGGGTCTCTTAGGCCATATTTCACAGAATACTTACTCAATGTTGAATGGCATAGTGAGGTGCTTATTTATATCTCTTTAAGATTGCAATGTGTTTGTATCACAATTTATCTATGTGCTACTCTAGTGATGTGTTATTAAAGTAGTTTTATTCCTCCCGCACGTGTGCAAAGGTGACAAGTGTGTGCACCGTGTTAGTACTTGGTTTATGCTATGATCATGATCTCTTGTAGATTGAGAAGTTAACTATTGCTATGATAATATTGATGTGATCTATTCCTCCTACATATGCATGAAGGTGATAGTGTGCATGCTATGCTAGTACTTGGTTTAGTCTTTTGATCTATCTTACACTAAAGGTTACTAAAATATGAGCATTATTGTGGAGCTTGTTAACTCCGGCATTGAGGGTTCGTGTAATCCTACGCAATGTGTTCATCATCCAACAAAAGTGTAGAGTATGCATTTATCTATTCTGTTATGTGATCAATGTTGAGAGTGTCCACTAGTGAAAGTCTATTCCCTAGGCCTTGTTCCTAAATATCGCTATCGCTGCTTGTTTACTCGTTTCTATTGCGTTACTACTCGCTACATTACTACTGCTTGTTTACTGTCCTGGGCAAAGCACTTTTCGGTGTCGTTGCCGTTGCTACTCTGCTTATTCATACCACTTGTATTTCACTATCTCTTCGCCGAACTAGTGCACCTATTAGGTGTGTTGGGGACACAAGAGACTTCTTGCTTTGTGGTTGCGGTGGTTGCATGAGAGGGATATCTTTGACCTCTTCCTCCCCGAGATCGATAAACCTTGGGTGATCCACTTAAGGGAAACTTGCTGCTGTTCTACAAACCTCTCGCTCTTGGAGGCCCAACACTGTCTACAAGAATAGAAGCTCCCGTAGACATCAAGCACTTTTCACGGCGCCGTTGCTCGGGAGGAAAGGTAAAAAGGCACTCATACTACGGTCTCGGGTAAAGTATTTTTCCGGCGCCGTTGTGTGTGTGCTCAAAGCTATTTCCTTTAGATCCTGCAATTGCATCTTGTTGTTTCTTGTTTACACTAGTTTGGCATAATGTACAAGAGTGAGCTTCTTATTCTATTTCCTGATTTAAAACATGGATTGTTTGATGCGAAAATTAAAAAACCTATGAAATCTTCTTTGCATGCTGGTATTAATATTAGTATGAACGCTTTGAACACCATTGTTGACAATAATATAGAAAGTTCTAAGCTTGGGGAAGCTGGTTTTCATGATATTTTTAGTCCCCCAAGCATTGAGGAGAAAATTTTCTTTGATGATACTTTGCCTCCTATTTCGATGATGATAATGATAGTGGTCTTTTTGTGCCACCTACTATGGAAAGTAAATTTTGTTGTGATTATACTATGCCTCCTACACTTGATGAGAATAATAATGATAGCTACTTTGTTGAATTTGCTCCCACTACAACTAATAAATTTGACTATGCTTATGTGGAGAGTAATAATTTTATGCATGAGACTCATGATAAGAATGCTTTATGTGATAGTTATATTGTTGAGTTTGCTCATGTTGCTACTGAAAGTTATTATGAGAGAGGAAAATATGGTTGTAGAAGTTTTCATGTTACTAAAACACCTCTCTATGTGCTGAAATTTTTGAAGCTATACTTGTTTTATCTTCCTATGCTTGTTACTTTGCTCCTCATGAACTTGTTTATTTACAAGATTCCTATGCATAGGAAGCATGTTAGACTTAAATGTGTTTTGAATTTGCCTCTTGATGCTCTCTTTTGCTTCACATACTATCTTTTGCGAGTGCATCATTAAAACTGCTGAGCCCATCTTAATGGCTAAAAGAAAGAACTTCTTGGGAGATAACCCATGTGTTATTTTGCTACAAGTACTTTGTTTTATATTTGTGTCTTGGAAGTTGTTTACTACTGTAGCAACCTCTCCTTATCTTAGTTTTGTGTTTTGTTGTGCCAAGTAAAGTCTTTGATAGTAAAGTAAGTACTAGATTTGGATTACTGCGCAGAAACAGAGTTCTTTGCTGTCACGAATCTGGGTCTAATTCTCTGTAGGTAACTCAGAAAATTATGCCAATTTACGTGAGTGATCCTCAGATATGTACGCAACTTACATTCAATTTAAGCATTTTCATTTGAGCAAGTCTGGTGGCCTAATAAAATCCATCTTTACGGACTGTTCTGTTTTGACAGATTCTGCCTTTTATTTCGCATTGCCTCTTTTGCTATGTTGGATGAATTTCTTTGATCCATTAATGTCCAGTAGCTTTATGCAATGTCCAGAAGTGTTAAGAATGATTGTGTCACCTCTGAACATGTTAATTTTTATTGTCCACTAACCCTCTAATGAGTTGTTTCGAGTTTGGTGTGGAGGAAGTTTTCAAGGGTCAAGAGAGGAGGATGATATACTACGATCAAGAAGAGTGAAAAGTCTAAGCTTGGGGATGCCCCGGTGGTTCATCCCTGCATATATCAAGAAGACTCAAGCGTCTAAGCTTGGGGATGCCCAAGGCATCCCCTTCTTCATCGATAAATTATCAGGTTCCTTCTCTTGAAACTATATTTTTATTCGGTCACATCTTATGTGCTTTACTTGGAGCGTTTGTGTGCTTTTGTTTTTGTTTTTGTTTGAATAAATTGGATTACATCATGCTTGTGTGGGAGAGAGACACGCTCCGCTGGTTCATATGAACACATGTGTTCTTAGCTCATAATATTCATGGCGAAGTTTCCTCTTCGTTAAATTGTTATATGGTTGGAATTGGAAAATGATACATGTAGTAATTGCTATAATGTCTTGGGTAATGTGATACTTGGCAATTGTTGTGCTCATGTTTAAGCTCTTGCATCATATACTTTGCACCTATTAGTGAAGAATACATAGAGCATGCTAAAATTTGGTTTGCATAATTGGTCTCTCTAAAGTCTAGATAATTTCTAGTATTGAGTTTTGAACAACAAGGAAGACGGTGTAGAGTCTTATAATGTTTACAATATGTCTTTTATGTGAGTTTTGCTGCACCGGTTCATCCTTGTGTTTGTTTCAAATAAGCCTTGCTAGCCTAAACCTTGTATCGAGAGGGAATACTTCTCATGCATCCAAAATACTTGAGCCAACCACTATGCCATTTGTGTCCACCATACCTACCTATACTACATGGTATTTTCCCGCCATTCCAAAGTAAATTGCTTGAGTGCTGCCTTTAAAATTCCATCATTCACCTTTGCAATATATAGCTCATGGGACAAATAGCTTAAAAACTATTGTGGTATTGAATATGTAATTATGCACTTTATCTCTTATTAAGTTGCTTGTTGTGCGATAACCATGTTCATCGGGGAACGCCATCAACTCATTGTTGAATTTCATGTGAGTTGCTATGCATGTTCGTCTTGTCCGAAGTAAGGGCGATCTACACTGAGTTGAATGGTTTGAGCATGCATATTGTGAGAGAAGAACATTGGGCCGCTAACTAAAGCCATGATTCATGGTGGAAGTTTCAGTTTTGGACAAATATCCTCAAGTCTCTAATGAGAAAAGAATTAATTGTTGTCAAATGCTTAAAGCATTAAAAGAGGAGTCCATTATCTGTTGTCTATGTTGTCCCGGTATGGATGTCTAAGTTGAGAATAATCAAAAGCGAGAAATCCAAATGCGAGCTTTCTCCTTAGACCTTTGTACAGGCGGCATAGAGGTACCCCTTTGTGAAACTTGGTTAAAGCATATGTATTGCGGTGATAATCCAGGTAGTCCAAGCTAATTAGGACAAGGTGCGGGCACTATTGGTACACTATGCATGAGGCTTGCAACTTATAAGATATAATTTACATGATGCATATGCTTTATTACTACCGTTGACAAAATTGTTTCATGTTTTCAAAATCAAAGCTCTAGCACAAATATAGCAATCGATGCTTTTCCTCTATGGAGGACCATTCTTTTACTTTCAATGTTGAGTCAGTTCACCTATTTCTCTCCACCTCAAGAAGCAAACACTTGTGTGAACTGTGCATTGATTCCTACATACTTGCTTATTGCACTTATTATATTACTCTATGTTGACAATATCCATGAGATATACATGTTACAAGTTGAAAGCAACCGCTGAAACTTAATCTTCTTTTGTGTTGCTTCAATACCTTTACTTTGAATTATTGCTTTATGAGTTAACTCTTATGCAAGACTTATTGATGCTTGTCTTGAAGTGCTATTCATGAAAAGTCTTTGCTTTATGATTCACTTGTTTACTCATGTCATACACATTGTTTTGATCGCTGCATTCACTACATATGCTTTACAAATAGTATGATCAAGATTATGATGGCATGTCCCTCCAGAAATTATCTGTGTTATCGTTTTACCTGCTCGGGACGAGCAGAACTAAGCTTGGGGATGCTGATACGTCTCCAACGTATCGATAATTTCTTGTGTTCCATGCCACATTATTGATGTTATCTACATGTTATATGCACACTTTATGTCATATTCGTGCATTTTCCGGAACTAACCTATTAACAAGATGCCGAAGTGCCGGTTCTCGTTTTCTGCTGTTTTTGGTTTCAGAAATCCTAGTAACGAAATATTCTCGGAATCGGACGAAATCAACGCCCGGGTTCCTATTTTACCCGGAAGCATCCGGAACACACGAGAACCGCCGGAGAAGGGGGCAGGGCCACCACACCACACCCGGCGCGGCCAAGGGGGGCGCGCCCCTAGGGTGTGGGCCCCCCAGAAGCCCTCCTGCGCCGCCTCTCCGCCTATATAAAGCCCCTGACCTAAAAACCTCGGGGCGTTGGACGAAAACCACAGAAACCTTCCAGAGCTGCCGCCATCGCGAAGCCAAGATCCGGGGGACAGGGAGTCTCTGTTCCGGCACCCTGCCGGAGCGGGGAAGTGCCCCGGAAGGCTTCTCCATCGACACCGCTGCCATCTCCACCGCCATCTTCATCACCGCTGCTGCTCCCATGAGGAGGGAGTAGTTCTCCATCGAGGCTCGGGGCTGTACCGGTAGCTATGTGGTTCATCTCTCTCCTATGTGCTTCAATACAATAATCTCATGAGCTGCCTTACATGATTGAGATTCATATGATGATGCTTGTAATCTAGATGTCATTATGCTAGTCAAGTGAGTTTTACTTATGTGATCTCCGGAGACTCCTTGTCCCACGTGTGTAAAGGTGACAAGTGTGTGCACCGTGTGGGTCTCTTAGGCCATATTTCACAGAATACTTACTCAATGTTGAATGGCATAGTGAGGTGCTTATTTATATCTCTTTAAGATTGCAATGTGTTTGTATCACAATTTATCTATGTGCTACTCTAGTGATGTGTTATTAAAGTAGTTTTATTCCTCCCTGCACGTGTGCAAAGGTGACGATGTGTGCACCGTGTTAGTACTTGGTTTATGCTATGATCATGATCTCTTGTAGATTGAGAAGTTAACTATTGCTATGATAATATTGATGTGATCTATTCCTCCTACATATGCATGAAGGTGACGAGTGTGCATGCTATGCTAGTACTTGGTTTAGTCTTTTGATCTATCTTACACTAAAGGTTACTAAAATATGAGCATTATTGTGGAGCTTGTTAACTCCGGCATTGAGGGTTCGTGTAATCCTACGCAATGTGTTCATCATCCAACAAAAGTGTAGAGTATGCATTTATCTATTCTGTTATGTGATCAATGTTGAGAGTGTCCACTAGTGAAAGTCTATTCCCTAGGCCTTGTTCCTAAATACTGCTATCGCTGCTTGTTTCCTGTTTTACTGCGTTACTACTGCTACATTACTACTGCTTGTTTACTGTCCTGGGCAAAGCACTTTTCTGGTGTCGTTGCCGTTGCTACTGCTTATTCATACCACCTGTATTTCACTATCTCTTCGCCGAACTAGTGCACCTATTAGGTGTGTTGGGGACACAAGAGACTTCTTGCTTTGTGGTTGCAGGGTTGCATGAGAGGGATATCTTTGACCTCTTCCTCCCTGAGATCGATAAACCTTGGGTGATCCACTTAAGGGAAACTTGCTGCTGTTCTACAAACCTCTGCTCTTGGAGGCCCAACACTGTCTACAAGAATAGAAGCTCCCGTAGACATCAGTGACACCGCATGATTATCCCCTAGACGTTCCGCAACCGGTGTCTCATCCTTCCCCTTTGTTGAAGTGCCGGTCTCCCCAAGCCCTTCCTTTTGTGGATCTTTTGTCAATTGCGGGACAAAATCAACAAGAGGAAATTGATTAGCTTTTGGTGGGGGATCCTTGGCACTTGCCTTAGGATCTACGATAGGGGTTGGCTTTTGAGCAACCAACTCCATCATCATTGCCTTCATTTGGCTAACGATGGATGACTCCAATTTCTTGAGGTCATCCAATGTAGCCGTAGTACTATCGATGGGAGATGATGGAGCGGGTGGCTCAAGGGAAGGTGAGCCATTCACAACCGTCTCTTGTTCGGCCATTTCTTAGGCGGTAAAGCCCAAGCAAGAAAACCTTGCTCTGATACCAATTGAATGGATCGTAGCGAACAAGAGGGGGGTGAATGGACGCTACGTCAAGTTTTATCCTTTTTCAGTTTTAGCGGTGCGGAAGGTAAAGGTGATTGCTTTAGTAGTGGCGGTGTTCCGAAAATGATCCTAGACAAGTGCAACAAATAAAGGAACAAGCAAGATAGTAAGAGTAAGGAGCGGGACAACCGGATGGCGCGGAGACGAGGCGAGGTTTGTTTCCCGCAGTTCCTCTCACAAAAGAGAGTACGTCTACGTTGAGGAGGTGCTAGCCTCACACAAGAGGCTAGGCGGCCACACCACGAAGGAAGGCCTCACCTTCTTCCTCTAGAGAGCTCCACAAAGGGGCTCCCCCTTCTCCACTATGGCACCGGTCGAGGCGGCGATTCCTTCACAAGGTTGGGGCGAGCTCCACACCACAAGGAGGCTCCCAACAACCTATGGAGCTAGCACAACACCAAGCTAGCCTCCATAGGTGCACTTTCTCCAAGATCCCACCATAGGAACCATAACTCCAAGATACACTAAGGATTAGCAAGTATTGGTGAAATCTCTCTTGGTAGAACAATAGATCGGGGCCTCCTCCACCACTCCTCAAAATTTGGGCAAGATTGGTTGGATGGTTGGGGAGATCCTCAAGGTTTAAGCTCAGCAACAATGGAGGAGAGAGAGAGGAGAGATAAAATCGTGTTGGGGAAGAATGGCCCTTTAAATAGGCCCCCCGAAATCCAACCGTTACCTGCAGTTTTTGCCTAAGCGGTACTACCGCTCTGGATTCGAAATCCCACAGAACTTATCCACGTGGACACATAGCGGTACTACCGCTCGCGGTACCGCTCGAGGTACCGCAATGGGCTCCAAACCTTACTGGATCCCAAGCGGTACCGAAGCGGTACCAGAACGGTACAGCCGTAAATCCAGTTACGGTACTTAAGCGGTACCTCGGGCGGTACTACCGCTCTCAAGCGGTACTACCGCTCAAGGTACCGTAAAGCTACCGTAACCTGTTCTGTGGGACAAATCCAGCGCAGAACTCCAGAGCGGTACCATGGGGCGGTACTAGTAGGGGTAGCGGTACTACCGCTACTAGTACCGGTAGTACCGGCCTGACAAAAACTGCTTTCTCCTCTTTTCCTCTCCAACCATGTTACCTCGCGATACACACACAAAACCAGAAAACCTATAAGCTACGCTTCGGTCCTCCGATCTTGACGTGTCCAGCGAGGTCATCGTGCACTTGCAAATCTAACAAAGATACTCAATGCACACAGTGAGATTGTTCAAGTGTTGTCATCAAACACACAAAACCCGGGGTTTATACTTTGCTCTTTCACCACCCCTAGGTGCGGGCCACAACTAGGCCGCGCCATGGGGTGGTCTGGCCGCCCAGTGGCGCCTCTTCGACCCACCCTCTGGACCTTGTCTTCGTTTCGGTAAAATATTGACTTTGGCTTTTGTTTCGTCCAATTCTGAGAATATTTCCTGTACAACTTTTCTGAAATACAACAACAGCAGAAAACAGGGAACTGGCACTGTGGCATCTTGTTAATAGGTTAGTGTCGGAAATCATGTAAAAGTGCAACAAAGTGTAAGCAAAGCATATATGAATTGGTGTAAAACAAGCATGGAGCATAAAAAATTATAGATACGTTTGAGACGTATCAAGCATCTCCAAGCTTAACTCCTGCTCGTCCTCAAGTAGGTAAGTGATAACAAAATAATTTTTGAGGTGACATGAAGCCAACACAATCTTGATTAAGCATGTAAAACATTGTGAGCTGGGATCTAAGTACTCTAACATAGGCATGATAGATATAATTCAACAGAACTATGTTATAACATGAAGAGTAACTCAAACAAAGGATCATGAATAATAGTGCATTGAAAGCAATTGTTTGTTTATGAGCATAGAGTAAACATAACAAAGTGGTACTCAACATGTCCTTTATGGAGTAGCAAAACATAAATGCTAGGACACTTTTAAAGTTCAGAGGGTGACTAGATACAAGTAATTTAAAAACAAGCAATAGCACAATCATGAATCAATCAATAATAATTTTGGGACTATTGTTATCACCGGAATTTGACCAAGTCAGAGGTGGGCCGCGATCAAGATGGGCTTAAAGATTATATACGGAAGAAATACGTGAATCGGCCTTATATGCAAAGTTTGGGCTAGCATGCCCGTGTATCTGTAATATAGTAGGTCGCATCTTAATTTAGAAGTTAGAGTTTAACCCGTGCACGGTTAGGTGCACGCCTGAATTAGAAAGTCCCCTGGACTATAAATATGTATCTAGGGTTTATGAAATAAACAACAACCAACGTTCAACACAAACCAATCTCGGCGCATCGCCAACTCCTTCGTCTCGAGGGTTTCTTCCGGTAAGCACCATGCTGCCTAGATCGCATCTTGCGATCTAGGCAGCACAAGCTTATTACGTTGTTCATGCGTTGCTCGTGCTGAAGCCTTTTTGATGGCGAGCAACGTAGTTATCTTAGATGTGTTAGGGTTAGCATTGTTCTTCGTATCATATGTCTGTCGTAGTGCAACCCTTATACATCTAGCCGCCCTTACACCTATCTTAGGTGTAGGGGCGGCACCCCGCTTGATCATTGTTTAGTAGATCCGATCCGTTACGGTTGCTCCTTGATTCTTCAAGGATTAGTTTAATATCCGCAATAGTTAGG
Organism: Lolium rigidum; assembly: GCF_022539505.1. NCBI lineage: Eukaryota > Viridiplantae > Streptophyta > Magnoliopsida > Poales > Poaceae > Lolium > Lolium rigidum. Next base: position 154,317,118 of record NC_061513.1, read on the forward strand.
CCTTACAAAGGGTTGGAGGATCCAGCGGCGTGTAGGGTGGAGTTTGCTAGCCCTAGACAGGATGTTCCGGGGATCAACCTCGTGTTGGTTTTTAGGCCCTGTCTAGGATCGGCTTACGGTCACCGTACGCGAGCGCGAGGCCCAATCGTTAGTAGGATGATCCGATTATGCGGTGAAAACCCTAAATCGTCGTAGATCGCTTTAGCTTTATCTTGATCAAGCAGGACCACCATATATTCGTACACCTCGTGCGAATCATGGGTGGATCGGCTCTTTGAGCCGATTCACGGAGACAACCCGAGAGCCGATCGAGGCTCGTATTTAACGTTTACGTGTATGCCATGCAGGAAACTAAGCGAGGCATCATCCAACACCTTCCCGACCAGGTATAGGTCAGGTGGCACGCCCTTGCGACAGCATCGGACGTGTGACCAGAAGGCTTTGCGGGCCGTCGCTCTGAGGGACCGGGGCCAGCCGCAGCCCTGAGTTGTTCCCGGCTCTACGGTGTTGTCAGTCGCTGCCCGCCGGTGGGTTTCTGACCGCAACACATTCTGGCACGCCCGGTGGGACAGTCTTCTACATCAACCACATCGCCATCTACATCTCAGATGGCGGACGGCACGCCAGTCACGTACGAGGATCTGACCGACGAGCTCAAGAAGAAGTATGACGAGGTCAAAACGATCCTCGAAGCCGACCTCATCGGCTCTTTTCACCGAACCCGTTCGCATGGCATCGTGTGGAAAGGGTTCTCACCGAAGGCGCGCTCGATGAAGTGGACCTGTCCGTCCCGTCGAAGAACGCACCGGGTCCCTGCGTCGGGAGATTAGCTACATGGTGACTCACTCGCCGCATCGCCATTCCGAGAGCCCGGTGAATACTTTGGAGCGTGTCGCTTTTCGGATGATCCAGGAAGTCATGAGGCATCGGCACTCTCCGTCGGGACCAGCTCTCGGGACCTATCAAGGAGAGGTGCCACTCCGGTCCCGTCCACCGTTGCCATGCGCATTGGCAGCACCGGAAGTGCCGAGTTCACCGGCATACGCCGTCGATATGGCGGAAGATAGGTACCTCGGGAGGTGCCAGCCAGGACACTTGTTCAACATCAACATGGTAGAACTTGGGCACCGCCCTGGTAAGGGTAGTGACGAGGGCAGCTGCTCTCATAGCGAGGATAAAGAGGAAGCTGGTCCACGCGATCGGCCCCGACACTGCCCCAAGATCCCGGTGATGATCAAGATGGAGGCCGATTCCAGCGATCGGACCGTATTATCCGCACCACCGGCGCTCCCAGTATTTGGTGTCGACCTCACAGGTGACGGAAAGCTAGGGTATGGGTTCACCTCGGCTGATGAGCTAGAGGAAGTCGACATCGGCCCTGGGGATAAGCCGCGACCAACTTTTATCAGCAAGAAGTTAGATCCACAGCTCAGGGTCAGATGATTGCTCTATTGAAAGAATACCCAGATTGCTTTGCATGGGACTACACAGAGATGCCTAGGTTAGACAGGAGCATCATTGAACATCGGCTCCCCCTTAAGAAAGGATTTCGGCCGTTCCAGCAACGAGCACGTCAGATGAGGGCCGAAATTCTGGAAGAAGTCAAGAAAGAAATCGAGAAAATGTTGGCCGCCGGGTTCATCAGGCCATGCAGGTATGCTGAGTGGATCTCCAGTATCGTTCCTGTAGAGAAGAAGGACGGCCGATGGCGTGTGGCCATCGATTTTCGAGATCTCAACGAGCCACTCCAAAGGACGAGTATCCGATGCCCGTGGCGAAACACCGATCAATGCAGCTGCTGGCCACAAGGTGTTGAGCTTCATGGATGGCAACGCCGGCTATAACCAAATCTTCATGGCTCCGGAAGATATACACAAGACCGCATTCGGAGTACCGAGGGCGGTAGGCTTGTTTGAATATGTAGTCATGACCTTTGGGTTGAAGAATGCTGGTGCAACGTACCAACGAGCTATGAATTATATATTTCATGATCTGATCGGTAAGATGGTGGAAATCTATATCGACGACGTGGTAGTCAAATCTGTCTCCATGGAGGGACACTTGGATGATTTACGGCGCGTCCTAGACCGAACTCGGAAGTTCGGACTGAGAATGAACCCGAAGAAGTGTGCCTTCGGTGTGACGGCTGGTCAGTTCCTAGGTTTTCTGGTTCATGAACGGGGAATTGAAATCGGCCTGAAGAGTCAAGAGGCGGTGCGCACCATGCAACCGCCCACCACGAAGAAGGAGCTCCAACGTCTCATCGGCAAGATCAATTTTGTTCGACGATTCATCTCTAATCTGTCGGGACGAATCGAGCCATTCATGGCGCCGGTGAAGACTAAATCCGATGACGAATTTCACCGGGGGCAGAATAGCAGCAGGCGTTTGATGAGATTAAACGGTATCCGACGACGCAGCTCGTGCTAGTTCCGCCCCGACGAAGACAGTACCGTTCTACATCTACTTGTCGATAGGCCGACACGTCCATCGCTTCGGTAGTGGTGCAACTCTACGAGGGCATTGAAAAGGTCGTTTTCTACCTCAGCGGAAGGATGTTGGACGCGGAAACAAGGTATCCCGAGGTCGAGAACCGTGCCTCTGCCTGTTCTTTACCTCGCACCAAGCTGCATCACATCCTTTTGACGGCAGAGATCTTCGTCATATGCAAGTCGGACGTTGTCAAGCACATCGCTGTCGGCCCCGTGTTGAAAGGCCGACCGGGTAAGTGGATGTTTGCGTTGTCGAGTTCGATCTCCGTATCACCTGCGAAAGCGCTCAAAGGGCAAGCGTTGGCCGATCTCATAGCTGAGCGAATCAGTACCAATATAGCAGCACTATCTATACGTGCATGGGCTATGTTCTTCGATGGATCGGCTTGCGACGATGGTTGTGGCATCGGCATTCCGCTCGTGTCGCCTCGGGGGCAGAATACTCCTTCTCCATCGAGATTATCTACCCCTTGCACCAACAACGTAGCTGAATATGAGGCGGTACGTAAGGGGATGGAGTTGCTACTGGAAGCCGGGGCAGAGGCAGTAGAGCTTTTTGGAGACTCCAAGTTGGTGATTAACCAGCTCACGGATGAATATAAGTGCGAGAGTGAATCGCTTTTCCCATATTGGATGGAATGCCGTGAGTTGATGACACAGTTTTGGTACATCAACTTTAATTGGGTCCCAAGATCCCAAAACACCGAGGCCAACAATCTCGCACAAATGGCGTCAAGCTACATAGATATACCGACGGGTCGGAAGTTCGTGTACAATTCCTGGAACAGGATGATTGGAGAGCCGAAATCTTCAATTACTTGGCTCGGGGGGCACCTAAACGGATAAGATACAAAGCCATGAAGTATGTCCTCATAGGGGACGACATGTTCTACAGGACGTTGGAAGGGTTGCTACTCAAGTGCCTGGGACCAACTGAGTCTAATCGGCTCTTACATGAGGTGCATGAAGGCGCCCGTGGAACTCATCGATCGGCTCATAAGATGAAGTGGCTAATCGGGCGATCGGGGTTTTATTGGCCCACCATGCTTGAAGATTGCTTCAATTACTACAAGGGTGCCAAGCGTGCCGGATGTTCGGGAAGATTCAGATGGTACCAACGATCGGCCATGAACCCTATCATCAAGCCTTGGCCGTTCCGGGTGGGGCATGGATATGATCGGCAAAATCCATCCGGCGTCGAGTAAAAAACATGAATGGATTTTGGTTATCACAGATTACTTCACCAAGTGGGTGGAAGCCGTCCCTATGAAGAAGGTGAAATCAGAAGATGTGATCAAGTTTGTGAAAGAACACGTGATTCATAGGTTCGGGATTCCCCAAACTATCACGACCGATGGAGGTTCGGTCTTTGTTTCTAAAGAATTCAGGAAGTTCTGCGATGACATGGGGATTAAACTGATCCGATCATCTCCGTACTATGCTCAAGCTAATGGGCAAGCTGAAGCGTCCAATCAGAGCTTAATCAAGCTGATCAAGAGAAAGATTGATGAGAACCCTAGGGATTGGCATGAGAAGTTATCAGAAGCGTTATGGGCCTACCGCATGTCGTGCCATGGAGCTATAAAGACTTCGCCGTACCAGCTTGTCTATGGACGGAAGCCGTATTACCTTGGGAAATTACGGCTGGATCAAGACGTGTCACGTTTCGAATGATCCGACGAGCGGAAGAATATGCAGCTTTGATGAGTGACACTATTGAGGACGCATAGCAGAACTTAGGCTTTGGTCGTTGGAGAAGATTAAGGAGAACAAAGACAGGGTAGCTCGTGCCTACAATAAGAAGGTTAGACCAAAGGAGTTTCAAGTTGGTGATCTAGTATGGGAAGTCGTGTTGCCGTTAGGAACCGGGGACAAGGCATATGGCAAATGGTCTCCTAATTGGCACGGTCCGTACAAAGTCGTCCAGTGCCTTGAAGGGTAATGCATACATGTTGGAAGAGTTGGACGGCGAGAAGTTCCCGATGGCCGTCAATGGTCAACACCTCAAGAAGTATTTCCCAAGCATGTGGGATGATGGGCGAGTAGGTATGGAGGCCGATTTTAAATCGGCCAGTAAAAAAAAATCACAGCCGATGCGCAGACATCGACTTGAGAAAACATACGGAGATAACAAGATGCAAATACAGCCGATGCACACGCATCGACTTCAGAATAACAAAGCCGATACGCTGATATCGACTCTAGAGGAATAAGCTCAAATTAGCAAGTTAACGGAATCGGTTCAGACCAGAAGTCATGATGTGTGAGACGAATCTCCTAATGGGTTGCTGAGGAGTTCAATCTGATGGTTTGGACGAGAATTAGGCCTAGTGAGGCATGTTGGACCGCGTGGTTAGGCAACAGCTTGGCCTCAGATCGCAATGCGATCCGATGTCCTGCTATTGGCTCTTTGTACGGCGACTCCATTCGACGATCGGCAAAGTCGACAAGGAAGCGAAATTAATTGAGGAATATTTTCTTCATTAATAGAGGGATTTCTTACAAAGAAAGAGCCGATTGTTCAGGGAAGAAGAGGGCAAAAGCCAACTACTACTACTGATCCCTAATCTAGGGGCCATTGCTGCCCTCGTCGTCGCTGCCTCCGGCGCAGCTCGCCGATAGGCTCCTCAGCCGGAGCTTCCGTAGCCTTCTACGGGAGCCTCATCTTCCTCATCATCGTCATCGCTGTCGTCGTCCCACCAGGTGCGGAGGCGCTTCGCCTGGTGGGTAACCTTCAAGGGAGTCGTCGTCGTCCTCCTCCGCTTCTTCCTCGGAGGAGGTGAAATCGTCCCAGGAGAAGCGGTCGTCCTCGCTCTCCGCCTCCTCTTCCCCTTCGACGAGGAATTGAAGGTCGCCCTCTCCATCGGTCAGGGATTTGTCATCCTCAGACCAGATGGAGGAATCATGTTCCTCTTTGTCCCACGTCGTCGGGGCGAGAATGTCGTGCGCTGCCAACGAGCCCCACTCCGGCGTCGGCTCGCGAGATGAGGAAGAGTCAGAGAAGACCGACGAGGTGGAGGAGGAAGAAGAGGAAGACATGGCTATGGGAGATTGGGGGTTTTTTGGGTGCCGATGGCCAGAACAGAGCAAAGGGATGAAGTGGCAAACTGCTCAGGGCGGTTAAATAAAGGGGCAATAGTAGAAATTCAATGCCACAGCAGTTTCCGAGGAGGCGGTGCCCAAAGACAGCGGTCAAATCACGCGGAATAGTTGAGAAGGCAGGGCATCATGATGAGGAATGTTGCGACGGTTCTGCTCTGCCATGACATGACCCGACGAAGAAAAAAAATAGAGTGATTTTGGAATTATCAATTCCAAAACCAGGGGGGCATGTGTTATCACCGGAATTTCACCAAGTCAGAGGTGGGCCGCGATCAAGATGGGCTTAAAGATTATATATGGAAGAAATACGTGAATCGGCCTTATATGCAAAATTTGGGCTAGCATGCCCGTGTATCTGTAATATAGTAGGTCGCATCTTAATTTAGAAGTTAGAGTTTAACCCGTGCACCGGTTAGGTGCACGCCCGAATTAGAAAGTCCCCTGGACTATAAATATGTATCTAGGGTTTATGAAATAAACAACAACCAACGTTCAACACAAACCAATCTCGGCGCATCGCCAACTCCTTCGTCTCGAGGGTTTCTTCCGGTAAGCACCATGCTGCCTAGATCGCATCTTGCGATCTAGGCAGCACAAGCTTATTACGTTGTTCATGCGTTGCTCGTGCTGAAGCCTTTTGATGGCGAGCAACGTAGTTATCTTAGATGTGTTAGGGTTAGCATTGTTCTTCGTATCATATGTTGTCGTAGTGCAACCCTTATACATCTAGCCGCCCTTACACCTATCTTAGGTGTAGGGGCGGCACCCCGCTTGATCATTGTTTAGTAGATCCGATCCGTTACGGTTGCTCCTTGATTCTTCAAGGATTAGTTTAATATCCGCAATAGTTAGGCCTTACAAAGGGTTGGAGGATCCAGCGGCGTGTAGGGTGGAGTTTGCTAGCCCTAGACAGGATGTTCCGGGGATCAACCTCGTGTTGGTTTTTAGGCCCTGTCTAGGATCGGCTTACGGTCACCGTACGCGAGCGCGAGGCCCAATCGTGAGTAGGATGATCCGATTATGCGGTGAAAACCCTAAATCATCGTAGATCGCTTTAGCTTTATCTTGATCAAGCAGGACCACCATATATTCGTACACCTCGTGCGAATCATGGGTGGATCGGCTCTTTGAGCCGATTCACAGGACAACCTGAGAGCCGATCGAGGCTCGTATTTAACGTTTACGTGTATGCCATGCAGGAACTAAGCGAGGCATCATCCAATACCTTCCTGACCAGGTATAGGTCAGGTGGCACGCCCTTGCGACAGCATCGGACGTCTGACCAGAAGGCTTTGCGGGCCGTCGCTCTGAGGGACCGGGGCCAGCCGTAGCCCTGAGTTGTTCCCGGCTCTACGGTGTTGCCAGTCGCTGCCCGCCGGTGGGTTTCTGACCGCAACAACTATGCACATTGCACTGAGAATGACAACTATGCTCTCTTAATTGGTGCATAAATTAGAAGATGAAGACCCAACATAAAAGTAGAAGAGAGACTCTTTGCAGAGTAAGCAAGATAAACAGGTTTTATAAACCTTCCAAAAAGTATGGTACTTATTAGCTTTGAGCTCTCATTGCCCCTATCATAAGCATCTTAAAGTTAATGTGAGTCAAAAATAAGCTATATGCTTGCAAATCACAAGTTGAAAATCTCATGCCCCTTGCATGCGAGTATCTAAACCTCATGCTACTCAACTTAGGTCCCAAATAAGTTCTTGTCATTGTAAGTATACATGTAACATTGAGAACTGCCAATGGGGTACCTCTTGCCCGATGATTTGGAGGTACTTTTGTAGGAGAAATTTCATGCCAAAATAACAAGACAAACAGACAATGAGCATCTCAGCAATTTTTATTTACTATGGGTATAACTTTTTATTGTAAATGCTTCATAGAATGCACACTATGGTTTAGCTGTAAATTTCCACCATGAATGATGCATGGCTTAGATTAGCGACCCAGGAGTTTCTCTAACTCATTTACAAACTCCATCGACTTACAAGTTTCCATTTTATTTCGCACTGCTAGGCATCCATAAACAAAAGAACATGACATCAACTAAATATAAGTGCAATGTCGAAAGTGTTCCCCATGAAAGCATGGTTATACTAACTCCCAACTCACAATTTGCAAACATATAAACTTCATAAGATAGGAACAATGACCAAGTTTTATTAAGTGCAAGAAAGTAAATTCGCCATCAAGTTCGTGAGAGCTTTACTGACTAATTTTCTCATGCCAAAATTCCAATTTGGAAGATAAATAAAAACATGATGAATTACTTGGAATAACAATAATGCTATTAGGTAGATATGGTGGACACAATTGGCAAACTTTGGTTTATGGTGGTTGGATGCACGAGTAGAGTTCATACTCAGTAGAGGCAAAAGCTAGCAAAAGACAGGGAGCGACCAACTAAGAGAGCAGTAATGGCCATAATCATGCATAGCGACAAAACAGAACAGCAGGTAAAGATCGATTTTTCCGAAATCATCTATTGCTCATATCAAAAAGTGTTAACTAACGAAAGTTAGACAATAACCTGGGGCATATGCATAAAGAATGGAAGCTCAAAATTTCGCTCTGGCTATTTTTACGAATTTTTATAGTAACAACACAGAATCTGTTTTCAGGACAGCAACTTTCCCAAATCTTACTTTCTTCCTATTAGAGGCTATTCTTGGCACAAAAACGAAATAAAAATGATGAGAGGTTATTACAGAGGTAATAAATTCCAAGACTCAACAAAAATAAAAATTACAGAAAATAAACATGGGTTATCTCCCAAGAGTGCTTTTCTTTAACGCTTTTCAGCTAGGCGCAGAAAAAGAGCTAGCATTAAGTAATATCAAGTGAAGAAGCATCAAGAGCAAATTCAAAACACATTTAAGTGTAACCCACTTCCTATGCATAGGAATCTTGTACACAAATTAATTCACAAAGAATAAAGTGACAAGCATAAGAAGATAAAACAAGAGTAACTTCAAAACTTTCAGCATATAGAGATGTGTTTTGGTACCATGAAAACTTCTACAACCAAATCTTTCTCTCTCATAATAATTTTCAGTAGCATCATGAATAAACTCAACAACATAACTATCACATAAAACATTCTTATCATGAGCCACATGAATAAAATAATTTTTACTCTCCACATAAGCATAGTCATTCTTATTCACTCTACTGGGAGGAAATTCAACAAAATAGCTATCATTACTATTCTCATCACCATAATCATAAGATATAGGAGACATATTGTAATCATAATTAATTTTCTCCTCAATAGTAAGTGACTGAAAATATCATATTCATCATTGTAATCATCATAGCAAAATTTCTCCTCTAAAGCGGGGGAAGTAAAAAGATCATTTTCATGAAAACTAGCTTCCCCAAGCTTAGAATTTTCCATAACATTAGCAATAATGGTGTTCAAAGAATTCTTACTAATAACATTCCATTAGCATGCAAATAAAGTTCCATAGATTTTAAATTTTCTGTTCGAACACTTCATGTCCTAACTCAAGATAAATACTATAAAGTTCTCTAATTTTGTTGTTGTTTTCCATTAAGCCTAACTTGTGAAAAATAAAAACAAGAAACATCAACATGAAAAGTAAGCATGGAATAAACTAAGCAACAGAAATAACAGCTATAATAGAAACTATTTTTTGTGTGTTTTTGATATAATAAAGCGAACAAAACAAAATAAAGTAAACTAAGCAAAACAATAACAAACTAAAGAGATTGGAGATGAGAGACTCCCCTTGCAGAAATCCTATTTGTCCCCGGCAATGGTGCCAGAAAATCTTGATGGTACTCCGGTGATGGTGCCAGACAATCTTGATGAGCATTGTTGTGGAAGCGGTTGGGAAACCCCAAGAGGAAGGTGTGATGAGCACAACAACAAGTTTACCATCAGTACGAAACCAAGGTTTAATCGACCAGTAGGAGAAAGGCGTGACTTCTGAAGGTGTTGCTAGCTGACTAGCGGCAGGGTGCACTACCGGCGTCAGTAACAACATGGAACCTGCACACAACATAACCAAAGTACTTTGCCCCAACTTGCAGTGAGGTTGTCAATCTCACCGGTTTGCTGAACAAAAAGGATTAGACATATCGAGTGGAAAGAGATGTTTGCAGTAATTAAAAAGAACAGGAATTGCAGTAAGTAAATAGAGCAGGATTGTTGTATCAGTGTAAAAGAAAGGATCGGGGTCCACAGTTCAATAGAGGTGTCTCTCCATAAAGATAAATAACATGTTGGGTGAACAAATTATAGATGGGCAATTGACAGAATATCAACCATACATGACAAAATGATTACTATGAGATTTCATTGGGCATTACAAAATAATACATAGACCGTAATCCAACTGTGTCTATGACTAATAATCCACCTTCCGGTTATCATCCGAACCCCTTTCAGTATTAAGTTGCAAGCAACAGATTATCGCATTAAGCAATGTGTGTAAAGTAAACAATAGAATTACCCTTGGATAAAACATTGTTGTTTTCTCCCTAGTAGCAGTAGTACATCTACAATCTTAGAAGTTGTTGTCACTCTTCAAGAAAACTAGAGGAATGAACCTACTATCGAGCATAAATACCCCCTCTTGGAGTCACAAGCATCTACTTGGCCAGAGTATCTACTAGCAACGAAGAGCATGCAAGATCACAAATAATATATGACATGAATATATAATCGACCTCAACATAGTATACAATATTCATCGGATCCTAGCAAACACAACATGTAGGATTATATAAGGATGATCTTGATCATGTAGGGCAGCTCACAAGATCTAAACATAAGGCACAAATTGGAGAAGACAACCATCTAGCTACTGCCATGGACCCATAGTCCAGGGATGAACTACTCATGCATCACTTCGGAGGCGGGCATGGCGATGTAGATGCCTCTGGTGATGATTTCCCCCTCCGGAAGGGTGCCGGGAAGAGCTTCAGAACCCCCCGAGATGGGTTCTGCGATGGCGGCCGCGACAGAACTTTTCGTGGATGGACGCTCGGGTATCCAGGGTTTTCCTAAGAAGATGTATAAATAGGCGGATGATTTTGGTCGTTGGGGTGCTTGGGGGGCCACACCACCCCTAGGCGCGGGCCACACCCAGGCCGCGCCATGGTGTGGTCTGGCCGCCCTGTGGCGCCTCTTCGACCCCCCTCTGGACTCTGCCTTCGTTTCGGAGAAATATTGACTTCGGCTTTTGTTTCATCCAATTTCGAGAATATTTCCTATACAACTTCTCTGAAATACAAAAACAGCAGAAAACAGGGAACTGGCACTGTGGCATCTTGTTAATAGGTTAGTGCGGAAATCATGTAAAAGTGCAACAAAGTGTAAGCAAAACATATATGAATTGGTGTAAAACAAGCATGGAGCATCAAAAATTATTGATATGTTTGAGACGTATCAGATTCCCATACTAAAAACCCCCATTTGATTAACCATGGTAATACTACATGCATCTAATAATTGGGACATTGGTTTCTGTCAGCTCCATATGTCCATTGTCCTATCAACATGCAACGGTGACAACCTTATGCATCCCCCAACATATGTGTGCACTCATATATCAATACAAAAGATCATCATGGAAGATATCAAATACTTATATGCAACCATCACGAACTATCTCACAATTTCCATTTACAAGTCACTACTCAAACATAAACATAGAGATACAATAGATCATGGGAAAACAATATGTTGCTTCACACATCATGTTTGCCGAGAGGTTACGAGGGGTAGATGAAGATGGTGTTTTTGTAGATGCGGATTAAGATGATGAAGATGTTGATGGTGCCCACACCAGAGGGGGGTGGAGTCCATCGAAGGCGATCCCGACAGTGTTTCCCCCCTCCGATCCTCGCTGACGGCGGCCTGCTGACTCTCTGTTTATGTGTTTTTTTATTTTCACCATCGTAGCCTCGACGAAACCCTTGGGGTTCATATATATAGTGGTTTTTAAGGCAAAACAAGTTGGTTGATGTTGGATTGAAGCGAAACGGGCGCTCGAGGCGAGAAAGAAGGCTGGTGGCGCGTCCAGAGGGGGTGGGCACGCCACTGGCCCTCTTTCCCAGCCTGTTGATCTCCTTGTGGCCCACGTTAGCTTATTTTGTCCGTCTCAATATTTCCGAAGCGTGGCCCCTAACCTTGCTCTTTTTGGAGTCCCGTCGCTCCTGTAAATTTCAAAAACACTAAAAGGAGGCATTTTCTGCCTAACAGATTTAGAACCGGAGGAGAGGTGATTGTTTAGAAAATCCCCTAAAACATCATAAAACATGAGAATAACATTATATAAGATGCAAATATGTGATACTATGCTGCAATAAAGTATAAAATTCATGTATGCATTTTACATGCATCACTGCTATGGGAGTATACATGGTTTGAGGCATTGGATATTCCATGGGTGGTGGCATAAGAGCTTCCATATGTGGTGCCATGGGAGCTTCCATGGATGCCTATAATAATTCCAACACCACCAATGTCGATGATAATGATAATGAAGGCAATGGAGAGACACCAAAAAAAGATGCCGACAATACCAATGGAGGCAATGAAGACACGGTAGTCACTGAACCATGAGTGGATTTGATATTGTCTATGTGTGTTTGCCGAACTTTCCGTTTGTCTATGTGTGTTTTTCGAACTTTTTGTTTGTTTGCGTCTATGCTACACTATGGTATGTTTGAACCTGATATGTGTAATGAAGAAATTAATATCTAAATTTGGATGTTTTAGTATTTGTATGATTTGTTGCAAAGATATGTGTTTCATCATATTTTTACTTAGTATATGTTTGTAATTGTGAAATATATGGTACTAAATGTGGTGCTCTATTTTACGTCACCTAAAATTGCAGGAAAAAAATTGGTACACAAAACTAGCAACCCATAAAAACAGGTGTTCTAAAACTATTTTTTTGGTGATGCTCTAAGAGCATCACTAGTAGTACCCCTAAACCCACAAATCCTGAAAAATAACCGCTATTTTACAGTTTTCGATGAAAAAACGACGTAGACTAGAACCCCTTACCCTAGAACCCTCAAAAAAACTTAGAGGAACCCTCAAACACGATTTCAACCTGTAGAAGTGAGGGTTGGGGAGGCCAAACTGCCCCCAACCCGCGCTCCTCTTCCTCGTCGCGCGGGAGGGAAATTTCCCATCCCAAGCTCCCGCCTCCGCACCGCCAGCCGCCTGCCGCCTCGATTCTGGCCACCGCCGGCCTCCTCTGGACCCCTGCCGGCCGCCGCGACCTCCCCCGCCCCGGATCCGCGCCTCCCCGCCGCCCCGCGTCGCGTCCTTCCGAGCCACCGCACCGCCCCCTTCCACCCGTCGCATCCCACACCTCCTCGAGTCGGCCGCAAGCTCCCGCCGCCTCCCCCGACCTCCCCGAGCCGGTCGTGCGATTGAGGAAGCAAAGACTCATGGTCAGCTTCGGGATGATCTAGTAGAGCACCATTGGCAGTTGGATGGGCGGCGCCAAGGCCCATGATCTATCTTTGTTTTACTTTTCCATGTCCTATTTGATTTGAACAATTATTGTAATAACTTGAATGATTATTATGTGCTTCAAAGTACTATTTGGTGTTGTAATAACTAGAACGATACCCCGCGCGTTGCAGCGGATATCTCTTTAAGAAATCTAATAAAACACATAAAATTTGGTTTATAGAATATGCAATATTTTAGTTGGCCATAGTAGTTGAGACACTAAATTTAATATCCATGAAATGGATAGGTATTTGAAAATTTAAAGATCATTATATTCCAGAGGTGTAGGTGATTGATTTAGATAAGGTAAAGAACCAAATGATGTTGATGGTTTGCATGAAAAATACATGCATATTGCCGCATGTTTTTAAAAACGTCATATGTGGTTATATATAAGAGTACATAATTAACATTGAGTTTAATTCTCAAAGAGTTCATTTGGTTGCCAAACTATTTCGGTGTTTAAGTTGCACATGACTTAACTATGTAATGATATAACATGAGGGTGTGATGTTATCAATCGAGCGGAAAAAAGATGACATTGCTAGTTTAATGGTTAAAAGTAGATAATATAAATATCTTGCATGAAGAGACTGATAATAAATAAGAACTATTAGTGGGATGAGGTGGACAAATGATTGGCTAAGGGAATAGGTGATGTGGATAGCTTGCATGTTGAGATAGATAAATATTAATTGCACTTAGTGGGATTTTGTTTTATAAGAAGTATAGATAACTAGAATGATTATTATGTGCTTCAAACTGTTAATGAGATGATGATAATTGTGATATATCAAATGAATGATTTTAAGGGTTTGAGGGTTCTAGTCTATGCCCTCAATCCTTATTTTTAAGGGTTTGAGGGTCCTAGTCTTTGCTCTTGTTTTTCACCCCTCAAAAGTGCCAAAAATGCCCATTCTCAACCTTTAAACTGCTTTGAGAATTTGAAGGTTTGAGGGCTCTACTAGTGATGCTCTAAGACCCTCACCAACCACACGCAAGGTCCGCCGAGGTTTAGCTAGACCTCCACGTATTGTGAAGTAGGAGTAGTTAGTGGAGTCGAGAAATCACCTTTTGCCTGATTGTTTTTTAAGCTTTTAGTTCAAATTCATGTCACTTTTGTATAAAACTAGCAGGGCCGAGCCGGCAAAATCTAGTCCCTGTGTGAAACTCTAAAATGGGACCTATCTTACAAGAAACTTTGAAATATTCAACAAATATAACATATATGTTTTAATATCTTACACAACAATCGGAAATATTAAGAACCATACCTATTCCACTCCTGGTTGCATAATGTTTATCGTTTTTAGGGTTCTTCGAAATAAAATCTTCAATGATATCTTCATAATGAAGTTTCTCCAACACTTCACTCTCAAGTGATATTATCGCCAAATTATCGACTTTTTGTTCTATCATCATAGTACACATATATGACTTCAATAGCTTCAATTTAGAAAAGCTCCGTTCCGTTGAGGTTAAATTAGAGTTTGTACCTTTTTTCTCTCTCTTTCTCGCACCAGAATCGCGTCCCATTGATTCTAAAACACTACATACAAAAATAAAATAACAAAGAAAAAGATCAGGCGACATTGATGATCAGCGATCAGCCTAGAACTAAGAAGATGAGCAAAATTCGAATTTCCTCGTCGCTGTCGTCCGGCGTCGAAGACGGGGCCTGGCCGGCCGAACCGAATAGACGTCGCTCTCGCCGCTATTGCTGGCTCGATAGCTGCCTTTTCCTAGATGGATCAGAGATGAGGCAAGCCGCGAGGAGGAGAACCAAAGATTAGGCGAAGACGCTTCATGAAGAAATTTGGGGCCCTCCAAAATCTGGGGCTTGTGCAAGGTGTGCACCCTGCACATGTGGCCGGCCGGGCCTGAAAACTAGTCTAAATTCATATGAATTTGTTTATAATGTTTTTTCTATATGATTTTTTTGGAGGTGCCGTATAGGAAGCGCCGGTGTGGGAATATCATTCCTAAATAGAGGATACTATGCCAACATCTTATACGGTGTACCGGCGGGTCTACTAGCGCCTATTTATGGGGCGCCGGTGGTGCTCTAAAACCCTCACCCTCACCAACCACAGAGAAGGACCTCTGACTCTGAGGTTTACACTACTAGGAAAAAGCCTATAGCTGCACCGTGTACCGCCGGCGCACCAAATAAGTAGTACGCCGGTGGTATTTACCGCCGACGTACCACTTATTTGGTGCGCCGGTGATACCGGGATATAGCTGGCGCACTTGAAATTTAAGGCGCCGGGGATAAATTCTGCCCAAGTCCACATCAATGTTCCCGAATACCGCCGGCGAACTGTGTTTGTGTTGCGCCAGTAACTGTTGCCTACCAAAACCCACCGGCGAGCAGCGACGGGCAACACCGTAGAGCCGGGAGGCTCCCAGGACTGCTGGTGGATCCTGGTCCCTCGGGCAACGGCCCGCAATGCTCCGGCACACGTCCTGGCGTTTGCGAGGGCGTGCCACCTGACCTATACCTGGGCAGGAAGGTGACGGATTGCTTCGATTAGTTTCCTGCATGGAAAACACGTAAACATTAAATACGAGCCCCGATCGGCTCTTAGGTTGCCCTGTGGATCGGCTCAAAGAGCCGATTGCCCCATGGTTTATGTTGGATTTACAATGACATGGGGATCATGATTAATCAATATTGAGTTAAACTAATCTACGATAGTCTAGGGTTTTCACCGCATAACCGCAACATCCTACGCGTAGTTGAGCCTAGCAGGTACGTAAGATGACGGAAAACCAGCCCTAAAGAGGCCTAAAAACCAACATGAAGTTGATCCCCGGAACAATCCCTCTAGGGCTAAATAAACCACACCTTACGCACTACCGGATCGTTCAACCCGTTTATAAGGCCTAACCATGCGGATATCAAACCAATCCTTGAAGAACAAGGAACAACTATAACGGATTAGATCTACTAAACAAAGAACAAGCAAGATGCTGCCCTTACACCTAAGATAGGTGTAAGGGCAGCTAGATGTCGAGGGGCAGTGTAGCTAAACAAGTATATCGTGAAAGCATCGATGTCAGCCCCAAAACACCTAAGATAAGGGTGTTGCTCGCCATAAAAAAAGCTTCAGCACGAACAACACCAACAACGAATAAACTGATACTGCCTAGATCGCAAGATGCGATCTAGGCAGCATGTTGCTTACCCGGGAGAAACCCTCGAAACAAGGGGTGGCGATGCGCCTAGATTGATTTGTTGTGAACGTGATCGTCATCCTTTCTCAATAACCCTAGATACATATTTATAGTCCGTAGACTTTCTAACTTGGGAATAAACCCAACTGTGTACGAGCTAAATTCTATCTCTTAATTCTAACCGACACGTAACCTACTATAATTTACAGATACACGGGCAATCTAGCCCAAACTTCTTATACAAGGCCGGTTCAGGAACATTTTCCGTGCATATTCTCTAAGCCCATTTAATCACGGCCCATCCCCAGACTTGGTCAAAATCTGGTGATAACACATGCCCCCTGGTTTTGGCAATGATAATTTCAAAATCACTCTGTTCTTTGCTTCGTAGGGTCACGTCGTGGCAGAGCAGAACAGTCACAGTATCCCTCATCATGATGCCTTGCCTTCTCAACTTCTCTGCACGATTGACAGTTTTGGCAGCATGTCCTCGGAAACCGCCACAGCATTAAATCTCCACTATATCCCCTTTTATTTAACCGCGTCGAGCAACTCGCTTCTTCACCCCCCTGCTCAGTACTAGCCATCGAAAAGCCCTCCTCTACCATGGACTCATCCTCATCCTCTGCTTCATCGGCTCTCTCCTTCCAATCCTCTTCCTCGAGTGAGCCGATGCCAGAGTACAACCAGATGGAGGCGTACAATAGGAGCGCTCCCGAGCAGTGGGATGAGCGGGAGTGGGACTTCGACTTCGTGCCAGATGGCCCACCCCAGGCCCTCGTCGGGTCAGATGGTGATTTGCCCCTGACCGATGGGGAGGACGACCTCCGGTTCCTCGTCGACGGGGAACTGGAGGCGGAGAGTGAGGATGACCTATTCTCCTGGGGTGACTTCACTTCCTCCGAGGAGGAGGAGGAAGAGGAAGACGAGGAGGACAACACCTCCTCCGATGAAGAGGAGGAAGACACCTCCTCCGACGAGCCGCCGGCGAAGCGCTTCCGCGCCTGGTCGGATGACGATGGAGACGACGACGACGAGGAAGGAGAAGCCCCCGCCGAGGGCTACGGCAGCAGTGACAAGGAGTTCGTCAGCAGCAGCACCGACGGCGGCTACGATGGCGACGACGAGAGCAGCGACAGCCGTTAGATTAGGGGCTACTAGCATAGGACTAGTAGTAGCAATCTACTCTCCTTTTGTTCTTCCTTTCCTGAGCAATCGGCTCCTCTTTGTAAGAAATCCCCTTTTAATCAATTAAGAAGGATTCCATGCTTAATCTTCCGATTATCAAAAGAAATCCATGCTCAAAAAGCCGATGGCAACGCATCGGTCTGTACCAAAAATGCCAGCAAGACCAGTTCTGAAACCCGAACGGTGACCTGATACTTGCTTGTGACAGTTGTTCCTCTTTAGTCGATGGCTATGTATCGGCTTTTAGTTCTAAAGTCGATGTCAGTGCATCGGCTGTGCTTTGCACATAAATTTTTTTTACTGGCCGATTTTAAATCGGCCCCCGTATTTCACTGTCCATCATCCCACATACTCGGGAAATATTTCTTGAGATGCTGACCATTGACAGCAACTGGGAACTTCGCACCACTCAGCTCCTCGAGCATGTATGCATTGCCCTTTAGGACTTGGTCGACCCTGTACGGCCCGTGCCAATTTGGAGACCATTTTCCATACGCCTTGTCCTTAGTCCCCAACGGCAATACAGCTTCCCATACCAGATCACCAACGTGGAACTCCTTCGGCTTCACCTTCTTATTATATGCACGAGCTACCTTGGCTTTGTTCTCTTTATTTTTCTCAAGCGACCAAAGCCTAAGTTCCGTCAGATCCTCGACGCTATCACTCATCAGAGTCGCGTATTCTTCCGTTGTTAAGTCATTCTGAAACGTGACACATCTCGACCCAGCCGTGATCTCCCAGGGTAACACGGCTTCTTGTCCATAGACCAGATGGTATGGCGAGGTTTTTATCGCTCCATGACATGACATGCGATAAGCCCACGGAGCTTCGACAATACCTCGTGCCAACGTCTAGGGTGCTCATCAACTTTCCTCTTGATCAGCTTAATAAGGCTCTGGTTGGACGCTTCAGCTTGCCCATTTGCCTGAGCATAGTATGGAGACGATCGGATCAGCTTAATTCCCATGTCGTCGCAGAACTTTCTGAACTCTTTAGAAATGAAGACCGAGCCTCCATCGGTCGTGATAGTCTGGGGAATCCCGAATCTATGAATGGCATGTTCTTTCACAAAGTTGATAACATCTTCTGATTTTACTGACTTCATAGGGACGGCTTCCACCCATTTAGTGAAATAATCTGTTATGGCCAATATCCACTCGTGGCCTTTGCTCGATGCAGGGTGGATTTTGCCGATCATATCCATGCCCCAACCTCGAAATGGCCAAGGCTTGATGATGGGGTTCATTGCTGACGCGGGTACCATCTGAATTTTCCCAAACTTCTGACATGCTTGACACCCTTTGTAATAATTAAAACAATCCTCCAGCATGGTGGGCCAATAAAACCCCGATCGCCTGATCAACCATTTCATCTTATGAGCCGACTGATGAGTTCCACAGGCGCCTTCGTGTACCTCGTGTAAGAGCCGATTTGACTCGGCTGGCCCCAAACATCTGAGAAGTAATCCTTCCAAAGTTCTATAGAACATGTCATCTCCGATAAGGACATACTTCATGGCCTTGTACTTTATCCGTTTAGGTGCCCCCCGAGCCGAATCTTTCAAGTAATTGAAGATATCGGCTCTCCAATCATCCGGTTCCATGACCTGTACCTGGACATCGGCTCCATCGACTATGTCCTTGTAGCCTGGCGCCATCTGTGCGAGATCGTTCGCCTCGATATTCTGCGACCTCGGGACCCAGCTGAAGTTTATGTACCTAAATTGTGCCATCGGCTCACGGCATTGCATCCACAATGGGAAGAGTGACTCGCTCTCACATTTATATTCGTCCGTGAGGTGGGAAATCACCAGCTTTGAGTCTCCAAAAAGTTACACTGCTTCTGCCCCGGCTTCAATAAGCAACTCCATCCCCTTACGTACTGCTTCATACTCAGCGACATTGTTGGTGCAAGGGGTAGACAGCCTGATGGAGAAGGAGTAGGTTGCCCCCCGGGGCGACACGAGTAGAATGCCGATGCCGCAGCCATCATCGCAAACCGATCCATCGAAAAACATGGCCCATGCACGTACAGACAGTGCTGCTATATCAGTGTTGATTCGTTCAGCGATCAGATCGGCCAACGCCTGTCCTTTGACTGCTTTCGCAGGTTGATACCGGAGATCCAATTCCGATAATGCAAACATCCACTTACCGAGTCGGCCTTTCAACACAGGAGCCGACAGCATATGTTTGATGACGTCTGATTTGCAGATGATGACGATTTCTGCTGTCAGAAAGATGTGACGAAGCTTGGTGCAGGTAAAAAATAGGCAGAGGCACAACTTCTCGATCTCAGGGTACCTAGTCTCTGCATCCAACATCCTTCTGCTGAGGTAGAAAGCGACTCTTTCCATACCATCATAGATTTGCACTACCACTGAGGCGATGGAAGTGTCAGCTACTGACAGGTAAATATAGAATGGCCTGTCTTGCTGGGGCGGAACCAACATGGGTGGCTTCGTTAGATATTCTTTAATCTCATCAAACGCTCGTTGTTGCTCTGCCCCCAGTGAAACTCCTCATCAGGTTTGATTTTTACCAATCCCATGAACGGCTCAATCCGTCCTGACAGATTAGAGATGAACCTTCTGACGAAATTGATTTTGCCGATGAGACTTTGGAGTTCCTTCTTGGTGGTAGGTGGCTTCATTGTTCGTACTGCTTCCTGGCTTTTCAGGCCGATCTCAATTCCACGTTCATGAACCAAGAAGCCCAGGAATTGACCGGCCGTCACACCAAAAGCACACTTCTTTGGATTCATTCTTAGTCCGAACTTTCTAGTTCGGTCCAGGATGCGTCGCAAATCCTCCAAGTGTCCCTCGACTGACACAGACTTGACCACCACGTCATCAATGTAGATCTCCACCAACTTGCCGATCAGATCATGAAAGATGTAATTCATGGCTCGTTGGTACGTTGCGCCGGCATTTTTCAGTCCAAATGTCATGACTACATACTCAAACAAGCCCACCGAACATGGTACTCTGAATGCAGTCTTGTGTATATCTTCTGGAGCCATGAAAATTTGGTTGTACCCGGCATTGCCATCCATAAAGCTTAGCACCTTATGACCAGCCGTTGCATTGATCAACGTCTCGGCTACCGGCATAGGGTACCCATCCTTTGGAGTGGCTCTGTTGAGATCCCGAAAATCTATGGCGACGCGCCATCGGCCGTCCTTCTTTTCTACAGGTACGATGCTAGATATCCACTCAGCATACCTGCATGGCCTGATGAACCCGGCGCTCAACATCTTCTCAATCTCCTTCTTGACTTCTTCTAGGATTTCGGCCTTCATCTGCCGTGCTCGCTGCTGGAACGGCCGAAATCCTTTCTTAAGAGGTAGCCGATGCTCAATGATGCTCCTGTCTAGCCCGGGCATCTCTGTATAATCCCAGGCAAAACAATCTGGGTATTCTTTCAACAAAGCTATCATCAGGCCGCTCAGATGCGGATCCAACTTTTTGCTGATAAATGTTGGTCGTGGCTTATCCCCATGACCAATGTCAATCTCTTCTAGCTCATAAGCTGACGTAAACCCATACCCTAGATTGCCGTCGCCTGTTAGATCGACGCTGAACACAGGCAGAACGTATGGCGAGGATAATTTTGGCCGATTGCTGGAATCGGCCTCCATGTTGATTGAATTGCTCAATGAAGGTTTACAACTTGTATGTGCTCCCCTCCACGAGGGAGTCTTCCTACCACGACTACGTGACATGCCTGAGGTGAGATCCTCGATTTTTATTTTTTGGGGCCGATCGCAGGGATCGGCCTTGCCACGTATGTCGATGGATGTTGCTCTTGCTACTCTACCAGGCCGGTGGATAAGACCAGCCTCACCCCGTTTTTTGTCACCTCGATGCGATCACAGCCGTCCAAACTGATTCCAGAGAGCGGCTCTTGGTCTTCCGAGTCCCAAATGTTCATACCGGCTATTGAGACCTCGATCGAGTCGTCTGCATGCACGACTTCCACGTCATCTCCATCCCATTGTATCAGGCATTGGTGCATTGTAGAGGGGATGCAGCAGTTGGCGTGAATCCAATCCCTTCCTAGCAGGACAGCGTAGCTGCTTTTGCTGTCGACGATGAAGAACGTTGTTGGGATGGTTTTTCGGCCTACGGTTAGATCCACGTTCAGGACGCCTTGCGTCCCTGATGCTTGGCCGTTGAAGTCGTTTAGCGTGACGTTGGTCTTGATCAGATCTGCACTAGAGCGTCCCAAACGCCGTAGCATGGAATATGGCATTATATTGACTGCCGCTCCCGTGTCAACCAACATCCTGCCGACAGGCTGCCCATTGATATAACCTTTTAAGTACAGGGCCTTCATATGTTTGTAGCCCTTCTCTCGTGGCTTTTCAAAGATGACTGGCCGTGGACCGCAGTCAAACTGTGCTATCGGCACTTCTTCGGTCACTGGGGCACGAAACTCTGATGGAAGTATGAACACCATGTTTGTGCCAGCCGATGTTCTCACATCGGCTTTTACTTGCTTGGGACGCCAAACTTTCTTTGGTGGACGACTCTCCTCATCCAAAGTCTGCTGAATTTCCACGGCCAGATCGGGCCGCGCTTTTCTCAACGTGTGCAAGTATTGCGCTTCGGCTTGCTCCAAGCTATGTAGCCGCTGAACCCTACGCTTTTGGGAGTGGCTGAGTCCATCAGGGCACCACCTTGGCCGGTGGTACCTATCCTCTTCTTCATCCTCTGACTCCTCAAAGTCTTCATCTTGAGATGACTCAGCTCGTTTGTTCTGTGGCGGGAGAGGCCCTAGACGCTTGAAAACTGAAACTTCCCCTGCATCCTTCTTCCGGCGTCTACACTCCGGGAAGTTGTCGATTGTAGGAAATCGGCTCATCCCTGAATCCCAGCAGTGTTTAAAGAAGGGATAGTCCTAGTGTCTATCCATGTCTTCCTGCTCTCTTGACCTCCCCTTAGCGCGGTGTTCATATCCTTCGTCGTCTCTACCATGCCGACGGTACCTTCCTTTGTCTTCATCAGACCGATTGTATCTCTCGTCATCTCTATCATACTGCCGACGTCGGTCATACTGATATTCATATTTGTTAAGGAGATGCGTGGAGAGTGGTTTTTGATATCGAACGCTTCTCACTTGTTCCTCGGTGAGGTACCGTCTGTCATCATGTCGGGGCCGGTCGCGTGGGTCGGCCTCCTCCTTTTCCTTGCCGCGGGAGTGACTTCTTTCTTCTTTATCCTTGCCATGGTGGCGTACAGGCCCTGCCATGTTAACATCGAACGAGAAATCTAGTCGACGCCTCGCGGAGTGATCGGGTTCCACCATGTTGACGCCAGGAAACGGATGTGTGTCCACTTTCATGGCAAACTGGCTAAAGATTAGTCGGCCTTGTTCTATCGCCGTTTGGATCTGCTGACGAAACCCCTTGCAGTCATTGGTGGTATGGGTGAACGAGTGATGCCATCTGCAGTACGGCCTCCCGTTCATTTCTTGTGCCGTAGGGATTTTATGGCCTTCGGGTAACTTTAGTTGTTTTTCCTTAAGCAATAGATCGAATATCTGCTCAGCTTTGCTCAAATCGAAGTCAAACCCTTTTGCAGGCCCTTGTGGTTTTACCCATTTGCAGGACACGGGATTTGCCCCCCGAGCCCATTCAGCCACGGCCACTTCCAGGTCTTCTGCAGAAACTTCAGCTTCTTCTGTCTCGACCAGGCCTACCGGACGCTTGAACTTCATGTCCCGGTACAATTCAGGGTGCCGCTGCTCATACGATGTGAGTTTCTGTACCATGTGCGACAGTGAATCGTACTCGCTTGGAAATCCAGATCCTTGATCGGCGTTGCGAGGCCCAATGCTGCCGCTTCGATCGCTTCTTTCTCGGATAAACGAACCGAATAACATCGGTTCCCGACAGCTCCGAAACGTTGAATGTATTCGGACACTCGTTTCTCCCCGCTTCTGCCGCACTTCGTGTTAGATCGGCAATGCCGGCCTCGGTAGCTTCTGAGTGATATTGCACGTGAAACTGCTCCTCCAGTTGCTTCCACGTCCGGACTGAGTTTGGTGGCAACGAGGTGTACCATCCAAAGGCTGATCTCGTGAGAGATTGTGCAAAAAACCTCACACGTAACGGGTCTGACGCTGAAATCATGCCCAGCTGTGCCAAATATCGGCTCACGTGCTCTATTGAGCTAGACCCTTCTGCTCCATTGAATTTTGAGAATTCAGGGAGCCGATATTTGGGTGGCAGCGGGATCAGATCGTACTCGTCGGGGTACGGCTTGGAATAGTCGATTGTTTTCCTCTTTGGCAAGATACCGAACTGGTCTCTCAAGATGGTGCTGATTTGTTCCATGGTATTAGCTGTAGGGACCGAGCTCTCATGACTCGTTCCGGTGGCATATTTAGCTAGCCATGCCTGCTTGTCAGAGTCTGCTCCAGAAATCCCTGCTGGTGCAATCTGGTTCGTGCGTGCCAAGGCATTGCAGTCCGGCACGTATGTGCACACGTATCCATGTGGGATCTCTTTAGGCGGCTCGTACAGGAATTGGCAATCGCTAGGATCGCCTCCCACCTTGTAGACGACGTACGCCGGCGAACCCGGCAGCTCCGGCGCTGCAAGCGCGAATGGCAGCGGCGGTCTAATCTGGAGTGGTATTTCCCCCTGGTGAGTCCCCAGGGTAGGTCCTGACGGAGAGTACTGATGCTTCATGATTTCCTGCACCACTCGGACCGCAACGCGCTCGAAAGCGTTCACCAAGCTCTCAGAATGGCGGTGTAGAGAATGAGCGACCATGTAATTAATTTCCTGACGTAGAGCTCTGGTACGTTCCTCTGAAGAGGTAGACAGGTCTACCTCATCAAGAGCGCCTTCGGGGGAGAACCCTTTCCACCTGATGCCATGTGAACGGGTCCTCATGAAGGAGCCGATGAGATCGGCTTCCAAGATGGCTTTCATCTCATCGTACTTCTTCTTGTGCTCCTCCGGCAGATCTGCGTACGTGACTGGTTCGCCCACCACCTCATCCGCAGCTTTAGACATGGTTGCTGCAGATGTCGACGTGGTTGCTGTAGAGTGTCGACGTAGTTGTTGTTGTAGAGTGTCCCACCGGGCGTGCCAGAATGTGTTGCCTACCAAAACCCACCGGCGAGCAGCGACGGGCAACACCGTAGAGCCGGGAGGCTCCCAGGACTGCTGGTGGATCCTGGTCCCTCGGGCAACGGCCAGCAATGCTCCGGCACACGTCCTGGCATTTGCGAGCGCGTGCCACCTGACCTATACCTGGTCAGGAAGGTGACGGATTGCTTCGATTAGTTTCCTGCATGGCAAACACGTAAACATTAAATACGAGCCCCGATCGGCTCTTAGGTTGCCTCGTGGATCGGCTCAAAGAGCCGATTGCCCCATGGTTTATGTTGGATTTACAATGACATGGGGATCATGCTTAATCAATATTGAGTTAAACTAATCTACGATAGTCTAGGGTTTTCACCGCATAACCGGAACATCCTACGCGTAGTTGAGCCTAGCAGGTACGTAAGATGACGGAAAACCAGCCCTAAAGAGGCCTAAAAACCAACATGAAGTTGATCCCCGGAACAATCCCTCTAGGGCTAAATAAACCACACCTTACGCGCTACCGGATCGTTCAACCCGTTTATAAGGCCTAACCATGCGGATATCAAACCAATCCTTGAAGAACAAGGAACAACTATAACAGATTAGATCTACTAAACAAAGAACAAGCAAGATGCTGCCCTTACACCTAAGATAGGTGTAAGGGCAGCTAGATGTCGAGGGGCAGTGTAGCTAAACAAGTATATCGTGAAAGCATCGACGTCAGCCCCAAAATACCTAAGATAAGGGTGTTGCTCGCCATCAAAAAGGCTTCAGCACGAACAACACCAACAACGAATAAACTGATACTGCCTAGATCGCAAGATGCGATCTAGGCAGCCTGTTGCTTACCCGGGAGAAACCCTCGAAACAAGGGGTGGCGATGCGCCTAGATTGATTTGTTGTGAACGTGATCGTCCTCCTTTCTCAATAACCCTAGATACATATTTATAGTCCGTAGATTTTCTAACTTTTGAATAAACCCAACTGTGTACGAGCTAAACTCTATCTCTTAATTCTAACCGACACGTAACCTACTATAATTTACAGATACACGGGCAATCTAGCCCAAACTTCTTATACAAGGCCGGTTCAGGAACATTTTCCGTGCATATTCTCTAAGCCCATTTAATCACGGCCCATCCCCAGACTTGGTCAAAATCTGGTGATAACAGTAACATATTGTCACCGCGGGCGCTGTAATAGAGAGGTCCACCGGCAGTAGTGATGTCTAACCTGGCTAATTATTTCTATCCATCTCTCTCCACTTCTTTCTTTAAATTTTGCCCTGTCCTTATCTTCTGCATGCACGCCACCACGACCAGGCAGTCAGGCACCACAAATCTTCCCCAAATCGAGCATCTCTCCCAACTCCCATTCTCTATCTCCTTCACACCACGGGCATCTTCCCCAAATCAAGGCGCACAGGCTAGCTCCTTCTCGTCGACGGCCGCGCAGAGGCTGCTTTGGCCGGCGAAGTACTCGCCGGACTGCTCACGGCTCGACCTATTCTCCCCCGCCACAGCCTCCTGCCACCGCCGCCCCCAACCTCTCCATGGACAACACCGACGAGGTCGACCCGGACCTCAAGTTCGTCAAGGGCGTCGTGCCCGTCGAGGTCGTCCCCTTCCTGCCAGTGGGGACTCCCCGCCACGGCCGAGCCTGCATCTCGAGCGCCTCCTACCGCACCTCCCTCTCCGTCGTGGCTGCTCCTACCGCATCCCGATCTGGATGGTGACCGCCGGAGCCACGGCGGGCGACGGCCTCGACCGCGCATCTGTGCACTTCTTCTCGGTCTACGACAGTCACGGCGGCGAGCAGCGGCAAGGGCGGCGACACGGAGCTCCGGCCGACGGTGGAGGAAGAAGCTTGGGACTTGATTGCGTTTTTATTTTGTTTTTAGGGTGTTCTTTGTAAATTTTCCTGCCAGTTTTTAATCTTTTTACTGCTCTGTACTGTGATGTGACCAAGCGCAGCCTGCGGCCACGCGCAGCGAGGCCGAGTGAGGCGGGGCGTTGACCCTTTTTTTTAATTTCACAAAAACGGATCGCTGGCGAACTAAATCTCGTGCGCCGGTAGTATGTCTATACACTGCCGGTGAGCTTATATGTGCGCCAGCGGAAGATAGTTATCACCGGCCTGTTCCTGCTGGCGGGCGCTAGTGCGCCAGTGATAGCTTATTTTGGTGCGCCAGCAATAGCTGTTTTCCTAGTAGTGTTAGCTAGACCTCCACGTTTATTGTGAAGTAGTGGGAGTCGAGAAATGACCTTTTGGCTTGAAACAAAACCCACGTGGGACAGTGTCAACACCCGGATTTTTAATTCCAGATGCCTATTATGCCGTACATCGCAATCCCAGGAAGATTGTTTTTGCGAGACATAATAAGTTCATATCACAGAACATCATTCATTACAAATCATAATAGTCTTACAACAAAGGATCTCATGATCCAAGTCTTAAAACAACAGTTGATCTAAGGATCAATTACAAAACACATAGCGGAAGATACGTAGTAGCGGTCCATCTGTTCCACAGGGAACGCTTGACGTTGGGAGGTGATCCTAGTTATCATAGACGTCCTGCTGTCCATCTTCCTGCTACTGGTGCTCCTTTTTATAGTCTGGCCATTTGAATAGCCAGGGACAAAGCCATGAGTACTTTATAAAGTACTCGCAAACTACCACTAATAGAAGTACTAGTAGCTCTAATAATGGTTCTAAGCTTCTAGGTTTATTTGCACAAAGCTAGCTTTATTTCATAAACACTTAGTAGTCAAAGACTCTTTATTT
This sequence comes from Lolium rigidum, assembly GCF_022539505.1. Classification (NCBI taxonomy): domain Eukaryota; kingdom Viridiplantae; phylum Streptophyta; class Magnoliopsida; order Poales; family Poaceae; genus Lolium; species Lolium rigidum. The sequence goes on from NC_061513.1 coordinate 154,344,477, forward strand.
GCCTAAAATTACTCAAGTGGGAACATTAGTGCCATCCCCACAACTTGGTGGTAGTCAAGTCAAGTTCACCTTTCAAGTCACCAGTCATTTCGAAAACATCTGACAACGGAACAGTATGGCCATCCAACCGTCCATGACCGCGGACGCGGCTATTCGAATAGTTTAACACTCTGCAGAGGTTGTACACTTCTGCCATAACTTTTGGTTACATCTGTCAGGGATAGCCCTGAATCATCATACTCAGTATGCGGATCATCAACCATTAACTTTTCACTTACATATCCTAGTATAGGCACCTCCCCTATGAGCTTGGCTTCCTACCGATGGCGATCTGCCATCCTAGGAACTGCACAGGGCTTGGGTAGGACATTCATCTCTATTTCATGTCATTTCACTTTTCACGGAGGCAGCCTCGGCATAACCCCTATGATGCTTGTTCAGAGGGAACCCATACTAAAATACATAAATTTCCAGCTAAGCCTTACCCATTATCATGTATTGTGGGGGTACTCTAAAGTTGGAATGGTATCGCATCCGAACCCATCCATCAGTTTTTGTCAAGTTCACCTTGTCACTTCCAAGTCATATTCACCTTGTCATTCAGAAGTCATAATCATCTTCAAAACTTTCAGTAGAATGACTCATCATTCTAAGGTTTTCAAAGTCATTTGATTCACAAGTTCCCATCTGGAGTGGTCAATTTTAGTTTTAGCACTAGCAACTAGTCATGAGGGGTGCTAACTAAATTTTAGCTCTCTAGGCTAGGTTTTATGCTCTTGTAGTACTCTACATTTAGACCAAAGTTAACTATAAAAATAAGCCTTGATAAACAAAGTAAAAGATTGCAAGATAAAAACTTGGGCTTGGACAAATCCTTAAACACAAGAGTATGACAAGGGTATCTTGCACTAGTATAGCTTGTATTAGTAGAGCTTGCTCATGGTAATATCTTGTACTGGTAATAGCTTGCCTTGAGTGGTATAGTGGTCAATGTGTTCCTCCTCTTCTTCGTAGAAGACCTCCTCCTCCTCATAGCTTTCGGTACTAGCGTCTATAAACGGATACGAGGATACAATCACCAAACAATACTTAAGTACTAGACTTAACACTCAAATGGTTCACACAAGAGTATCTAGCATCACACCATTTTTAACATTGTGGTTGGTTTTGTTTTCTTTTAAGAAAAATAATTTCCTCTCATTGAAAAACAAATACTAAGATTTAATACCTACTAGGGTTTCCATTTATTTCCTTTGAAAGTAATTTCCTCTCATTGAACATTACTAAGATTTAATTTTTCCTCAAATAATAAAGTATGAGATCATGTTGACCAAAGTCACCACTTCATATTTATCCATTTGGGAAAATGATTTAAATGAGATACTACATCTCATACAATTTAAATACTACTTTTGAAAGAATTTAAATGAGCTAGAAATGACTACATAGCCATCATTTGAATCTAGCCCATGATCATTTGAAACAACCATATCATATTTTTGCATAATCAAATAGAGTTTTTGAAATGTGAGTTATGAGAATCGGAATCACCTCAAAATTCATTATGGTTGATTTTTAATAAATGTTTGAATTTTGAAAAGGTACTGCCTTGTTATTTTTGTTGCAATTGCTCTATAACGAATCAAGGGTTGAGACCAGTGGGGTTGGCTAAATCTTTTCATCTACTTTCACAAAAAATTTGAATCAACTCAATTGAATTTGTAGATTTGTTTTTATTCAATTTCAAACACAGCACCAGTATTTGAATTTGGATTAAACGAAATAACCAAATTCAAACTGTGGGCTTCAGCGGGAAACGCTAACGGGCCAGGAAGAAAAAATAAAGAGGGACGGCCCAGCGGGTCCTGCATGTCAGCGACTCGTAAACGCCGAATCGGTATGATTTAAAGAGGGCCGCAGGATTAGAACGAAGATCGACGGCTGAGGCTCGTCGTCATCATCGACGGGCGCAAACCCTACTGGCGGCGAACCTAGGGGGTCGGAGGCTCACCGGAGGTCCGACGATCGTCGGCGATGAAGTAGATCGGCGTTGTCGACGACGGCGAAGCCCCTGGTACCGGCGGCAACTCCTGGGGTGGCTCCAATCTTCAGCTTCTTCTGCGACGGCTCCGCAGTACTCCGACGATCAATTGGGGCACGGTGGGCTAAATTGGGACGGGGGAATGCTCGAGAAGGATCAATGAGAGGAGAGGAGTGGAATGGTGTGAAGATTCAGGGCCGGGGCGTGTTCTATTTATAGCGGGCGAGAGGTGCCGAGGCTCAGGGACATGGCGACAGTTCTCTATGTCACGGCGATCATCACGCGCGTCTCGCCACAGAAAGCGGTGGTCGAACGCGATGGGGCGTGTGACGTGTTCTGGCAGTACTGTGGCGGACGTCGGCGACGGGGACGATGGCGACAGGGCACGGGAGAGAGAGAGAGGGCATGTCTGGCGTGTTCCTAGTGTCGTGGCGAGGCTCAGGGTAGACGCGGAGGTCAAGGCGAGGACGGAGTCGACGGGGCGACGTCGCGCTCTGGCGCGCCCGTGCGTCGCGACCATGCCGGTCCTGGCGTCACTGGCTGACCTGGGCGTGTACTAGCCTGGTCGTTGCATGCTTCTCCTTGGCCAAGGGCTGGTACTAGCAGGGTCAGTAGAGAGAGGGGAAGCTCCAGGACATGTTGAGGTCAACTAGAGAGGAGTGGAGAGGGAGTTGGCATGGTGAGGTCATGAGTGCATGACATGAGCAATGTTTGGTCAATTCTCTCCTTGGAACAGTGGTGCAAGGGCATGGCTTGATCCAGGGGATGTAAAAGGACAATGATGATCACAAATGATCTCTGGTTTAGGCAAAAAAATCCAAAGGATAATAGAGTGTATGCACATAACCAAATTCTGCACATCATGTGTTTGATGAAATGGCCGAAAGAACTTTGAATTTGAATTTTGCCAAAATAATTTATGGATGTGATTCAATTAATATTTAGCACCTCTTGATGGACTTGGTTTGAAATTTGGAAATGGTTTGGTGAAAATCAAATTTGGGTTGATCTAGAATCTGTTTCAAAGTTGCCACTTTGGCTGCTTTTTAAATTCATTTGAATTTGAATCAGCAAGGTTGGTAAACACCAAGTTGTTCAACTTTATGTGTACTACAGATCTGTGCAAAAAGATGAGAAAGTTTGGTTTAGAAAATAATAACCAAAGGGGCTCAAAGTGGGCATCATGTTAAAAATGTCACATATGACCATTATCACATGTGCTAGGGTTTTCATTTTCTTTTCGTTTGTTTTGATTTTCTTTGACCAAAAGTCATTGTTTTGGGTTCATTTAGTGTTAGGTTGAGTTTAATAATGGTTCACAACCATTTTGGTAAAGTAAATAGGGCATAGACCTATATTTGCAAATATGGCTATATGCCCATATATGCTTCACCTTTTTATTTGATTTTCTTTTCTTGGTTTCTCAAATGATTTTGAAAAGGGGTAGGGTTTAGGGTTTTGAATCATGTCCAACACCTCAAACAAACATCATGGCAACATCACAACATTTATGCATGAACACTATGCATACAATTTAAAAATCAAACCAAGTTTTTGTTGGCTCCAAAATTTGGAATAAGAGAAATTCATTTTTCTTTGTTTTTGAATTTTTGGGATGTTACAGACAGTGCTCGAGCTCGCCCGCAGCTGACCGCGTGCGGCGGCCGCCGGGCGCTGTCCCGTTCCCCCACCCACACCAACCCCAAAACCAGAACCGGCGGCCAGGATTGTCCCAGGAACAGGAACCTGTCAGAAGAGTCAAACACCACATCCACCATGAAGAAAACCTAGATTAATAGTAGAAGGGAACTAGCTCTTTAAACCTAGCTCCTATTTAGCTAGAATCTAGTCATAGCCTTTGTAGCTAGTCAGATCCTCTATAAATAGAGTTCGTGATAAGATTAGACTACGAGTCGTTCTTCTGGAGTTTATTTGCAGTTTTACCTCATTGTAAAGTGTTGGAATTTTGGCCCATATTGGACCAACACAATAAATATTCCAGAAATTCCTGATAAATCCTAGAGGCCCACATGGCCCATTCATGCATGGCAGGGGTGGGACAAAAGTTTAGTCCCACGTTGCTAGTTGAAGAAGAGTTGGAGCAGCTTATAAGGAGAGCTCTTCATACCATTTGTATGAGAGAAATAATAGAAGGAAATAGGAGCTGACCACACGCGCGCTCCTCCTCCGACGACGCCGCCGCTCGCTCGCCTCGTCACGACACGTCGCGCCGCGGGTTGCGGGAATGCCTCGAGCCGAGAGCCTCTCTCTCTTTCTTTTTGCCACTCACGAATGGGTATATGAACAGACGCAAGAATCTGAAACGTTTCTTTCAGTGGGTTTTGAATACGAAGACCGTTCGGCTTCGGCTGCCGCCTGTTCGGTTCACCTCCCTGGCCCTTCGTTTCATCTCCTTGCGTGGCCTGTTCAGCTCCTCTCTCTGTGCCTATAAAAGAGGTCGCTCCTCTCCAGAGATACACGACGAGACACAGCACCATATGCGCCTACCACTCGGTTCCAGAGCTTTGCGCCGCCGCTCAAGACTTCTCCATCCCGTCTACCGGCGTGCACCGCTGGACGGGACAGCAGGCCTGCGGAACCCCGTCTCTTGTGATCCTGTACGGGAGAGAGGCGATAAGGTTTTTGGGAAGCGCTCTTGCGCGACTGCTGACTTCGACATCGACACGGAGGCCGACGACTACTTCCCCAACGACGACTTCTTCCCCGACATCAGCAACCTCTTCAGCGACATGGCTCTCAACGGCGACAACAACACCGCTGGTTCCTCTTCTGGACCGTATGTGTTCGTGCCTTCCTTTTATGAGATCGTGATGTTCTTCCTTCTCCTAGCAACAAGTTCAGGCTCATTGTCAGGAAACACATTGCTCTTATCAATCTGTTTAGACCTGTTGCTCCTTTATTCTATGGTGATTTGCATGACTAGTTTAGTCTCAAACTTTTTAGTCATGTTTTATCTACTGTTTTCTTTGATTAAATCATGGGGAAATTTGCTAATATATTCAACAATCCAAAAACCTTATAGGCATTATTCCCCGGTTAGCTTTGCTTCATCTCTTTAGCCTCCCCCTTTCGAGGGCGTGAATTACAAGAGGTGGCGTGCGAGAGCTATTCGCTGGCTTACAACCATGAGATGCTTTGACGCCACTAAGGGCAAGCCTGAAGGAGAGCTTACTCCCCTCGAGGAGAAAGCTTTTGAGGATGCCGACACCCTTCTAAGGGGTGCTATCATCAGCGTTCTTGGCGAGAACATTGTTGACTCGTATTTGTCCATCTCTACGGGCAAGGATATGTGGGACGCAATCGAGGCCAAGTTTGGGGTCTCGGATGCGGGCGGTGAACCGTATGTCATGGAACAATTTTATGACTTCAAGATGACTAATGCGCGCTCCATCGTTGAGCGAGGATCATGAGATACGATCCATTGCTAAGGAACTTGAGCAGTTCACTTGTGTGTTGCCTGGACAAGTTTATTGCCGGAGGTATCATTGCCAAGCTTCCTCCTTCATGGAGGAATTTTGCTACTTCTCTGAAGCACAAGAGACAAGAGTTCTCCACTACGGATCTCATTGGGTCTCTTGACGTGGAAGAAAAGGCAAGGGCAAAAGACATACGTGCTCGAGGTGTTGAGGGAGGTTCTAGTGCCAACTTGGTACAGAAGAAGAACTTCCAATCCTACAAGTCCAAGAACAAGAACAAGTATTATGGCAAAGGAAAATTTGATGGGAAGAACAAGGCCTCACAGTCTACCAATTTCAAAAGGAAGACCGATAAGAAGAAAGGAGTATGCCACGTCTGTGGTGATCCTGATCATTGGGCTCCCAATTGCCCAAACCGCTTTGACAAGCGTCAGCAAGGAAAGGGCGGCAAGATGAAGGATGCTGGGTATGGTATATTTCCTACTGTCCTTTCAATATGTCATTCTCCTGAATGGTGGATTAATACAGGTGCCAATGTACACGTTTGTGCTGACATCTCCATGTTTTCTTCTTATCAGGTCGCAGGGACTTCCTCCGTGTTGATGGGGAACGGCTCGCATGCTACTGTTCGTGGTGTTGGTACGGTCGATCTGAAGTTCACTTCGGGGAAGATCGTGCGCCCGAAGAACGTGCATCATGTCCCTTCTATCAATAAAAATCTTGTTAGCGGATCGCTTCTGTGTCGTGATGGCTACAAGATTGTGTTTGAGTCCAATAAATTTGTTGCGTCAAAATTTGGAACCTTTGTTGGTAAAGGCTATGAGTGCGGAGGTTTGTTCCGCCTATCCCTGTCAAACGTTTGTAATAAAGTTGTTAATCATATTTGCACCAACATTGAGACAAATGTTTGGCATTCACGTCTTTGTCATGTTAATTTTGGTTGTATGACGCGGCTAGCTAAACTGAATTTAATCCCGAGTTTCACTATTGTAAAGGGTTCTAAGTGTCAAGTGTGTGTTCAAGCTAAGCAACCTCGCAAGTCTCATACGGGCTGCGGAGGTAAGAAATTTGGCACCTCTAGAACTAATACATTCAGATATTTGCGAGATGAATGGTGTGTTGACAAAAGGTGGAAAGAAATACTTCATGACGTTGATTGATGACTCAACTAGATATTTTTATGTGTATCTTCTGAAATCGAAAGATGAGGCATTAAGTTTCTTCAAAATCTATAAAGCTGAAACAGAAAATCAACTTGAACGAAAGATCAAGCGGCTTAGGTCTGATCGTGGTGGAGAGTATTTCTCCAATGAGTTTGACTCATTTTGTGCGGAACATGGCATAATCCATGAGAGGACGCCTCCCTACTCACCTCAGTCAAATGGGGTGGCCGAAAGAAAGAACCGCACTCTAACTGATTTGGTTAACGCCATGTTAGATACATCGGGTCTCTCGAAGGTATGGTGGGGGGAGGCGATATTGACTGCGTGTCATGTCCTAAACCGAGTTCCCACAAAGAATAAGGAGATAACTCCATTCGAAGAATGGGAGAAAAAAAGATTGAAACTCTCTTACCTACGGACTTGGGGATGTTTGGCTAAAGTCAATGTGCCAATTCCCAAGAAGCGCAAGCTTGGACCAAAAACTGTTGATTGTGTCTTTCTGGGCTATGCTTTTCATAGCATTGGCTATAGATTCTTGATAGTAAAGTCTGAGGTATCCGACATGCATGTTGGTACAATCATGGAGTCGAATGATGCGACTTTCTTTGAGGATATATTTCCCATGAAGGATATGCCCAACTCATCGAATCAGGGGATGCCTAGTACATCTATCCAAGAATTCGCTACAATTTCTGAATCCACCATTCCGATAGAACACCTTGAGAATCCCGAGGAGGATAAAAATGAAGCTCCTAAAAGGAGTAAGAGACAGAGGACTGCGAAGTCCTTTGGTAATGATTTCATTGTGTATCTCGTGGATGACACTCCCACTTCTATTTCAGAAGCCTATGCATCTCCAGATGCTGACTACTGGAAGGAAGCTGTCCGAAGTGAGGTGGATTCCATTTTGGCTAATGGAACTTGGGAGATTACTGATCGTCCTTATGGGTGCAAACCCGTAGGATGTAAATGGGTGTTTAAGAAGAAGCTTAGGCCTGATGGTACAATTGAAAAGTACAAGGCACGACTTGTGGCCAAGGGTTATACCCAAAAGGAAGGTGAAGATTTCTTTGATACGTACTCACCCGTAGCTAGATTGACTACCATTAGAGTACTACTATCACCGGCTCCCTCATACGGTCTTCTCATTCATCAAATGGATGTTAAGACAGCTTTCCTAAATGGAGAGTTGGATGAGGAAATTTACATGGACCAGCCAGATGGATTTGTAGTAAATGGTCAAGAAGGAAAGGTGTGCAAATTGTTGAAGTCTTTATATGGTCTCAAGCAAGCACCTAAGCGATGGCATGAGAAGTTCGAAAGAACTTTAACCGCTGAAGGCTTTGTTGTAAATGAAGCCGATAAATGTGTGTACTATCGCCATGGTGGGGGCGAAGGAGTCATTCTTTGCTTATACGTCGATGACATACTGATTTTCGGAACCAACCTGAATATCATCAAGAAGACCAAGGATTTCTTATCTCGCAGTTTTGAGATGAAGGATCTTGGGGTAGTTGATGTAATCTTAAACATCAAGCTATTGAAGGATGACAATGGTGGGATTACATTGCTTCAATCTCACTATGTGGAAAAGATCTTGAGTCGTTTTGGGTATAGCGATTGCAAGTCTTGTCCAACGCCTTATGATCCTAGTGTTCCGCTTAGAAAGAATAAAGCGATCGCTAGAGATCAACTGAGATATTCTCAGATTATTGGCTCACTTATGTATTTGGCTAGCGCTACGAGGCCTGCAATCGCCTTTGCTGTGAGCAAACTTAGTCGATTTGTATCAAATCCTGGCGATGATCACTGGCATGCTCTTGAAAGAGTGATGCACTATCTAAAGGGCACTTCGAGTTATGGAATTCACTATACTGGGTATCCGAGGGTACTAGAGGGCTATAGTGACTCAAATTGGATTTCTGATGCTGATGAGATTAAGGCCACTAGTGGATATGTATTTACACTTGGTGGTGGCGCTGTTTCTTGGAAGTCTTGCAAGCAGACCATCTTAACGAGGTCAACAATGGAAGCGAGAACTCACAAGCATTAGACACAGCCACTCGTTGAAGCAGAGTGGCTCCGTGAACTCTTGATGAACTTACCCGTGGTTGAGAAACCAATACCCGCTATCCCAATGAACTGTGATAATCAAACTGTGATCATCAAGGTTAACAGTTCTAAGGATAATATGAATTCATCAAGGCATGTGAAGAGGAGATTAAAATCTGTCAGAAAAATGAGAAACTCTGGAGTTATTGCATTGGATTATATCCATACGTCTAGAAATCTGGCAGACCCCTTCACAAAGGGTCTATCACGTAACGTGATAGATAATGCATCAAAGGAGATGGGTATGAGACCCACCGTTTAAGTTGTCCACATTGGTAACCCATTCTATGTGATCGGAGATCCCGTGAATTAGAACTGGGAGACAAGCTGTATGTCAACTGAGAGGAAAGTATCCTTACTCCTTGTATGATACCACTCCATAAAAGATGCAATACTTTCCTAATCTGCACGTAGGCTGATTTATCTTAATGTGTTCTAAGTTGCTTATTTAAGCACAGATGTTATCCTGCAGAACATCCGTTGAAGAACACACCTATATGAGTTTGGTTGTTAAAACGTCGCAACCTATGAGAGTTGGGTGCTTTCTAATAAACTCATGAAAGTCCATGGAGTATGACGCATAAGCTCCACCCACGGGGAAGCCCTGCGACGGCCTAGTACCGGTCAAGGCTCTTTGTGAAGCTAGATTAGCAGAAAACTTGCACTTCAAGACTTAGTCCACTGTTCAAGTAGCAGTCTAGTGTAGCATAGACTGGTGAAAGTTCAACTTAACAGTCTTCGCTATAGTACCGGTATATAAAACAATATTTTGGAACCAAGGGCAAATTCTATGTGCCTCTAGGATCTGGTGGGGGATTGTTGGAATTTTGGCCCATATTGGACCAACACAATAAATATTCCAGAAATTCCTGATAAATCCTAGAGGCCCACATGGCCCATTCATGCATGTGCGGGGGTGGGACAAAAGTTTAGTCCCACGTTGCTAGTTGAAGAAGAGTTGGAGCAGCTTATAAGGAGAGCTCTTCATACCATTTGTATGAGAGAAATAATAGAAGGAAATAGGAGCTGACCACACGCGCGCTCCTCCTCCGACGACGCCGCCGCTCGCTCGCCTCGTCACGACACGTCGCACCGCGGGTTGCGGGAATGCCTCGAGCCGAGAGCCTCTCTCTCTTTCCTTTTGCCACTCACGAATGGGTATATGAACAGACGCAAGAATCTGAAATGTTTCTTTTAGTGGGTTTTGAATACGAAGACTGTTCAGCTTCGGCCGCCGCTCTGTTCGGTTCACCTCCCCGGCCCTTCGTTTCATCTCCTCGCGTGGCCTGTTCAGCTCCTCTCTCCGTGCCTATAAAAGAGGTCGCTCCTCTCCCGCAGATACACGACGAGACACAGCACCATATGCGCCTACCACTTGGTTCCAGAGCTTTGCGCTGCCGCTCAAGACTTCTCCATCCCGTCTACCGGCGTGCACCGCTGGACGGGACAGCAGGCCTGCGGAACCCCGTCTCTTGTGATCCTGTACGGGAGAGAGGCGATAAGGTTTTTGGGGAGCGCTCTTGCGCGACCAGCCGACTTCGACATCGACACGGAGGCCGACGACTACTTCCCCAACGACGACTTCTTCCCCGACATCGGCAACCTCTTCAGCGACATGGCTCTCAACGGCGACAACAACACCGCTGGTTCCTCTTCTGGACCGTATGTGTTCTTGCCTTCCTTTTATGAGATCGTGATGTTCTTCCTTCTCCTAGCAACATGTTCAGGCTCATTGTCAGGAAACACATTGCTCTTATCAATCTGTTTAGACTTGTTGCTCCTTTATTCTATGGTGATTTGCATGACTAGTTTAGTCTCAAACTTTTTAGTCATGTTTTATCTACTGTTTTCTTTGATTAAATCATGGGGAAATTTGCTAATATATTCAACATAAAGTAGGAGGTTATGTTGATTTTCTGTAAAGAGTCAGAGTTGTAATTTATAGACATGCCTTGGACCAGCATATGTTTCTGTTGTACCACTCTGAGCAATGTAATACTAGTGAAACGGTGTTTCATTGGTGTTATGTCAACGACTTGCATACTACACCATGCAATGGTATGCTGGGTCACCACAGTAGTCCCCCCATGGACTATAGGTTCTCGGGTGTAGCTAGTTGGTACTCTCTCTCCCATGTACTTCAATATAATGATCTCATGAGCTGCCTTACATGATTGAGATCCATATGATGTAATCGGTGTTGTGTTTGTTGGCATCCGACAAATTGTGGAATTGTGATCAGATTGTTCATCATATTATCATACTATTGTTTATTTAAGATATTGTGTGCTCTCCGGTACTTGTAGTTACCCTGATCAAGTAGTTGCATGTATCTCCAAGAGGGAGCATTTATGCTCGATAGTGGGTTCATGCCTCTAGTAATCTGGGAGAGTCACAATAACTCCTAAGGTTGTAGATGTGTTGTTGCCAATAGGGGAGAAAAAACAGTGCTTTATCCAAGGATATTTCTATTGTTTACTTTACACACTTTACTTAATGCAATAAATATGTTGCTTGCAACTTAATACTGAAAGGGGTGCATATGCTAACCTGAAGGTGGATTATTAGTCATAGATGCAGTTGGATTACGGTCTATGAGTTATGTTGTAATGCCCAATTAAATACTACAATAAACTTTATCTTATCATAGCATGCATTGTCACGCCCTCACAATTATCAATTGTCTAACTCTAATTTGTTCAGCCAACACATGTTATTTGTTTGGAGAGTTACCACTAGTGTAGATAGCTGGGAACCCCAACCCTTCTGTCATCATCATTGCTCTACAGTCAACCATGCACTGGAATATTTTCTGGTGCCATTGCCTCTGTGTTACTGCTATTGCTGTTGTGTTACTATTGCCATTGCTCTCATATTACTACTGCTTTCACATCACCCCTATCACTAGTGCTTTTCCAGGTGCATCTGAATTGACAGCTCTACTGTTAATACTTATAAGTATTCTTTGTCTCCCCTGTGTCGAATCAATAAATTTGGGTTTTACTTTCCTCGAAGACTATGCGATCCCCTATACTTGAGGGTCATCAATGACCATCACAAACTATCTCACAATTTCCATGAACAAGTCACTACTCAAACATCAACATAGATATACAATAGATCATGGGAAAACAATATATTGCTTCAGATATCATGTTTGCCGATAGATTACAAGGGGTAGATGAAGATGGTGATGTTGTAGATGGTGATGAAGATAATGAAGATGCTAATGATGCCCACACCGGATGGGGGCGGAGTCCACCGAAGGCGATTTCGGCAGCGTTTCCCCCCTCCGATCCCCGCCGGCGGCCTGCTGACTCTCTGTTTATGTGTTTTTGATTTTCGCCGCCGTAGCCTCGACGAAATCCCTGGGGGGGTCATATATATAGTGGTTTTTAAGGCAGAACAAGTCGGTTGGCGTTGGATTGAAGCGAAACGAATGCTCGAGGCGAGAAAGAGGGCTGGTGGCGCGTCCAAAGGGGGTGGGCGCCCTCTTTCCTAGCCTGTTGTTCTCCTTGTAGCTCACTTTAGCTCATTTTGTTCGTCTCGAAATTTTCGAAGCATGGCCGCTGACCTTGTCCTTTTTGGAGTCCCGTAGCTCCTGTAATGTCAAAAACACTAAAAAGAGGTGTTTTCTGTCTAACAGAATTAGAACCGGAGGAGAGGAGATTATTTACAAAATCCCCTAAAACATCATAAACACATGGAAATAACATTATATAAGATGCAAATATATTGTAATATGTTACAATAAAGTATAAAATTCATGTATGCATTTTACATGCATCACTGCCATGGGAGTATACATGGTTTAAGGCATTGGATATTCCATGGGTGGTGGCATAAGAGCTTCCATATGTGGTGCCATGGGAGCTTCCATGGATGCATATAATGCTTCCAACATCACCAATGTCGATGATAACGATAATGAAGGCAATGGAGAGACACCCAAAAAAAGAAGATGCCGACAATACCAATGGAGACAATGAAGACACGGTAGTCACTGAACCATGAGTGGCTTTGTTATTGTCTATGTGTGTTTGCCGAACTTTTCATTTGTCTATGTGCGTTTGTCGAACTTCGTGTTTGTTTGTGTCTATGCTACACTATGGTATGTTTGAACCTGATATGTGTGATGAAGAAATTAATACAGTACCTAAATTCGTATGTTTTAATATGTGCGCCATCTGTTGCAAAGATATGTGTTGTGAAATATAGGGCACTAAATGTTGTGCCCTATTTTACATAACCTAAAATTGCAGAAAAAATTGGTACACGAAACTAGCAAGCCATAAAAACAGGTGTTCTCTAACAATTTTTTGTGTGATGCTCTAAAACCCTCACCCTCACCAACCACAGAGAAGGTGCTATGAGGTTTAGCTAGACCTCCACGTTTATTGTGAAGTTCAGTGGGAGCCGAGAAATCAGCTTTTGGCTTGAAACAAAACCCACGTGGGACAGTGCTCGAGCTCGCCCGCAGCTGACCGCGTGCGCCGGCCGCCGGGCGCTGTCCCGTTTCCCCACCCACACCAACCCCAACCCCAGAACCCCAACCGACGGCCAGGATTGTCCCAGGCACACCAACCCACGGCCGATCCGGATGCGCCATCTTTTTTATACTACTCCCGAGCTCGACACCCACTTCCCTCCTCCCCACCTTCCCCCCTTCTCCCCCAATCCCCTCCTTGGAGTGGGCGAGGCAGCGCCGGAGGCGAGCCGACCACCGCCATCGCGCCGCCACTCATGGAGTCGCTCGCTCTCCTCAGCGCCAAGCCCGGCCTCACCCTCCGCGCCGGGCCGCGCCTCCCCCTCCCGCGCCTGCGAGCCACCCGCGCCTCCCTCTCCCCCACCTCCACCTCCACCTCCAGCCCCGCCGCTCTCCAACCCCCGCTCCTCGCGTCCAGAGCCCCCACTTCCCACGACGCCGTCCTCGGATACGGCCTCCTCAAGCGGAGGCCCACCCCCACCCACAGCGTCTCCTGCACCGCGGCGGCGACCGCCGCCGCGGCCCCGCAGCCGGAGCCCAAGAAGTTCCTCGGCGTGGGCCTGCCGACGCTGAAGAAGATCGTGCCGCTGGGGCTCATGTTCTTCTGCATCCTCTTCAACTACACCATCCTGCGGGACACCAAGGACGTGCTCGTCGTCACCGCCAAGGGCAGCAGCGCCGAGATCATCCCCTTCCTCAAGACCTGGGTCAACCTGCCCATGGCCATCGGATTCATGCTCGCATACTCCAAGCTCTCCGACGTGCTCTCCCGGGAGGCGCTCTTCTACACCGTCATCTTCCCCTTCATCGCCTTCTTCGGACTCTTCGGATTCGTGCTCTACCCGCTCAGGGACGTCATCCACCCCACCGCGCTCGCCGACAGGCTGCTCGCCGCGCTCGGGCCCAGCTTCCTTGGGCCCGTCGCCATACTCAGGATTTGGAGCTTCTGCCTCTTCTATGTCATGGCAGAGCTATGGGGCAGCGTCGTCGTATCGGTCCTCTTCTGGGGGTTCGCCAACCAGGTCAGTCACTCACGGCTTTCGACTTTTCCTTCAACCTTTGGATCGTGCAAGTGCGAACCACGTCCTTCATTTTCTCCGGGCATAGTCTAGTTTTGACCACCCTTGATGGTCAATAGTTTTGACCCGATTATTGGTTGTTGGAGCGGAAAACTCTTACCTCTGTCAGAATACTTATAGACAGCTGATGATGAAATGGTGTGCTACAGTATTTTTCTTTCTCTAGTATTTTGTAGGCCATGCATTGTAGCATTTCGTATCGCATTTGAATATGCTCAGCTGCTTGGTTTGAGGTCAATGTTTCGACCGGATGGATGCTTATTGGAGAACTGAACTTGGATAGGAAAACTCTTCTCTCTGTCAGAATGCTTAGATAGCTGATGATGAAATGTTGCGCTTTTTTGTTGTTGTAGTATTTTGTTGGTCCTGCATTGTACAACTTTGCATTGCGTTTTCTTTTCGAACATGGGAATAAGACCCTGGGCCTCTCAATCAATCGATGTGCACATCCATTTATTGCATTGCGTGGCTGTAGCTGTTGGATGAGGCCTAGGTGCTTGTTGCTTTCTGCTATGAATATGCACAGCTACATGATTTCTAGCTTTCCATAATCTGAATGTTGTTTTCATTCATATACTGGTTGTGAATATCTCTTCTTTTGGAACACTTGGCTGGATATTGTCCACACTTTCTAACTCCTTTTGAGATAAATGATGAAGATTGATGTAGGCTTGAGTGCACCTAATATGTTTTCGTATTAGGGCTCCTTTTCTTCTGGAAAGCGTGGTTAGCATGCTCGTATTTGATGCACGCATACACATTTTACTAATTGCGGTTTCTTTCGAGAGACAATCAAGACATCATTACTGAAACTTGGTAAAAATAAGTAAACGAGTCTAACTAAAATCTACAGGAGGAGATGACAGATAATGTGTGAAGACCAACAAATTTGTATTACATATATACCGATATATGTTGCATTGTCACATTTAGATCTCATTCTTTTCAATCGTACAGTGTTCACCGTTTGATGGCTATTCTTGTAAACCTGTTATTGGTTCCATATCTCAAACATTCTGCTCTGCAGTCTATGTATTTGAAAGATCCCTAAATGGCAGTCTTTCAGAGTGCGCTAACAAGACAGAATTTACCAGCTAGAAATTACAGGCTGATGTCTGAATCTGAGTCTATGGGTCCACATGGTGATATCTTAACTCTGAAGTGCATCTAGCTGTCACTTAGGTAGTGAGCGAAGTTGTGTGTCTAATAGACATCACCGTAGTTTTGTAGCCAGACACTCCACAGGATGAGCATGAGGATTGCCTGCTGTTGTCGCAGAAAAGATCTGGTGGTTAGTTCCATTTTCTAGAGTTGCTTTTTGATTGTTAGTCAATCCTAACGGCCTGCCAGCGGGCAGCAACATGGGGGGTGAGGTGGAAGGGGGTATGAAGCATAGGAGTTCACAGTGACATTGGTACTTGTTAGTACACTTCTGCACTGCCCTTGGTGGATGTATTGACGTTTTAGAGAGCGGACTGCTGAAGAATCCTTATCTCATATTTTCTTATCTTTCTCATTAAATGATAGTCCTTCATACTGAAACTAAGTTGATTCCATCTTTTTCAGATCACCACAGTTGATGAAGCAAAGGAGTTCTACCCTCTTTTTGGCCTTGGGGCAAATATTGCCCTTATCTTTTCTGGGCGCACAGTTAAATATTTCTCAAATTTGCGGAAGACAATGGCTCCAGGAGTTGATGGCTGGGAGGTATCATTGAAAGGAATGATGGGCATAGTGGTACTTCTTGGGCTTGTCATTTCTTCCATATATTGGGCGGTGAACAAGCTTGTTCTGAATGACCCTTCTCTTCCGAAGTCTGATCACAAGAAGAAAAAGGTCAGTAGAATATCTGAATCTGCTTCCCATTTTTATCACTACTACTTTACATAATCTGATAATGATTGTTTCAACAGAAGAAACCTAAGCTCAGCATGAAAGAGAGTATGAAAGTTCTGGTCTCTTCGAAATATGTGAGGGACCTTGCTACCTTAGTGGTTGCATACGGCATTAGTATCAATCTTGTGGAAGTCACATGGAAATCAAAGCTCAAGGCACAGGTAGTCCTTTCCACCTTTTGTTTTTCTTCTTTCCTGACTGTTATATCCCTTTATCCTTTTTAATTAATGTTTTCCCTTTTCATTTTGGCAGTTCCCTAGTCCAAACGAATACTCATCTTTCATGGGTGACTTCTCTACTGCAACTGGAATTGCAACTTTCACGATGATGCTGTTAGGCCGTATTATATTCCAAAAATTTGGCTGGGGAGTGGCTGCCATGATCACCCCCACAGTTTTGTTGGTCACTGGTGTTGGTTTCTTCTCTCTGCTTTTGTTTGGGCAACCACTGACTCCCATGCTTGCCACGATGGGTATGACACCTCTTCTTGCAGCTGTTTATGTGGGTGCACTACAGAATATATTTAGCAAGAGTGCAAAGTACAGTTTGTTTGATCCCTGCAAGGAAATGGCCTATATTCCTTTGGATGGAGATATGAAGGTTGGTTCATCCTTCAACTGCATTTTTATTAGTGTGATTCTATTGCGACTTGTTGTAAAATTATTTACTTGCTGATGTTCTTTTCTGCCGAATGGCACTTAATGTAAGTTAATTGGTTGCTTTGTAGACACGTATTGCATTCATATTGCATATTTGTGCTATTCGTAAATTCCCTCTGATAGATTCTTGTTGATATGTATAATATATTTGAAAATAATCTATGCATAATTATAGGTCAGTAGCATATGCTGAAATTAGTATGGTGAATTGATCTTTTTTTAGTTTTCTCAGGATGCATATGGTGATCCTATTAAGCATGTTGGTTCTCATACATAACTTCCCATGGCCCTGTAGTTGTATAGCAGCATTATCTGTCTTTTCCTGCTGCAAAAAAGAGACAAGGGCATTTCTGAACCCAGGTGTAGATGCTCCTGGTTGAATAAAAAAATCGAAAAAATAGCAAAAAAATTCAAAAAAATCTGAACTTTTTTTACAATGAATATGAACAAGTGTTCTAACTGCACACCAAAAATCTCCGGAAAAAAGACATATTTAGTGGTCTGTGCAAAAAAGACAAATCGGAGTGATGTAAGAAACAAATCTAGATGTTCCAAACAGCACCGCATTTTGTCTGTTTTTTCACAGACCACCACATATGTCTTTTCTCGGAGATTTTTGGTGTGCAGTTAGGGCACTTGTACATGTTCATTGTCCAAAAATTTCAGTTTGTTTTGAAATTGTTTTGTTTATTTTTTATTTTTTATTCAATCAGGAGCATCTACACCTGAGTTCAGAACTGGTTTTTCGTTTTTATTCATTTGTTGTGAACTTATAAGTGCTTCAGCAAGTGCAATTCCTTACCATGAGTAGCCCTAGGAAATCAATGATGTAGTGTAGTCTAGTCAACATCATACCATTTTCTGCTTGATGTTTCCTTGCTTGCTCTAGGTCCATGTTTCCGTAGCTCAGTACAACCCATTGTCTGCACCACTGTTATGTTGCTAATTTCTGTTCCATCTGTTTGCAGTTGAAGGGAAAGGCAGCCATTGATGTTGTCTGCAACCCATTAGGCAAGTCTGGCGGTGCGCTGATCCAACAGTTCTTGATCCTGATATTCGGCTCTTTGGCAAATTCGACACCATACCTTGGTGGCATACTGCTGGTCATCGTGCTCGCATGGCTAGGAGCTGCAAGATCGCTGGACAAGCAATTCTCAAGCTTGGCCAAAGAGGATCTCAGAAAGGAGATGTCTGAGAAGGAGAAAGCGGAAACCGTGCCGCTCACGGAACCTGAGGCAGCTACTGATGTATTGGTGGAGCAACCAAACGGAACAACTGGAACTGAGAGCTGACCATCTAACTCATCTCCAGTTCAGAAACCATAGGACAGAGCATGGTCACATTGATCTGATCAGAAATAATGGAGAAGGAACTATCCACCGTTTCTTCATGTCTGTAACAGTGAGTAGCATCAAGGTGCTTGTTAGTTTGTAATGTGAGCAAATTTTGACAGCCGGCCTGGAAGGCTGGAATGCCATTGTGAGGAAATTCAACCATTGTTGCGATTAGGATGTCGTAGATTTTTCATGTGCTGTCGTCTAAATTCCATGCGCTTGTGTTCTGAAGTTAACCAGCCAACTATGATTCGATAGCACTGTCTTGTTGCCACCACGATACAGTGAAGTGATCTGGCCATCGATTTACTTGTTTGCCATTGCAGAGCACGAACCGCATCAAACTTGCAATCTGACGATCACTTTGACGCTTTCTGTCCGATTCGACTATGACAGGAGGAGCATTCTGAAGGGCAGCAACGGCTGACCGAGAGCCGAGAGGGCAAAAGTAGCAGCGACATGTGAGGCCATATCTTGGTTGCTAGTTCTAGCCTAGGTCAGCTCATATGGCCCAAGTGGTGGGACCTGGGACGATACGATCACAGGAACAGCAGAGCGCATGTACATACAGGGACGGCAGGCCAAATTGCATGTACGTCACGTGCGTGCAATACTTCCCACATGATTTGAGCTATCTGCCAACGATCAGCTGCCTCTCAAATGCTGAAGATATTAGTCAGGCGATCGAGTGGGATTTCAGTCCTGTGACCCCTGTCCCTCTTATCGTACGATCCATATGCTTTTTGAGCGATTGCTGCGTGCTCGTTCTGGTAATGTTTGCCTAGTCCGCTTCCAAGTTGTTCCTTTGATGTTCCGTTTGGTGGTTGGTTTTATTTTTTGAAATTTGGTGTTTTATTTTATCGACTAGTAGGAGATAAACCCGCGTGCATAATAAAGAATAAGGGTTCACCGGGACACCCTAATCGGACACACAAAAAATGTCCGTTTTGGTATGTTTGGGTGCCCCACGGACAGAATAGAGACTCACATCCCCTAGCCCGTTTGAGGTGGGGTGTGCACCTAACGGGTCACCCCATTTTTCGTCCTCCCCGTGAAAGGCCGTCATGAATGACATGACAAATTTAATATCGGGGCATCGCCTCCACATCCACCATGTTGCCTTTCAGCATGGCCGCTCATTCCCGTCCTCACGGCCACTTGCTTCCCGTCTGCGGCCCCTCGTTTCCCGCCTAGACCGTAGGCATGTAGGTCGATGAAGTGAAGGCCAAGCCAATCCTTAATGAGGCCCCAAAGCCTTATGGGAAACGACAAGTAACAAAAAAGGTGATCCGCTGACTCCGTCACACCCTTACAAAGTGGGTAACACCCGCGGTCCCAATTCTTTAGCCTGCGCGTCAGTTTGGTCCTAATTCTACGAAACTGCACATACAAGTCCTAATTGTTTCGTAAGCGAGTCACTGGAGGTCCTAAACTGGTCTTAGGACCGTTGACTGCTGCCACGTAGGCTATGGGGCCCAACGAACGGCAACAAACGGTGGTACAGCTTTTGCAAAAACCCCGTGGCTTCCATTTCTCCTCATAACCTCACCCCCAATCGTTTTCACTTCTCGTTGTGTCTCCCGGCGGCGATTTGGAGGCGGTGGTGCTGGGAAGTTGACGACACCGGCGATCTCGCGGCGGACGCCGCCGCGGGGAAGGAGGAGTCGAAGATGGAGCCCGCGAGCAAGGGCCCGAAGCTGCGGTGGCCAGGCGATGCCCCGCCGCGCTACGGTGAGTTCTCTGAACCCTAAATCCCCAATTCGAGCAGTAGCAAAGAGCACCGGCATGCTGATGATTTTTCCGCAACATAGGAGTATTTGAAGACCGGCTCACTGGTAGAAATAAACCATGGTGGATTTTTTTCCGGATTTGGTTCAGCTAAGAGATATGTAGATGGTGCAAGTAGGCTCGTTTGACCGATGCGAGGCAGTACACATGGTCGCCTTTGTGGCTTACCGATTTTATGGAGCAGCTAGGGTATACAAATCCAAGTGGATTATAGTTTGCATTGGTTGCTCCCGGGTAAAGATTTCAGATCGAGATCGCGCATAGTGGACAGAGTGATGTAGATACATCGCATATGATTGCCGTAGTGCCAAAATTTCAGTATTTTCGGTTGTTTGTGGATCACAAGAAACTGAATACCGGCACAACCGCAAGTATTGATGATGTTGTCATATGTGGATCTCCCGAATTGGTAATAGTGTCGAGCCCAATGTCCGAGAAAAATAAGGGGAAATCAGCAGCGAGATAGTACCAATGCATCAAAGCAACAACAACATGCCGGCCATGAGACCGTAAGAAGCAGGAGGAAGTCAGTTCGTAGAAGAGGAAGCGGATGATGACAGTGAAGACAGTGAAGATAGTGATCTTGATTCTGATTGGGTGGACTCTGAAAATGAGCTAGAAGCACATGATGACAATTTGTTTGATGAATGGGTAGATGAAACATATGAGGCAAACAAAAAGAGTAGCAGCAAATGTCATGAAGACAGTGATTATGACACAGATGCAGATTTGGAGGAGCTTGAAGATTCAGACATTCCAGAGGCAAGTTCAGGTGATGAAGTGGTAGTGAAGGACAAGCACGGAAGGAAGAAGTTGAAGAAAAAAGTTAAGCTCAAAAGGTGGAGGCCAGAGAATATGAAAGAATTGGAATTCAAGATTGGAATGGTTTTTATGTCAGTATATGAGCTTAGAGGAGCAATACAGGAATACATTGTGCGGCAGAGAGTTGGTGTTAATTATATAAAGAATGATCAACAGAGAATTAGGGCATGCTGTGAGGAAAAATGCCCATGGTACCTATATGCTGCACCTTGTAGCATTACCAAATCTTGGACTATCAAGAAGTACCAGCCAGAACACAAGTGTGAGAGAGATTTTAGGATCAAGCAATTCACAGCAAGATACCTAGCTGGTAAATACTTGGAGAAGTTCAGGGCTGATGACAAGATGTCGTTGAAGAATTTTTCTAGGCTAGTTGAGCAGGATTTCAACATGTCAGCTAGTAGAAGCAAGTTACAGAGGGCCGAAGGTGTGCTGCGAAGCAAATTCATGGAGATGAACTGGCACAATATAATTTGCTATGGGATTTTGCTGCTGAAATTAGAAGATCAAATCCAGGGAGCACTATGTTTGTCAATGCACATGCTAGTGTGTTTCAAAATTGCTACATGTCACTCGATGCTTGTAGGAGAGGCTTTATGGCAGGTTGCAGGCCTATTATAGGTATTGATGGGTGCCACATGAAAAATAAATTTGGTGGTGTGTTGCTTGCAGCTGTTGGAGTTGATCCAAATGATTGTATATACCCTCTATCCATTGCCATTGTTGAAGTGGAAGATACAAACACTTGGAAATGGTTTTTGGGCACACTGAAGGATGATCTTCGCATTGAGAACACTAGGCCTTGGAAGTGTAGGGTCTGATCAATGCAGTCAATGCATTATGACCTGATGCACAACACAGGTTCTGTGTAAGGCATTTACACCAGAACTTTGCGAGAGCTGGTTGGAGAGGAGATATTTTAAAAAATAAATTGTGGCAAATTGCTAGAGCAACAAGGGAGTGTGACTGGCAGAGGCACATGGATGATATGAAAGCACTGGATGAAGGTGCATTTGAATACTTGAATGCTATTGATCCTAGACAATGGTGCAAGGCTTTCTTTGAGGATCTGCCCAAATGTGATTTGCTTCTGAACAACATATGTGAAGTATTCAACAAGTGAGTTACTCCTCTATTTATGTATTTTCTCATGCATTGGTCAGTACCTTGAGAACCCTGCATTTATCTTTACTTATTTATCCATGTAGGTATATACTTGATGCTAGAGAACTGCCTGTAGTTACTTGGTTTGAAAAAGATTAAAGATCAATTAATGCTTAGGTTTTTTAGCAAACGGAAGGAACTTGGTGAAATGTGTGGCTCCATTTGTCCTAAGATAAGAAAGAAATTGGACAATAATATTAACTTTGCCAACAATTATGAAGCGCTGCACTGCAACAGAAGATTTGTTTAAAGTTACTCGGGTTATATGGTGAATATGAGGTGCACATTGGGAAGATGGAATGCTCTTGTAGGGCTTGGCAATTGTCCGGAATTCCATGTAGACATGCATGTGCAGCTTTTAGGCATGAAAGGATAAAACCTGAAACCTGTGTGCACAAATGCTATAGTTTGGATGCCTTCAAATCTGCTTACAGTGAGGTAATCATGCCATGTAGTGATCCTAGAGTTTGGAAGAAAATGAATGGTCCTGAAATAAAACCACCTAAATATGACAAGAAAGTGGGTAGGCCTAGTAAGAAGAGAAAGAAATGCCCACTGGAGGAGGAAGATGGCACAAGGATTAGTAGGCACGGCATCATTGGACATTGCAGTGTGTGCAATCAAACTGGCCACAACAAGAGAAAATGTCCAGAAAGAGAGAGGAGCAACCAACCTACAGGGGAGCAAGCAGGTCAACCTGAGCCTGAGCAAGAAGGTCAACCTGAGCCTGAGCAAGAAGGTCAACATGAGCCCATACATGTAGTATATCCTGATGATGAAGAGCAACATCAACCTCCTAAGAAAATGCCAGTAAAAAGGAAGTGCAGTGCCAAGGTAAAATACTACCAATTCTCTTTTTCCATTGCAAACTATAGTTGTATCTCAAATTTTATCACATTTCTGTAGAAACAAATAATGCCACACACTGGCACAAGTGCCACAGCGAGTATTGTGGCATCTGCAATGAGCTATGACATCACAACCTCTACTGTTATGCAAGTTCTACAGGACCAAGTGAGTCAGTTATATGAAATTCAATTGATATTCAAGCCACAAACATTTCAATAACTAGTGCCGCACTTGATCTGTAGGCAGTAGCAACACAAATGTCACGAGACTTCACCACCGGGTCCTCTACCCGAGAGTCGGCTCATACTGAGCTGCATAGCAGATCTCCCACCTCCAAGGGCAGGCACCAAGACACTAGGTTTATCAAGGCAGAGGAAGAAGCTTGCTTCTACGAAGAAGAAAAACTGATGCTCAGTAGTTAGGTTCAAGTATTTTGGATAGATTTGCCATATTTTGCATAGGTTTGACAGAAACCCGATGCTAAATTGTAGCCCTGGTTTCAACCAAACCTGATGGTCCCAATACTATGCCTTTATGCAAGTTGTAATGACAGTTTATCTGCATACTTATATGAACTAGTGCTCTGGTTTCAACCAAACAATACTTTTATTTAAACATTCATCCATCCATCACTTAGCAAATACAACATACACAAGTACACCAATGACAACAACAATGCCAGCAACAATTTGCTCATGGTGCTGCAGTGGGTGTGAGAGAGCAAAGAGAGAGAGAGATAGCCAGACCTAAGGGCTGGGGAATAAGAAGGCAGGTTCTTATAGGGATTCAGTTGCAAAAAATTCACATGCTCAGCCGCGGGAAAACTCCCGCCAGACTGCCCGCAGCCTACGTGGCAGCAATCAACGGTCCTAAAACCAATTTAGGACCTCCAGTGACTCACTTACGAAACAATTAGGACTTGTCTGTGCAGTTTTATAGAATTAGGACCAAACTGACGCAAAGGTGAAAGAATTGGGACCGCGGGTGCGTTTTTCTCGCACCTAACGGGTCACCCCATTTTTCGTCCTCCCCGTGAAAGGCCGTCATGAATGACATGACAAATTTAATATCGGGGCATCGCCTCCACATCCACCATGTTGCCTTTCAGCATGGCCGCTCATTCCCGTCCTCACGGCCACTTGCTTCCCGTCTGCGGCCCCTCGTTTCCCGCCTAGACCGTAGGCATGTAGGTCGATGAAGTGAAGGCCAAGCCAATCCTTAATGAGGCCCCAAAGCCTTATGGGAAACGACAAGTAACAAAAAAGGTGATCCGCTGACTCCGTCACACCCTTACAAAGTGGGTAACACCAAAATTCGGCCACCCCTCTTCTCCAAGCGATCATCGGTCCAAAGTCTTTTTGAATGGCAAGCCAAACGAAGAATTCCAAGTCCTCAAAACTGTGGAGCTAATGGGTGAGGATATTGCCCCTAAGGAATTGGGCCTTGTACGGGTATTTAGATTAATATTGGCCATTCTCGTTAAGGTTACAATTGACCTCGTACGACACTCCAACTTGGAGGTTAATGTACGTCCCTAAGTTGCATCCGAAGTGAAATGTATTGTCGGATGTGCTCTAGTGAAATCCGCGGCCATGTTGATCTTTGATATCCATCCTCCATTGAGAGGAGCATTTTAACGTTCAATTTCATCTAGCGGATTATTTGTAGATGAGTGGAGTAAGAGCATCTCCAGCCGCGTCCCCCAAAGGGATGCGCGCTGGACAAAAAACATTTTCAGCCGCGTCTCCCAAAGCCTCTTTTTGTCTGGCACAACCCGATACGGTGTCCGACGCCCCGAACCCGTCCCCGCCCCACAGGGAACGCTTCGGGCACGCCAGACACAACGAAAAGCGAGGCGAGGAGTGGCGGGACCGACGCGTCAATGGCACATTGAAGTTTAACATAACCGTCACCTACCTCGCGACGGAAGTTATTGGCGCGCAGCGACGGTGTAGTTCCCGCATAGGCGCAGCGAAGAGTCTCATCGCGCCTAGCTCTGCGTGCCAGCGTTAATGAGCGCCACCGCTCGCCCGCCTCCCTTCGGCCTATAAAAAAGGTTGCTCTCTCATCGTCCCTCACACAGAAACCCCAGTGCCTCTCTCCCCAACCCTAGCCGCCACCATCTCAAGAGTCGACGCCATGTCTGGTAGAGGTGGAGGATGAGCTCGCGACCGTGGTCGTGGCCGCGGCAGAGCTACACGCTCGCCGTCGCATGCGACGCCGTCGTCTTCATCGTCGGACATGCAGGAGGAGGAGCGGGAAGTGTTGTTCGAGTTCGTCGTCGTCCTCAAGGGCGACCCACTCGGCATCCAGAGGCTGCCGAACAAGTTCGCCGACTTCGTCGCTGGCAACGAGCCGTCATCGCTGCATCTGCGGATGCTGCCTGCGGCTGCTGCCGGTGGATTGTGGACGTGATCTTCGACACGCGCGGCAAGATGTACCCCCACATCGGCTGGGAGAAGTTCGCGCGCTACCACCGCCTCGAAGCTGGCTTCATGCTCACGTTCTCCTACCTTGGCGAGAGGGACATGAGCGTCAAGGTGTTCGACGAGACGCGCTGCCGTCGACACTACCACAACGACAACGACGAGGAGGACGACGACTGAGTGTTGTTTCTTCGCAGCAAAAATAGGGACGAAGGTTTCTGGTTGTTCTTCCTCGAAAGAACCAACAGGGGTACCGTCAACAGCTGGACTTTCCAGTTTGGGTGACTGGGTGTGCCTGAGAGTGTTCTTTCTTGGCAGCGAACATACAAAACCTGCAATGCCAACACTAGTTAGGTTTTGTTATTTTGCAATGTTTTATATTTATGTCAACCATGGTTAAAACTATGTATTTGTTTGTGGAAATCATGTTCCAAACTATGTCTTAGTTTGTGTAAACCATGTTCCGAATTATGAATTTGTGGAGTGTTTCTTCTCTCTATTGAAATAAAATGCAAGAAAAAAGAGTATTTAATGTTATAAAAAGTTTGGGAACGGTGTTTGGGGGACGCGGCTGGTGCGCGACGTCTCCCAAACGTGGCACGAACAAAACACATCCCCCAAACGCTTGATCCGGCGTCGGATCGAGCGTTTGGGGATGCTTTGGGGGACGCGACTGGAGATGCTCTAATGTCTCTATGTTTAGCACAGTGCAACCACAGGGCCTCCCAAAAGAGGGTATTTTCTCCATTTGCCAACGTGATTGTAGTGGCGGCATAAAATGGTTCCATGTCCGGTTTCCTACAAGGGTTGACAACCCCACCCAAATATTCTCCGATCCTTCCACTCTAACCAAAGGCCACCTCAACTGGAGGGCTCATGCGAAGTGATCGCTGTTGCGGATGTCAAGGCCACCAAGATTTTCCAGTCTTATGGGAAACCAAGGCCACCAAGATTTTCCAGTCTTATGGGAAACCAAGTCCACCAAGAAGCCATAGGCATGTAGGTCGACGAAGTGAAGGCCAAGCCAATCCTTAATGAGGCCCCAAAGTCTTATGGGAAACGACAAGTAACATCGATTTTTAAAAGAAAAATTCACCATGCATTGGCCCTTGGATGCCTTGTCGGTAGCCGCCCACAAGAAAGCACGCTGTATTTTCTTCATGTCATGCGTAGTGTCGGGAGGAACCACTAGAGTAGTCAAATGATAGATGGATTGGGATGCAAGGACGGATTTGACAAGCGAGGTCCGCTCCGCCGTTGTAATATACCTGGCATTCCAAGTTTGAATTTTCGCGACCATTTTATCTTCGAGTTGTTGAAAATATCCTCTCCGGAGACACCACACCGAAGGTGGCAGCCCGAGGTACTTGATAGGGAAGGATGGTCTTTCCACCGGAGGACGATTAAAGACATCATCAATGTTAATTTGTCCACAAAGAATTGGCACCACGAAGCACTTTCGAAAGTTGGTGCAAAGGCCGGTGATCTTATTGAAGTCATGGAGAATGGAGGCAAGGTTTTAGATGTCTTGTTCATAGACGCCAGAAAAAAAGAGCCGTGTCATCCGCATATAGAGATGTCCTCAAAGTGGCTTTGCGCCCTCTAATCTTGTGAAGTAGCCCATACGCAGATGGATTTTTAAAAAAAATTGAGTGAGTGGGTCAACTGCAAGCACAAATAGAAACGGAGAGAGGGGTCTTCTTGACGCAAGCTGGCGGCGATGCTTGATAGTGCATTTGGGGTTCTGCCAATATTTTGTTAGTCTGATTCCAAGTTGTTCTGCTTGGTGTTCGATTTTATCCATCATCAGGGGATAAATCCGCGCGCATAAATAAAAGCCAAAATGCACGGGTCGTCGAACCTGGGAGAGAGTCGTCCTGCTTTGTGCAAAGGCTAAAGAGGACGTTGACGGATTACCTAAATTCGGAAGCCAAAACCACACATCCGCTTCAGCGCTTACATCTTCAACTGTCGCGCTTACGCTCTGCTCGTATCGCCGGTACAGGTGCACAAGCTTGTGATCAGTTTTCTCTTCCTAGTCCTCATCAGTACCCTGCATCACGCACAAAGATTTTGACGTTACGCAGTTAAGCGGCCACGTCGGCAGAGCAGCATGCCGAATAGTCCAGAAACTTCACCCTTTTGACGCGAGAATGATGTGTTTGCTTTTTTCATCTACAAGAGACTGTAAAAGACAGGGGTTTCTCCCAGGTGCCATAGAAAATACAGCACTCTGTCAAACTCAAGTGTTATGTATTTACAGCTGCAGAATGTTGCGTAATTAACAAAGCTGCAGTTACTCTGTTACTTGACAGATAGCAGCACTGCATCTCTCTTGGTTGAGGGACGACGAGAACACGAAGAGATACAGGATTGCCTAGCCACGAGTATGGAACTACGTACATGGCGAGTTTATGAACAATGGGATGGGCAGGAGCACCACACACGCACACACCACTCCTTATCTAGCACACTCGCGCCATCACCTGTCCGCATCTCCCAAGCTATTGCGCAGGATCATGGCGCACTGCGCGACGGCCCCACCGGCACGGAGAGAGCAGAGGCGCCACTCGGGTGATCGTCGGAGAACTCTCTTGCCGACATCTCCCATGAACAGTACAGACACGGGCAACACGTACCGGCGGAGACGCCGATCGGTTCAGCGACAGATGGCCGGCGACGACGGCGCTGGCGGCCAGAGCCTGGAGAAGGTGGAGGAGACGGCGATGCCGGCCATGTTGAGCCCCTTGACGCCGCCCCAGTCCGGCACGGGCACCCACCGCCACTCGGCGCTCGCCGGGTCGTACGAGAGCCACACCAGGTCCCAGGCGCCCCTGCAGTTGGAGATGAGGATGAGCCTGATCACGCCCTCCCGCTCCGCCAGCAGCCCCGTCATCACGGCGTACGGCTTCCTGAACCCTTCCACCAGCTCGGCCGGCACCGTGGACACCAGCTGCCAGTCGCCCCCGACCTCCGGCCCGAACCCGTACAGCTCCACGCCCGCCACCACCTTCGTCCGGGCCTCCACCGCCGTCGACCGGACCACCACCGCGCTCCCGTCGCCGTACACGTGCAGCCGGTCGCCGTGCCCGCCCAGGTTGTGCGGGAACCGCGGCCGGAAGAAGACCGGCCGGTCCGCGCCCGGGCCCGAGTACACCATCACGCAGTCCGGTCCGGCGTGGGCCGCGCAGAGGTACGTGCCGTCCGGGCCTGCCGGTGCGGAGGGGCCGGCCACCAGCGCCGCCTCCGATGACCGCCACGTGTCCGTGTCGGACTGGTACTCGAACAGGAATGGCGTGTTGTTCACCAGCTCCGCGAACATAAACCTTCCGAGTGAGAGAAATTTCCACGCATCAGATTATTGTTAAACATATAAGTACAGTGACAGTCAAATTACTACTCGAATTAACTTCGGTTTTTTTCAGCGCTGTGATGGAGTGCGGAAAGCGTCAAGGTTCTGCTTAGTGTGGCCTGCAAGATTGCCGGAATCCTCCTCCGGGAGAAAAGGACGCGTACCTAAACCGGTTCGATCCGGGGGGATCGGCGACGAGCTTGAGCCCGAAGCGACGCCAGGAGGAGGTGCCGCGCGGGCCCAGCGGGGACGGCGGCAGGCGGCGGGCGGACTGGGACGAGAGGTCGACCACGACGAGCTCGCGGCGCCCGTTGGCGGCGAAGAGGAAGGAGCTGCCGGACGCGGCGAGGAAGTAGAGGTCCTCCCCGGGGGGCACGGCGGGGGAGATGATGTCGGAGACGGGGATGCGGAACCAGCGGCCGGACGGCCCGTGGAAGCCCCGCAGCGCCGCGCCGCGGGGCGGGAGCTTCTTGAAGATGAGCAGCCACGCGGCCGCGGGCGCCGGGCCGGACGAGGCGGAGGAGAGGTGGTAGAAGCGCCGGAAGTCGGCGGAGGAGATGAGGTGGGACAGGGGACGGGCCACGGAGCGGACGCGGAGCAGCTCGGGAAGCGCGAGCCGGATGAGGATCTCGTGGAGGAGCTCCGACGGCAGGAGCAGCAGGGTCCCGAGGGCCGTGCTTGCCGGGGAGGGGTGGTGCTCGCCGGCGAGGTGGTGGTCGGACATGGGAGGGTTTGTTTCGGTTTATTTTCTTGGGGATTGGGGGATTGTTATTCGTTTGGGGTACTACTGGTTCGCGGGGTTTTGCCTTTTATACAGCTTCCCCGACGGTTTAATTGGTTGCTTGACCCTGATGCGCTAAATCTGCATTTCATCTGCTTTGGAGTTTCTTTTCCTTCTCGACTTGTGGCTCAGATGAAAAGGATGTGTTTGTAGGGCTAGCCTCACTTTTGTATAGATGAAATGACAAAAAGAAAATTGTGTTCTGTGCTGATGAGTGGGCGATGCGTGATCCCACTACAATGGTTCACGTCGAATGTGATGTTTGCCCCGTGAGTTAATTTTATTAGATATCCAAATGATGCTGGATTGACGATGCTTTAGCGCCACCGCACATAGAGATACTACAAAACCAACTCACAAGCCGAGTCTTCTTCGAGGGATACGAAATTTGCTTCTAGACGTCTAGACAAGAATTAGATTGTGGTGACATGTGATACTTCCAAATTCTCATTGGCATATGCAACAAGATGAATCAGAGTGTCTCCAACGACTGGTGGGGCATCGGAGACGGTAAAAAGAAGCTCCAATTGAGGTGTTGGGACTCGTTGACGACACCTAAGTTTCTGGGAGGGATTGGATTGAGAGAATTTAGCATGTTTAACCAGGCTATGCTCGAAGCAGTGCTGCCGGCTTGTGACTGATCCTTATTCTTTGTGTGCAAGAGTCCTCAATGGTAGATACTTTTCGAACATCGCACTAGTAGGAAAAGCCTCATCAGTGGCGCACGAAAAATGGATTCTGTGGCGCATGGGAGGTGCGCCACAGAAACGTCGCCACAAAAATAAGGTTTCTGTGGCGCACCTGCTCATGCGCCACCGAATTAAGGTTTCTGTGGCGCACGTGTTCTTAGGTGCGCCACGGAAAAGCGTGCGCCACGAATTGGTTTTTAGTGCGCCACGGAATTTGCTTGTATTATACACGATTTTGTGCTGCCCGCTATACACATACACATGCGGTTTATAGACAGCAATACGGATACACGGATACACGAGGTTATATACGCAACATTCGAGATATAATATAAATATCATGTACATTGCACGAGATATAACATAGACATCATCATCACATTACTTAGAGCCCGATCGAGATACATATATAGTGGCAAGTGTCAAATATTTTGCATACAACTCTTAATTCATACAAAATTCACAATTTCGAGATACAAAGTAGTCTTCATCCGGTTCCTCCTTTGCTCCGTCATCTCTACCCACCGGAGCTCGCTTGCATCGGGGTCCTTCATCCGAGTTCCTACTATGATGAAAATGGAAGAAAGTGAGACCAACAAGTCCGATGCACAAGAGAAATGGAATAAATGCCTCATACATTGTTGGTCAACACAAATATTAACATTCGGGGACGGTGTAAGTGAGACCAAGTCCGATGCACAAGAGATTGATATTTGTGCTATCTTACCGAGCTCACTTACGCCACCCCCAAGTGTACGGTGACCAACATTTTAATCATCGGCATTTTGAAAATACCAAAGCAAATGGAATGACAAGGGCCTCATACTTTGTTGGTCGAAACAAATATTAACATTCCGGGACGGAGTTAGCGAGCCGAGGTAGGATGCACAAGAGATTGATATTTGTGCAATCACACGAGGCTCACTAACACCGCCCCGAGTGTACGGTGACCAAGCATTTTAATCATCGGCATTTTGAAAATCTCAAAGCAAATGGAATGACAAAATGGAATAAGTGCCTCATACATTGTTGGTCAACACAAATATTAACATTTAGGGATGGTGTAAGCGAGGCCGGGTAGGATGCACAAGAGATTGATATTTGTGCTATCTTACCAGAGCTCACTTACGCCACCCCGAGTGTACGGTGACCAAACATTTTAATCATCGGCATTTTGAAAATCTCAAAGCAAATGGAATGAAAAAATAGAATATGTGCCTCATACATTGTTGGTCAACACAAATACTTTGCGAAGGGCCCCCTTTCCCCGGTCGGCGTTCGGTCAACGGGTGCTTGACGACACAACAACGCCGATCTGCATCTCCGGCGCGGAACCACGCCGGTCCCTCGGCTGTCCGGTGAACGAGTCCTTGATGCAAAGACCGTGCCGGCCCGCCCGAGCATTATGCCGGGCCGTGTTGCCGCGCTTCAAGCCGTGTGTCCCGCGCCACCTGTTCGCCTTCTTGCCGGTGAACCAATAGGCTGATCGTTGGAATAAGGAAACCGATGACAGCCGGTCGCAAGATTAAATTGCGATCGGCCGTCATCGGCTTCCTTATTCCAACGATTAGTCTATTCGTTCACCGGGCAAAAGGCGAAGAGTGCAGGGCGCATGATCGACACGGCCCGAAGCGCGACAACGAGGGTCGGCATGATGCTAGGGAGGCTGGCACCGTCTTGGCATTAAGGACTCGTTCACGTACTCGGACGGCGAGAGAAGAAAAGTGGTGCTGCACCGAAGAGGCATGTCGGCGTTGTTGTCTCATCAAGGACTCGTTCACGGAACGGCGGCCGGGAAAGGGGGCTCGTCTACAAAGTATATTGCGGCGTATAGGTGACCAAACAATTTAATCATCGGCACTAAAATGGAAGAAAGACCAATGCAATTAAGAAGTAGCTAGTATGAACTAAATGGAATGCCTCATACTTTGTTGGTCGAAACAAATATGAAAATCCCGGGATGGCGTTAGTGAGGCCAGGTAGGATGCACAAGAGATTGATATTTGTGCCATCACACCAGGCTCACTAGCGACACCCGGAGTGTACAGATTGACCGAACATTCTAATCATCGGCACTAAAATGGAAGAAAGAGCCAAGTGGTATCAACTAAATGGAATGCCTCATACTTTGTTGGTCGAAACAAATATTAACATCCAGGGATGGAGTAAGTGAGGCCGGGTAGGATGCACAAGATATTGATATTTGTGCCATCACACCAAGCCTCACTTGCTCCACCCCGAGTGTACGAGTGATCGACCAACCATCTAATCATCGACAAGTACAAAAACACCACCAAACCAAGCAACCATGGTGACATAAGTCAAGATGCACAAACACACATAGCATGCATGGAGCGAGATGCTCCAAAGGGATTATTCATCACTTGGTATATAGACCAAGTGATGCTGGCAAAAGAGAGGCCAATCAAGAACCAGTAAATCCAAGTAAGTGATAGATATGCCTAAACAAGCAACAACACATAGCATATCCCAGCTAACCGGATGAGACAAGTCTTGGTAGCCAACTTAATCACCTAGCACCACCTAGCCTTTTAAAACCATCGAAACAGATCCTTTTTCTTCAAAGGATACCACAGTGGCATTCATTTACATGATCCCCTACTCGTGGATATCTCTATTTTCATCAAAGCCAACAAGAAATAGATCATAAGGCATCAATTAAGGAGGCAACCAGGGACAAAGACATCAATTGGGGTAATGTTAAAATGTTTGTCTCCATATTTGGGAGAAATTTTTAATATTGGAGTCTAGCTAATGGAAATCAAGAACTAGTCTTGATCTCCAAATGGTGATTAGAGGGAATTTATTCATCTTAAGCAACATTAGGGACAAATGGGATCATGCAAGGGACTTGGGTCATTTGGATCATAAGGCATCAATTAAGGAGGCAACCAGGGACAAAGGGAAACATTTGATGATCCATTATCATAGGCAACAAAGCGAGCAACTTTTCCCCTCTAATCTAGCTAGAGTCCTTAAAAGAAATCCATCATAAGCATGGTCAAATACACATATATAGCATGGGGCAGATGCTCCAAAGGGATTATATATTCATCACTTGGTAATTTGGAGAGCAAACAAGCAGTAGCCATAACACTCAATCCAATAATATAGTAATTTGGATCATAGGGCATCAATTAAGGAGGCAACCAGGGACAAAGGGAAACATTTGATGATCCAGTAAGTGCATGACACTTTGAGCTACCAAGAATAAAGGCCAACAGTGGATAAACATCTGCTCAACCATTTCTTGCACTAGAGGAAAAGTAACCAACATTGAAACTTGAACAGTCAAGTGACACTACAATCCAATAATATAGTAGCATACCATAAGCTCACAACAATCCATCAAGTAAATCTTCACAAGGATACCACAGTAGCATAGTAGCATACCATAAGCTCACAAGAATCCATCATTTTCTTCACAAGGATACCACAGTAGCATACCATAGTAGCATTTCATGCATTTAAATGAACCAAGTAGCATCAAAACCAACCAAATGTCCAACTAGCAAGCAATACCAAGTGAGCAAGTCTTCATTACCTTGTACGAGGTTCGGACAAGGATTTATAGAACAAGTACGAGAGGCAGAGGCGAGAGGCATAGACAATTTCTATAAGCATATAGAACACTCCAATTTCTATAAGCATAGACAATTTCATTGTCACATCTTTCTATAAGCATCACTAGCAGCGAGCAGCAATGCATATGAACACCATATACAGGTACGGTTCAGAACAATTTCATTGTCACATTGTACAGGTTCAAAACAACATATAGAACACTCCAATAAGCATCACTAGCGAGCAGCAGCAATGCATATGAACACCATATGAAGCAAAACGATTAGGGGCAATGCATCCAGAGCAACAGCAGCAATACATCCAGAGCGAGCATTTCGTCGAGCACGTTGTGCTCGCGCGGGGGAGGAAGAGGAAGGGGAGGGGAGGAAGAGGGAGGGAGCTCACCGACGACAACAACAGTTGTGGAGGAGCTCACCGACGACGACGGCAAGGGTGGAGGTCGCGGCGGCTCCTCCACCTTGACGCGACGGCGGCCCCTCCTCGCCGTAGCGGCAGCTTGTGCTGCAGGTGGCGGGGATGGGAGGAGCGTGGCGGCAGGCGGCCCTCGCGTAGGAAGGCGGCGGCGACGGCGACGGCGATGGCGACGACCATGGCGGCGCGCGGTGAGGAGAGGGGAGAGGGGAGAGGCGCGCGGTACGGATCGAGGTGAACAGGGCGTGGGCGGGGGAGGGCACGGGATGATATAGCTAAGTTCCCTTAGTTCCGTGGCGCACCGGAACAAGTGCGCCACGGAATCAACTACTTACGTGGCGCACCAAAGCAAGTGCGCCACGAAACAGTAATTTCGTGGCGCAGCGCGCCGCGTGCGCCACGAAATACGTACACTGATAATTGGGGGTGACAGGTTGTGGGGCCCGCCAAGTTTTTGTGGCGCATGGTCGGCTGCTGCGCCACAAAATTAAGCTGTTTCTGTGGCGCACCTTGCCTGGTGCGCCACAAAATAAATTTCTGTGGCGCATATTTTCTGGTGCGCCACAGAACTAAGGTCCGCCTATAAGGGTTTTCCTACTAGTGTCGACTTCCTCTCAGCGGTGAAGCCTAGATCTTCTTCTTTCACATGAAGATCTATTATGTTCGGGAGGAACTTGCTTGTCTGGGGCCTCAGCTAGGGCATTGGAAATGGGGAGCATACTGGAATCTTGCAAGATGCTTGGGTATCTAGGTTTAAGCCTGGTACTTTCACTACGCGAGAAGATTTGCCTACTAACTCTAAGGTGAACTTCTTGTTTAACTCTACTGCTAATGGGTGGGGCATGGATAAGGTACATTATTTCTTTCATAAGCCCATGGTTTTGGCTATCCGGAAGGTTCTGATCAGCAAGTTTGGGGTGATGACTTCGCCTCGTGGCCCATTGATAAGTTCGGCCAGTACACTGTCAAATCAGCATACAACTTGGAAAGAACAGAGAAAATCTTCTCAGAGAAGTGCAGTAAAAGAGAAGAGTGATAGCTTGGATCTCTCATCTCAGGAGAGAGCTGGAAATCAATTTGGAAGATTATTTGTCCAAATAAGATGAAGGTCACTATTTGGGGCGTATGGCCATGATTATCTAGCAATGGGAGTTCAACTTCAGAGATGCAATATTCTGGCTAATGAACGTTGTGTGTTCTGTACACGTCCTGAGACTGTGGAGCATCGGTTCCTCTACTGCTTGTTTACCAATTCCGTCTGTACTGCTATATAGAACCATATACATCTCGAGCTTGGTAAGAGTACCTTCTCAGCTATGAAAAATTGGATCTTCAAGTTTCTTGCTCGGGCCTCCGCGATCCAGGCCACCACTTTGGTGGTCACATGTTGGCACATGTAAGAAATTCACAATGGATGTGAGATCTTGCAGCTTTAGCGTATCAAAATAAATGTGTATGTGGACAGTATTGTGCAGCACTGTTTCAAATCTGGTTCAACTAATATGTGTGATTCCTCCTCGGTGCCTTATTGGAGTCCACCACCGGTTGATCAGGTATGTGTGAATTTGATGCTGCTATCTTAGAAGATATGAACTGTATGGGCCGGGGTGTGGTCGTGCGTGATCACACTGGATCTTCGAGGTTGTCATGCAACGAGGGGGGTCAGTGGTGTTCTTCCACCTGAACTGGCTGAGGCCACTACTATCCGGCAAGCCCTGGTAATCACGAAGGACAAAGGCTTCAACCGAATTATATTGCCTTTGGATTGTCTCACGGTGATCAAGAAAATTAGGTCCTCTTTGAAGGACTGTTCTGAGTATTGGTTCAGTGGAAGGCGATAGCAGACACCTGGCCTCTGGTTTCTCTTCTTGTGTTTTCAAGCATGTTGGACGCAAGTTAAATGGTGCGGCGCAATAATTTTTTGGCTAGGCATAGTGAGTGTGATATTTGTAATATTTCCTTTGATGTTGTCCCGGATTATATCCAGGGAGTACTTTGTAATGATGTGATTTAGTTGATAAAGTGCCAATTTCCCACAAAAAAAGATTGTGATGAAATGATTTTTGTAAAGTAACCACATATTTCATTAGATAATCTGTTTACAAAGATTACACACGTGGTAACTATAGGATTTCGTAGCATAGAAAACAAAAAATTCCTACACAATAAAGAATAAACCACCAAGATCTAATCTAGGAGATGCATGTAACGATGCGGTAGCATGTAACAATGCGGTAGAATGTAACAATGCAATAACTTGATTTGCATACCGTTGCCAATCGGGTGCGGAAGCTTAACGGTTGGTGTCGATGTAGACGATCACGATCCGTTCAATCTTGGTGATCCAACTCGATCAACTTCGTCGCTTGTGCAACGGTTCCGAGGTGATGCACGCACACGGTTTGACGATGCTGGCTCATTCTTGTTCTAGCAAGTTGGGGTCGAGGTAGAGAGATCACTCCAGTGTGACGACAGCGTGACTACGAACTTGGTGCAAATCCAGCAGGGCTTCGCCCGAAATATATTTTCGGAGTTCCCCAGAATTAGGGTTCTGGCGAGATTCCGGCAATCACCGGCGGAGGATCGAGGGACAACAGAGGTAAACGGCGGAGGACCCTGGCAAGGACGGGTGACGACCGGCGGTAGAGACAAGGCCAGCGATGGACGGTGGCTGGCGGCAAGGCGGGTGGCTGGCGACGGCTTGGCGGCGGCGCTAGGCCTGGGTAGCTCGGAGCTGCGTGGCTTTTGTGGACTTGTGATATTGTGCCCAGCCCCGGGGGTATATAAAGGATCGGACCCGAGAGGCCGTAGGACCTCTGAATCCTAATTAGACTCTCGGTCAAACCTTGTCATACTCATACTGGAACCAAATAAGGAAGTCCCCAAGTAATCGGAATAGGAATAGGAAAGCTCATCCCTGCCATTCCCAAACCAAATGGAGGGAGGACTCTCCCTCTCCCACTCGGCCACGGTAGCCAGTAGGCCAGCTAGCCCACTTGGCGCGTGGGTGGGTCCCACCTTACCCTAGGCTTGGTGGGTTCCCCCCTTTCAGAACTTTCCGGTACAACCGAAAAATCCGGAACTTTCTGGAACCATTCTGATACTTCCATATATGTTCCTATAGGTTTGTCGCCCTTCCGAATCCATCCATGATTTCGTAGCATAGAAAACAAAAATTTCCTACCACAAGAACGAATAACAAGCCAAGATCTAATCTAGTAGATGGTAGCAACGAGGTGAAGATCAACATACCCTCGAAGATCGCTAAGCGTTAACGAGATAAATCTCGTGGTGGATGTAGTCGATCACTTGCCGCTTTCAACAGCGCGTAGAAGATCTTGACGGTGCCACAATCGGGCAACACCTCCGCACTTGGTCACACGTACGGTGTTGATGACGATGTCCTTCTCCCCGTTCCAGTGGGCAGCAGATGTAGTAGATCCTCCACGGAATCCAACAACACGATGGCGTGGTCACGATGGTGGTGGAGATCTCCGGCAGGGCTTCGCCTAAGCACTACGGGAGAATCGGGAGGAGGGAGGTGGCTAGGGTTTGGGGAGAGGGGGCACTTGGGGCGCCGGCCTTGATGCCCTTGGGTGGTGCTGCTGGTGTGGTGGCCGGCCCCCTCCCTCTCTCCCTCATTATATAGGTGGAACCCCAAGGGTTAGCCCAATGATTCGAATAAGAGTCCAACTAAAAAACTTACCAAAGGGTGAAACCTAGGGGGAGTGGGACTCCCTCCTTTCCTTCTTCCTTGGCCGGCCAAGGTGGTGGAGTCCACCATGGACTCCACCTTCCCTCTTGGTTGGCTGGTTAGGGTTGGTGGAGTCCATCCGGGACTCCACCTTCCATGGTGATTTCTTCCTGAAGGTTCTAGAACATTCTAGCGCCTTCCATAAATGCACCGGATCATTTCCAAACTTGGAAAGTGACTTCCTATATATGAATCTTATTCTCCGGACCATTCCGGAACTCCTCGTGATGTCCTAGATCCCATCCGAGACTCCGAACAACATTCAAACTCCATTCCATATTCCATATCTACTTAAAACGACATCAAACCTTAAGTGTGTCACACTACGGTTCGAGAACTATGTGGACATGATCAAGACTCCTCTCCGATCAATAACTAATAGCGGGACCTGGAGATCCATAATAGCTCCCACATATTCAACGATGACTTCGTGATCGAAAGAACCATTTACATACGATACCGATTCCCTTTGTCATGCGATACTTTACATGTCCGAGGTTCGATTATCGGTATCTCCATACCTAGTTATACCTCGTTACCGACAAGTACTATTTACTCGTACCGTGGTATGTCATATCTTGTGACCTAGTCACATGCTTGCAAGCTAATCAGACGACATTCCACCGAGAGGGCCCAGAGTATATCTATCCGTCATCGGGATGGACA
Source organism: Lolium rigidum (assembly GCF_022539505.1). Classification (NCBI taxonomy): domain Eukaryota; kingdom Viridiplantae; phylum Streptophyta; class Magnoliopsida; order Poales; family Poaceae; genus Lolium; species Lolium rigidum. The sequence continues at coordinate 154,382,992 of NC_061513.1, forward strand.
AATCCCACTCTTGATCCATATGCCTCAACTCACACTTTCCGAATACTTAATCCGATATTTATAACCACCCATTTACGCAATGGAATTTGATGTAATCAAAGCATCCTTCTGGTGTAAGTGATTTACATGATCTCATGGTCGAAGGACTAGGTAACTATGTATCGAAAGCTTATAGCAAGTTGAACTTAATGACTTGATCTCATGCTATGCTTACTATGGGTGTGTCCATCACATCATTCACCTAATGATATGATCTTGTTATTAATAACATCCTATGTTCATGATCAGGAAACCATGATCATCTATTAATCAACAAGCTAGTTAAATGAGAGTCTCACTAGGGACTCTGGTTGTTTACACAACACACATGTATCAATGTTTCCGGTTAATACAATTATAGCATGGAGTGTAAACATTTATCATGACACTAAGATATAACAATAACTATTTTATTATTGCCTCTCGGGCATTTCTCCAACAGTCTCCCACTTGCACTAGAGTCAATAATCTAGTTTACATTTGTAAAGATATAACACCTTGGCCTTCTGGTGCTTATCATGTTTTGCTCACGGGAGAGGTCTCAGTCAACGGATCTGACACGCTCAGAAACGTATGTACTTTGCAATTCATTTGCGTCTCAACGCATCACTCATTTTCCAAATGAGTCGGCTTTAATCATATATGTTCAGTCTTCTGGTGGAACCTTAATTCCGCGGTCTGAAATATGTCACTAATATTGTCACACACAATATAGCTTCAAAGTTCTGACACTATCGGAACTACACCAAGTTCTCAAAGAACTTCTCGACTTTAACATCCTCAGTCATTGTCAAAACAATGACATACTCTGCCTTCGTTTGTAGAATCCGTCACAATATTTAGAACTCATCTAAATCTAGCATTGTGCTACCTTTTAATGAACACTTAGCCTAACTGATATCTGGAATTAATTTTTATATGTGACCAAACTAATATTGGTGCAACACCTTACATCGATTTGTTTGTCATTTCCCCATACAAAACTAATATCTTTGGTTCTTCTAAAGCACTCAGGGATATTCTTATTGTTGTCCAATGATCATCACATGAATCATTCTGGTATATGCTCCTAACTCTTTAGAACACATGACATCTGATTGTGTACATATTATTTGTGATCTAAAAATCACTCATGTGTTTTTACTCATTGAGTGTCAGATACACTCAAGTCTTGTTAAACCTTCACATGAAAAAGAGCGCCTTCTTAATATTTTTATATTGAACAACTTCAATATTCAATCTATGTACTTTAACTTAAACTTATTATGTGTTTCAATCTATCTTCATAGATCTTGACACTAAATATGTTTCAGTCCATATCTTTTCATGAAGTTAATTCTCAATGAAACCTTTTAATCACATGAAGTATATAATTACATCATTTATAATCAATGATATGTCATCCACATATAATATTATAACCATGTCTCAACGCTCCCACTTAATTTCTTGCAAATGCAAGCATCTTCATCATTTCTGATGAAATCAAAAACTCTTTGACTATTTCATCCGGTGAAGATTCCAACTCCGCGATACTCACTTCATCCAATTGAAGTTTGTATACCTATCTAGTATTCCACGGACCAGCAAAACTCTTGGTTGTATCTAGTATACATCCTTAATACACACTTCTGGAAGGTATGTATTTCTGCCATCCTACAAACATATCTCATAAAAGAAATATGTAGTGGCTACTAGAATAATCCATATAGACTTGCTACGGAAGATCTAATCTTATCGTAGTCAACTCTTTGAACTTTGTCGTAAAAAACTTTTCGATGAGTCGAACTTCTTCAAGGATATTGCATCCAAGTCCATCAATTTTATAGATCCATTTACTTTCAAAAAGTATTCACCTATCTTGGATTTCATGGCGCATAGCCATTTTAACGGAGTCAGGGCCCATCATAACTTCTTTGTATGTAGTTGGTTTATCATTGTTCAAAATCAATACTTTGTACACAAATCATTTATTTGATCACAAAGTAAACCACATCTACAAGGTTCAATAGGTACTTTGATCTCCATGACTATAACACTTTGTAGACATGGGAGCCATGATCGTCGTGGCCGCTTCCGGAACCATTTCCGATGCTGCGCTACTCTGATCATCAGGTTCATGAACCTTATCAAGTTCCATTGTCCTCCCACTCAAATACTTCGCTAGAAAACAATTTATTGAAAATAAGCAAGTAACATTAACAAACACTTTTGTCTTTTACTTCATAGTGGAAAGAATTCCCAATTTGTTCTCTGGGACAACAACAAAGACATTCATCCGGTTTTGGTTGTAAACTCATTTACTTATGCTATGCATACCAAAATTTAAGAAAGGACTATTAGGGTTTATACCCATGCCATAACTCGTATGGTGTTATTTCAACGGATTATAATGATGCTCTATTCAGTGTAAAAGCGGTAGTCTCTAAAGCATAATCCACAAAAATATAATGGCGTCATATTATTTTATCTCATCACTAATCCAACAAGGTTTGGATACGTCTCTCAGATACTCCATCATCACTATGATACGCCAAGAAACGTGAGTTGTAGAAAATTTCATAACTCTCTTAGATGTTCGCTAAAACTCGTAATTCAAATATTCCCACCATGATCCAATCATAGATATTTGACTTTTTTATTACGATGATTTCCACTTCATGCTGAAATTTATTTGAATCCATTCAAATGTTTCAAACTTCTTCCTTATCGAATAAATATATCCACATATATATACTCAATTCATTCTTGGAAGTTTTCATGAAGTAGAAGAATCTCCCGCACACAACTATGCCCGATGAACCACATACATCATCATGTATGTTTCCACTAAGTTAGTTGCCCGTTCAACTCTTGGCCTATGAACGGTATTTCAGTCATTCTCTTTAGAAGAGATTTGCAAGCGCCAAACGATTCAAATATCAAATGACTCAAAAAATCCATTTGCATGGAGTTTCTTCATGCGTTCCTTTCTAACATGACCTAAATGGCGGTTCTACTAATAAGTAGAATTCACATCATTTGCCTTATGGCATTTCAGCGTCAGTGTTATGCATGTGTGCTTTACCATAAAGATTTATAATAACTTATCCACCGTACATGGAGTATGGTCATAACTTTGAACTCATTGTTTTTAGTTGACCAGAACAAAACAACAATTATAAAGTTCTTTATTATAAATCTGAAGGGCTAGGTAGGATGCCAACGACGAACACAATAACACTTTATTTTGTTCCAGACGTGCATTCCTACCATAATCCTTGTCAATCACTTAGACCATTGCATTCTTGTATTGCGTTGTTTTGTATGACACCTCATACCAACCAATATGGTACAAATACCCAAGAATTTCATTGTGTGACCAAACAAGGAATACATTCATAACATGTGTATCATCTATATACACCTGAGCTAGACTTTCTAGTGTTTTCTTTCTTTCTGCCAAAATCTTTTGTAGTTTCTTTTTTAGCTTTCCTCATTTTCAGAAAACACTTCACCTTCAATAACTTCTAGGTCCATTGGTCAAATAGTAATAACCTTGAGGTTCTTACTTTGAAGTTGATCATCATATGACAAGTGTTCCAGATTTCACTATTAGTAACTTTGTAATGTGATGAACAATTTCACTCATAATTTTATCCATCAAATCATGATGACTTTCCGAGATCATGTATGTACATGCTAGGCTCGTAAAGTTTAACCTCAGTATTCGCATGTGCAAATCTGGCTTGCACCCGTTATATGCACACGTAGAATCTATAACACCCGATCATCACGTGATGCTTCGAAACGACGAGTCTTAGCAACGGTGCATACTAAAGACGATCACTTCATGGATATGCGAATATCGTTAGTGCCAAACTAGTTGGAGGATTGGGACGCCTAGCGTCTTCAACCTTCGTACATTCCCATAAAACTTATGAGTTTATGTAGTCTCACTAAATTATATTCTATCATCTTGCACTAAGGTTTTAGATATCACATATATCTCATACCTCGCTTGTTTTTGAAAACAAAATTTTCAGCTCCTTACTTTTCAAACGGATTTAACTTCAAGTTTCACGGAGACAAGATGATTTTAGGTACTAATTGAAACCATTGCTCTTTAAATCATCAATGTGAGGTTTACTAGAAGTTTGCAATAGGACTTAATCATTTCTTGATTCTTTAACAATACGGTACCAGTCCGTAAAGTTTCTTGTCAGACTTAACAGTATTTCTATCTCAATTATAAGACTAGCGCATGGTAGATAACGGATGCCAATTCTACAAATTTAATTCAAAATACTATTCATACTATGTTCATGATAATTAGTTCATGTTTTAATCTAATTACTAATAACTCCCACTTAATACAACATCCCTCATAGTTGTTTAGTGGCACACGATCCATATCCACTACACCAAAACCGATCATCACGTGAGATGATGTAGCTTCAATGGTGAACATCAACATGTTGATCATATCATCCATATGACTCGTGTTCAACCTTTCGGTTTCCTGTGTTCCGACGCCATGTCTGTACATGCTAGGCTCGTCAAGCAAACCCAAGTATTTCCGCGTGTGCAACATGGCTTACACCCGTTGTATGTGAACGTAGAATATATCACATCCAATCATCACGAGATGCTTCAAAACGATGAACTGTAGCAACGGTACATACGAGGGGAGAACACTTTATTATCTTGATATTATTGTGAGGGATCATCTTATAATGCTACCGTCGCGATCTAAGCAAGATAAGATGCATAAAGGATTAACATCACATGCAATTCATAATGTGATATGATATGGCCCTTTTATCTCGCGCCTTTGATCTTCATCTCCAAAGCACGGGCATGATCTCCATCATCGTCGGCGGTGCGTCAAGGTCTATGGCACCGTCTTCATGGTTGTTCACCACATGTAGCAACTATTACAACTACTTTGAAAAAGTACTACTACATGAAATATAAAGACAACCATAAGGCTCCTGCCGGTTGCCACAATACAATAATGATCATCTCATACATATTCATTATCACATCATGGCCATATCACATCACCAAACCCTGCAAAAACAAGTTAGACGCCTCTAATTTGGTTTGCATATTTTACGTGGTTTAGGGTTTTCGAGTGAGATCCAATCTACCTACGAACATGAACCACAACGGTGATACTAGTGTTGTCAATAGAAATAGTAGATTGAATCTTCACTATGGTGGGAGAGACAGACACCCGCAAAGCCACTTATGCAATACAAGTTGCATGTCAAGCGTAGAGCAAGTCTCATGAAACGCGGTCATGCAAAGTTAGCCCGGGCCGCTTCATCCCACCATCCCGCAAGATGCAAAGTACACTAACTAAAAATAACAAAAGCATCAACGCCCAGAAAAATCATTGTGTTCTACTCGTGCAACCAATCTATGCATAGACACAGCTCTGATACCACTGATGGGATTCGTAGCATAGAAAACAAAAAATTTCCTACCGCAAGAACGAATAACAAGCCAAGATATAATCTAGTAGATGGTAGCAACGAGGTGAAGATCAACACACCCTCGAAGATCGCTAAGCGTTAAGGAGATAAATCTCGTGGTGGATGTAGTCGATCACTTACCGCTTTCAAAAGCGCGTAGAAGATCTTGACGGTGCCACAATCGGGCAGCACCTCCGCACTTGGTCACACGTACGGTGTTGATGACGATGTCCTTCTCCCCGTTCCAGTGGGCAGCGGATGTAGTAGATCCTCCTCGAAATCCCGACAGCACGACGGCGTGGTGTCGGTGGTGGTGGAGATCTCCGGCAGGGCTTCGCCTAAGCACTACGAGAGAATCGGGAGGAGGGAGGTGGCTAGGGTTTGGGGAGAGGGGGCACTTGGGGCGCCGGCCTTGATGCCCTTGGGTGGTGCGGCTGGTGTGGTGGCCGGCCCCCTCCCTCTCTCCCTCATTATATAGGTGGAACCCCAAGGGTTAGCCCAATGATTCGAATAAGAGTCCAACTAAAAAACTTACCAAAGGGTGAAACCTAGGGGGAGTGGGACTCCCTCCTTTCCTTCTTCCTTGGTCGGCCAAGGTGGTGGAGTCCACCATGGACTCCACCTTCCCTCTTGGTTGGCTGGTTAGGGTTGGTGGAGTCCATCCGGAACTCCACCTTCCATGGTGATTTCTTCCCAGGGCCGGCCCTGACCCATGACAGCCATGGGCTGCTGCCTAGGGCCCAGGCCAGGAGGGGGCCCAAGAACGGATCTTCTCTTTACTATGACTGGAAAAATAAGTTTGTTCGGAACCGAAGTGAGACAGCAAATCAGGGCCTGCAGCTAATCCTTGATCGGTCCAACTCCCATAGTCATCGGGAGTCTTCACCAGGGCACGAATTTCCTGCGCATTTAACTAATCGGCAGCCTGGTCGCATGAGTGTTCGACCTGATAGGTCCAACTCCCTGCGTGTGATGTGTGATGTTTCCTTTAGTCAAGGAACGATTGAACGAATCGATGACCCATCTCCTTGTGTTTGGCTAGCTATCTGGGTTGTAGCGGGTAGTAACTTATAGTGGTGGAGCTAGCATGTAACAATTGGGTTCAAGTGAACCCAATAAATCTGTGCTAATCTAGACTAAATTGCTACTTAGTACTGTTTCTCACTTAGTTAGACATCATAGTTATGTAGAGTTGAACCCATTGACTTATTTTGCGGGCTTCGCCCCTGGTAACTTATATGTGGTTTTATGCATCATGTCATTTATTATGTTGTAGACTCATCTTGTCTTGGGGTGTGTGATGTTATGGTAACATAGCTAGTTACCATCTCATTCTTTTTTTCATTTATTCTCGTGGCTTGTGTGATGTTACTACCTATGTTACTCCCACTATGAGTAGTCTTAGTGACCGCGTGACGACGTGACCGATCGGTCCAACTACATGCCTTGCTGCCTCGATCGATCGCTACTTCCTGTGTTTTCGGTCTTCCTCATTTAGGCGTTTTGCCGATTGCTTCGTCGTCTGCTGGTTGGAAACTTTTGCTACCATTCTACCCCTCTGATAAATCTAATTTCTCGTCTAATTCATCACTTATTCTTTTAATTAGGATTCTAATATGATATAAATTTCTTCACCATTATAGGTGTCATAATGCCAAAACTATGTTACAAGACAGACTGAATGGCTCGGCTACATGTTGTTTGAGAAGGATATCTTACAAAACATTGATCTTTAAATTGTTCTTAATGATTTTGCATCTAGGAACGCACGAAAAAGCTTTTTTTGTGAAGCATTGAAGTGTAATTGTCCATGGAGTAATTGTAATTTGGTTTTCTATTTGAGCTAATTAAACTCCTAGAAAATACTTGTTATATTTTTACCATTTTATTACTATTATTTCTATCTTAAATATGCATATATATATATATATATATATATATATATATATATATATATATATATATATATATATAGGAAAAATACTTCCTACTCCTGGGTGTAACTACACCCATGTCTCATATACTACCATACGGAAGTATGTACCATACTTTATCGGTTTGAGTATGTTCTTACACTATATCTAAGATATTCTAAACCAAGTTTGGTGAAAAGAATGGAAGTGGGCATGTAGTTTGCACTATATAGCCGAAATACATGCATATGTATACGTAAAAATGAGTCTACGTAAAAAAATGTACATACTGCCTACAAAGTATTATATATACTACCAAAATAGTCTAATATACTTCATACTACATGTACATACTCTCCGGTATGATAGATACTCTCTAGATTATGAGAAACACGCGTGGGTGTAACTACACCCGGTGTAGTATGAATATGTCCTATATATATATATATATATATATATATATATATATATATATATATATATATATATATATAATATATATTCTGAAACCGGTGCTCAGAATATTATTCTGAGCACCAACCAGCCCTATAAGACAGCGATGTGGTGGGGACGAAGTAAAAAAAGTCAAACCAAAATTCTCTCGAATCATCTCCCACCTACCTCACAGGATTCCGCCGGCCACCACGCAACCCCGCCAGCCGCCGGCCACGCGCCCTCCCGAACCACCGCCGGCCACGCGTTACCCTCATCGCCGCCCTCGGCCACGCTCTTCCCGAGCCGCCGCCGGCAACGCCCCCGCTTCGCATCGCCCCGGCTGGCCCAATCGCCACCTCCCCTGGTTTGCCCCGGTGCCGCTGCCCCCGGGTGGCCTCACCGCCGCTGCACCCTGGTGCTAGCGCCGTCTGTGCGCCGCTCCGGCGACCGACGCTTTCCTCCCGCAGCTCCTCTTCGCCGGATACGCGCTGCCGGCCCAAGTTACAGCTCCACGTCTCCAGCGCGGGCGCCCCCAACCCTGGTACATCGCCGGTCAGCCCACCTCCAATCCCCTTGGCTTCGGCCACCGCGTTCCTTGGCGCCGATGGCCGCGTCCATGGCCCGCGACCTTCCTCCCACATCTGCCGTGGACATCCTCCACTACATCTGGCCATCCTCCTTGCACGTTGCACCTCCCCCATTTTCCAGACCGCGGCATCAAGCATCATTCGTTCAATTTTTAATTTGATGTTGTGTGACAATGTTCGATGGCATATCGTCCGTGTGAAGTTTGATTTGCAGGTAAATTTGTAGAAAATAATTGTTGGGCAGTGCAGATGATTGAAACTAATACGTTTACTGCTCCTAACTGGGAAGTCCAAAAGAAACGCTTTGTGCTGTTGTGCGATCTTGCCCTGTAAAAATAAAAGCTGTAAAACCTGGTGACCCTGCTCCGCCTCCCGCCACTCACACCCGCACGCAGCTTCTCCCTCCCCTGCGCTCCTCGGGTGCTGCCATCAGAGAAAGGGCACCCTGTTGTAAGAGGAAATCCACTTTTGGAGCGGGGCAGCAAATCGTTTTATTTTGTGAAAGCCGAAATTAATTTTTTTATTATTTCGAAATAAATCATAGCAGTACATTTGTACGAAGATTTATACCCGGCAACACACTTTTGACATCGAGAAAACAAAAGACAAACGATCTTCAAATAATAGTGTGCAAAAAATAAGGTAGAGGCCATATTTATTTTCATTTTATTATTATTGATACATATGCCTTCTTTAATTATCACCTTGTCATCCTGAAATGCTGAAAAATAAAAATAATAATGTTATGGCATATGCTTCAAAAAAAAGGCACAGAAGTATGAGTATATGCTGCCGATAAGTACAAGCTCATAACACCTAGAAGTCCAAGCAAAAAAAAGTTAAAATTTATCAGGAAAGTGCACATATGTAGCACCTGGCAGTACAAACGAGTAGTAACGGGAAGTACAATTAAGACATTCATTAATTGTCACTATGTCATCCTAAAAAAACCAAAAATAAAAATAATAACATTACGACATATGCTTCACAGAAAAATAGGCACGGAAGTACGAGTATATGGTTGCGACAAGTACAAAAAAATAACTCGGTCCCTTCCCCACCTCGCGCACGACACCCTCCTCCCCTCTCCCCTCGACCCACTCATCCCCGACCTCCCTCGATCCCAACTCCCCCGCAGTCTTGGATGTGCTTCCGCCGCCGCCTCGTGAAGGTCCACCGCCGCCCCCAAGCGGTAATTACATGAATTAAAAGTGTTCAAAGAAAATACTCCCACATAAGTCCACATAGCAAAAAAAAATCCCATCACCCTTAAAGAAGTTCATATACTTGACAATGAGAAGTACAACCATTCGACACGAGCAATACACCCACTTAATATAGGAAGTACAAGAAATCCGACAAAGTCCAAATGTTGGAAAAACAAAATAATCCCGTCATCTGCGAGGAAGTACGAGCAGTGATTCCGAGAAGTACATGCGGCGACAACAGGAAGTACAAGCGGTAATTTACATGAATTAAAAGTGTTCAAAGAAAATACTCCCACATAAGTCCACATGGCAAAAAACAATAATAATCCCATCACCCTTAAATAAGTTCATATACTTGACAATGAGAAGTAGAACCATTCGACACGAGCAATACACCCACTTAATATAGGAAGTACAAGAAACCCGGCGAAATCAAAATGTAGAAAAATAAAATAATCATGTCATCTGCGAGGAAGTACGAGCAGTGATTACGAGAAGTACATGCGGAGACAACAGGAAGTACAAGCGGTAATTACATGAATTAAAAGTGTTCAAAGAAAATACTCCCACATAAGTCCACATAGCAAAAAACAATAATAATCCCATCACCCTTAAAAAAGTTCCTATACTTGACAATGAGAAGTACAACCATTCGACATGAGCAATACACCCACTTAATATAGGAAGTACAAGAAACCCGACAAAGTCCAAATGTAGAAAAATTAAAATAATCCTGTCATCTGCGAGGAAGTACGAGCAGTGATTCCGAGAAGTACAAGCGGAGACAACAGGAAGTACAAGCGGTAATTTACATGAATTAAAAGTGTTCAAAGAAAATACTCCCACATAAGTCCACATAGAAAAAAACAATAATAATCCCATCACCCTTAAATAAGTTCATATACTTGACAATGAGAAGTACAACCATTCGACACGAGCAATACACCCACTTAATATAGGAAGTACAAGAAACCCGGCGAAATCAAAATGTAGAAAAATAAAATAATCTCGTCATCTGCGAGGAAGTACGAGCAGTGATTACGAGAAGTACATGCGGAGACAACAGGAAGTACAAGCGGTAATTACATGAATTAAAAGTGTTAAAAGAAAATACTCCCACATAAGTCCATAGCAAAAAACAATAATAATCCCATCACCCTTAAAAAAGTTCATATACTTGACAATGAGAAGTACAACCATTCGACAGGAGCAATACACCCACTTAATATAGGAAGTACAAGAAACCCGACAAAGTCCAAATGTAGAAAAAATAAAATAATCCTGTCATCTGCGAGGAAGTACGAGCAGTGATTCCGAGAAGTACATGCGGAGACAACAGGAAGTACAATCGGTAATTACATGAAGAAAATACCCCCACATAGGTTCACATAGCAACGTTGTGAAGTTCAAATATTAAGATACAGGAAGTGCATAATCTCTTAAATAGAATATGGGGGCAATATAAAATTATCATTTCAAAGCACACATGATAGTTTGTGTAAAACACACTAGTATCAAAATATTTCCAGGAAGTACAACCACGAAGGACAAGAAGTACATGGACATGTCGCGGGAAGTTCAGATTCACATGCGTGTGATGAGCATTTTGGGTGGTTGTGGACCTCAAACGGACACCGTATGAGAAACTTATAGTCATTTTACTAAACACTTTCGTGAAACAGCGCTGAGAAGTACAACCACATTTCCCAAGAAGTGCAAGTTCGTGTCGAGGGAAGTTCAATGCTCTTTTTTTACGGGGCGGAAATCTATTGTGCAAATCTCATCGATTTGATCACCAAACACTTCAATCATTGTCACCAAAAGCTTTATATGATAGAGTATATGTCTAATTTCATTACCTACAACATTTTACAACAAATAAATGGGTCTAATCCACCAAATTCAAATCGTTATCCCACAAAATATACCGGAAACATGATTTCAAAACTTCTAAAATTACTTTTAAATCGTTTGGATTTGGCAAAAATGGTACATACAAAAAAGATGCGCCATTTTGACCCCTTTCCAACCGTATATCATTTGCATCGTTTAAATATGCCACATGGAAATCGCGGGGAAAATCATTCGGTGCCCGTCACATAAAATGGGTGGACAGTAATTCGAGTTGTTCTCTTAAACCGTAAGGAATTAGAGAAAACAATTGGAATAAGAAAGTTGCGCCTAGTCCATAACTTTCCAATGCCATATCATTTGGATCACTCCGATATACGGTTGAAACAAATCATCCAAATTACCGTCCGCTCGTTTTTTTGAGTACGTCCGAATTTCGGTATTTTCAAAATTGTTCAAAAACTGTGAGGATTTTGAAAAAACATAAAACATGAAAAAGTTGCGCAATTTCATTATCTATCTAACGGTATATCATTTGGATATTTTCGATAAGCGATTCGAAAATCAAACTAAAAGTTTGTTTTCTGGCCATATAGAAGCATTTTCGTATTTTTAAAATTAAATTTAAACCGTGCATAATCTGCGAAAGTTTTGAACATGAAAAAGTTACGATTTTTCATTATCTATCCAACGGTATATCATTTGCACATTTCCGCCAAATGGTTGAGAAAATCGTAGTATAATCAGTTGCTTTCAAGAAAATGGGAAGTTGAGGTAAGTTCCGACAGAAAGGTGAACCCTCTTATCCAGGAAGTACAACCTTGTGTCTAGAGAAGTTCAAGTCGGTGCTCAGAATATTATTCTGCAACCGGTTGCAGAATAGTGCTGGTATATATATATATATATATAGAGCCCAACTATTCTCGAACCCCCTTAAGAGGGGTTCTAGAATAGCTATTCTCGAACCCTGGTTGCTAACCACCTCCCGACCCATTCGGTCCGAGGAAACCCACCGACGCCAACCTGCACTTCTCCTCTATCTGAACTCCCGACAGGAAACCACGCAGGCCCGCCCCAACTCCCGCCCGGCCTTCTTCCCGGCGGCCGGCCCCAGCTCCCGCCCGGCCTTCTTCCCGGCGGCCGGCCCCAGCTCCCGCCCGGCCTTCTTCCCGGCGGCCGGCCCCAGATCCCGTCCGGCCTTCTTCCCGGCGGCAGCACCGAATTCCTACCCCACCTTCTTCCTCGGCGGCAGCACTCATCCCAGCGCCCGCCTACTTCCCCGGCCGTAGATCCCCACCTCCCGCACCCGAAAATACCGAGGCGCCCCCGTACTGCCCCCATCCTCCACCAATCCCTCGCTCGAATCCCACCTCCGCCGGCGCCGCCTCCCGTGAACCTACCAGCCCGGCGGCACCCATCCTCCCAGCTCGCGCGCCGCCGAATCCCCTCCCCTGCAGCGCTTGAGCGGCCCATCACATCCCCTGCAGCTCGCACGCCACCGCTCTGATCCCCTGCACCTGGCGCGCCGCCCTCCCCTTCCTTGCAGCTCACGAGGAGCCCTTCCCCTGCAGACCATGCCGACCCTCGCCGCACACACCAAGCCATCGCAGCAAGACGGCAGCAGCGCTCCACGTCTACGGTCTTCTCCCTCGGTTCCCTCCAGGCAAGTCATCCTCCACCAATCCCGTCACCATCCTTACTCGCCGCGGTTTGCGTGTACCTACTCGCCGGCTCTGCAGGAGCGGCATGAATCGGCGGCTGATACGCTGCTGTCCCGCGCCCGGACGAGGAAAACAAGCACCCCTTTTAGGATTATAGGAAACAAGCAAGCGTTTCGGCGTTTGTTTGCTTAGATCAGGCAGCTGTAGTAGTGTCTACCCGTTGTTATGCGAGCAAGATTTCTCCGTGATTTAGGCCTTCAGCTTGACTTCAGGCGCTCCGCTGGCGGTTTCCCACAAAAAATTCATATAGTCGCCTGCCTGTCATATATTTCTTGTACTGTAGCTTTTTAATTGGAAATTTCAAGTTGCACCTGATACATGACATCCATCATGTCTTCCTCCTTGTCCCAACTTGCAGAAATTCGTATTGCCGCGACCAAAATTGGTGTGCTTGAAATACACGGTAGACTTGAAATGGCCGGTTTTTTTTGTTCTTTGGAATTTCAGTAGGTTCAGAGAAGAACGTAACCACACTGCAAGGTTCCAATCTCCTCTGCCGACAGTACCTTCATGGGAGAACATAGTTGCTAGTTCTGGAATTGCAATATGCATATGAACTGGAGATTAATCTCGTCTCTAAGAGTATACTCGTGACTAACGCAGAGTGATGTGTTTCCTCCCTCTTGGTGCAGACTCGCTACTGCTGAGATGGCCAGCACGGGAGCCCCGACCCCTGTGCAGGCATCTGTGTGCTCGATCGTGAAGGAAGCGCCAGTCCCTGCTGCTGCCTACTCGAAGCCTGTGGATTACCCTGTATCAGTTTACCCTCACCCTTCAGGCTCTGCTTCAAGCTTCCGAGAGGAACGGCATCAAGTAGACTACCCCTCCCCTGCACTTCTTTAATTCCGGGTCTGAACTCGCTTAGCACATTGGGTTGCACAGTTGCAGATGGATAATCAAGCTCGATCAGGCGTAGAGCACAGATCATCAGGCCGCTCAGGTAGTTTCTTCCAACACTGATTCCCCTCTTCTAAGCTGCTGGTACTGAAAATAGGTCTGCTGCACTAACTGAACTGACGTGTTGCTGCTTCTGAGAATCTGCTTGTTGGGCAATTTTTCTTGTACTGAAACTGCCCCTGCAATGTGTGTGAGAGATAATTTTTTCATGGACTTCTGTAGCATTTATTTCAATGCATAGATAAACAATTTGGACAACAAAAGATGATTGTTGTGTGCGATAGCTTATATTTGAAGAAGTACTATAATTGCGATATAGAAGGAAAAAAGAAGTTCATATTGTTCAAATGGCAAGTTCGTATTTTATTTTCAATGAGTTCTTTTTCTCTGCTTTGTGGTTTAAAGAAACGAAGAAGGCGTGGAAGTTAAACTTTATTTTCCTGATAGGTTCAGTTTGTCTCTTATGCTTGTGAATTTGAGTAGATGTTGCACTCCAGTGATATGATCGGTAAACGTAAACTCTCAATGATATGCCAAAATCTGTATTTGGAGGTTTACTCTTGTGTCCTTGAGAAGTTCATTATTGGCGTTTTGGTTTGATAAAAGAAGCTGAAAATTTTGCTACTGTATAAAATATAGAAATCCATTTGCTACTGTGTGAGATGTTTACGTTATTATGTTGATAAAGTTCAATTCGTCTACATGGAATTTTTATTTGCTGGAAGTTAACTTATTTTTTACCGGGGAATCCACTTTGTCAGTGTTGGGAGTCGACTTTCTACTTCCTGGTACAACCACTTCGTTAGTGATGGGAGTTTAGTTTAGTGTTTATTGTGAAATTCAGTTACAGTTCATGAACATGAATATTCACAGTTGGGAGTTCCTTTTATATCTTCCGGGAGTTTATTTATCTTTCCCACTATTTCAGTCTGAAAGCACACCACAAAAATTAAATTCAAACAAAAAATACAAAAGTGTGTCTGCAGCTATGAAGTTTACTATTATTGTTTTGAGAAGTCCAGTGTGATAAAAATGCAACAGTTCTCCTAGAGGAAAAGAAAACAGGAGTTCACTATTCAGGTTACATCGGTTTGCTATGTAAAATCACAGAAGTTTGGTAGATAAAATTAGAGGTACACTTTGTCCTACACGCAGAATTCACATTTTTTCTCAGAAAAGTATATAATGTTATATGAAGTTCACTTTGTCCATGTGATAAATTCAGTACATTTACTAGGAATTTTAATTCGTCCACGTCAAAAAGTTCATTTGTTCATACTAAATAGTCAGATAAAAAACAGAAACTAACTCTTCAATTTGTAAAAACAAAAAATCTTTCTGAAGTTCACTTTGGTTATATTTCAAGTTCACTCTGGTCTATGTGAGTTTATGTTGCATGCTAATTTTACCTTAATCACTAGCAACCTGAAAGGGTACTACATTTCATTTCCATGTGAACTCTCTCGTGTGCATATTTTATGATCCAACCATCACCAATGAAATAGCTCTCTCTTCTTATTTCTATGAATCTGCATAGTTTATGAAGCATGTAAAGTCCCTGTGGTTTGATTTTAACGTTTACATGCTTACATACAATCCAAATCACCCATTTTAAAGAAGTTGAACTATTATGATTAAAATTTCAAAATTAGCTATTCATATTGGATTATATAATTGTGCAGACATGGATCTTCAAAAGGACATGCTCTCATATTGAATATTATTTTGAATTCGCATTGGTGTTTGAACTTATGAGCATGATAGAAGATTCTGGATAACTTTCTTGAACTTTTTACAGTGTACTTCTTAGCGAGGTTTTCTGAACTCTTTGAAATGCATAAGTGGAGATTTAATGCTATGTATTTTCTTGTTCTAATTGATTTGCTGGTTAGTTGGTACTTTTGTTCATAACCATGGAGATATTTTAGAAGTTCGGAATTTTTAAAAGCCGAAGTCCAGTTCTACTCTTTTCTTTTTCAGATAGTTCATTTTGTCATGCACCAGTGCTGTCGTCTCACAGTAACACAGGCTGAGCAGGTAGAGGTCAGTGCAGTTCAGACATAAAAGTCGAGCAGTTCAGACATGGTAGCATGCATTATCAAGTGATGGATCAATGTCTTTTTTCCCTACTTCCTTGCCTATTATGTGCAGCTTGCTAATGCAGTCTTAAAGGAGTACGTTGATCAGTATAAGGTTTAATAATATATTACCTATATGGATGTGAAATGTTTATTTATTCAATTATACATTGAAATCAACAAAAAAATAATCACAAGGCAGTTCACATCGTTGAAAAATAGGCAGTACGCTCATCCTATTTTGGTAGTTCATTATATAAAATAACAAAAGTTCACTATTTCTATGAGAAGTTCATTTATTACTACAAAGGTGGTTCACTTTGTTGATATAAGTATCAATTCATCATGCTGAAGTTCCCTTCTTAAAAATACAGAATGATTTTGCTACTGCCCCCTTAGTCTCCTACATGAATCTGCATAAGTTGTTATCTCGTGTTGGGTCAAAATATTTCTTTTCTTACTACCTTCACTACTATTTGCAACTTGCTAATACAGAGGAGTACACTGATTGGCGATTTTCTGGGAAACTAGGAGAGATACTGATAAGGTAACAATTTACGATCCTTGCTACCCCTCTCTCTATATCTACTTAATTGATTCAATTGCCACTGTGATTCATCTTGTTGAAATGGGCATTAGAAGCCCAGTCTACCCATTAACTTTCAACTTGTAGAAGTATCCAGGTGTTCATTCGAGCCTTGCATGGAAGTTCACTTCTTAGTACGCTGACCACCGTCGGGAGGCCACATGTCCCTGCAATGGCAGTCTAGTGTGCGCCTGCGGGGAGTCCACAAGAAGATGGTCGTAGCCGGCAGCCGGCTACAATTCCTGCAAGGACGCCGACCCTGCTCCTAGATTTCTGTGGTCCGCCCAGAGGAACCCTCCAACCAGCTCTCACACGGTATCTCCTCTGAACTCTCGCACCTGATGAATTGTGTATTTTTTATAGCATCGAGCGGCTCACTTGTTAACTTTGAGTAATTCAATTAGGGAAAAAAGGAGTTTGTAGTCCTGTAGAAAAAACAATGTCTGGGGTACACTTGTCTAATTTAAACAGTAAATCTATTTTTGTTTAAAACAGTGCATTTGTTTGTTTACTTGCATGTGAAAGTCAAAATTTATGATGAAGTTCAGTTTTTATTGCCAGGAGAGTTCACTTCATTTGTCAGAGAAGGTTCACTTCATTTTGCAGGTTGTGATTGCTGAATTGAACTGCTCCGCACGCCCTACCACAGCTTACAAGTTCACGGTCGCCTCCCTCAAGAGCCCATCACACTCCGCTGTGCATTCCACCTTGGGCGTCGTCCTGAAGTACACCTTGCGCCCCTTCTCCCGCGCTCGGCTGTGACTCCTCCTAAGCTTCGCTGATAAGTTCATTTGGTACAGCAAAGGGGGTTCACTTTTGTCGATAAAAGTATCAATTCATCATGCTTAAGTTATCTTATACAAAACGATTTGCTCCTGCCCCATTATACTCCTACATGAATCTGCATAAGTGAAGTTGTTATCTTGTGATGGGTCTACATATTTCATTTTCTCACTACCTTCACTACTACTTGCAGCTTCCTAATATGGAGGTGTACATCGATCGACAATTTTCTGGAAAACTAGGAGAGATACTGATAAGGTAACAATGTATGTTCCTTGCTAAATCTCTCTCTCTCTCTCTCTCTCTCTCTCTCTCAAATTGATTGATTCAAAATTTCAAATGTCTTTGTGATTCATCGCATTTCTGAACTTTGGTTAATGTGCGCCTCTGCATCGCCATGCTCCAGCCCAGCGTCATGGGTCTCTCGTCAAGCAGAGCTAAGGCGAAAAGTTACTCGACGGGGACACGACCTGATCCAGGTCAAGCGACACCCACCACCATTTCTGTTATCTTGATCCACTTCTAACTTTTTTTTTATCTTGGTCTAATTCTTCTAACTAGGAGCACTAGCTGGACTTGCCCTGGGTATTTCCTTTTTCTTAAGAAAACTAGTAGTTGGAGTACCTATCTAGCTTCTGGTTTCAAATTGGCAAGTCAAAAGGTGCTTAGCACTACTCGATCTAGATGTAGTTAAGCTAGCTACAGTATGTATGTTGGCATGAACGAGAATCCAACTTTGGCTGTTTTAACTTGGTTGTGTTGTTCTTTTGCAGGTGTAGACTTTGTGATGGATACGTGAGTGTACTCACTTGGCCACCAGGTGCATGTATGTTACTATTGCTAGATTGATTCCCAGGTGATACAATGTAGAGTCGACAGTCGGTTGATCAGGTCAATGCAGGGAGGGAGGCATGATCCGTCCAGGTCAACAAGAGAAATTATGTGCACATGTAGGGCGTAGGCACATGCATCATTGTTTGATCATATATGCAAGTGGATATTGAATGAGTATTGTATCTTCTAGACATGGGGCATGAAATTGCGGTTCAGGAGAACTGGCGTGGGTTGTTTGGCAAGTTTTTTCCCTTTCATTTATATTTTCCTTTTTTGCTATGTATAGACAACAAAAATGGAAATTTATTTTTTCTAACCCAGAAGTTCATTCTTCATTTATATGTTGAATTTTTAAACAGAGAAAGTTCAGTTTTAATTTTGGAGCAGTTCGCTATGTTTATGATACTTGTTGGAGCAGTTCTAACCCATTCTCCTCTCGGTAAAAAAATCTCTAGAGTACAAAAAATCAAGATGTTCATATCTACAAGACTCAGTAGTTCACATCTGCAGAATTTGGATGATCACATACACGTAAAGATGAAAAATTTGGATGATCACATACTCGTTCGCAAAATATTTTCAGAAGTTCACTTGCCACCATCGGAAGTTCACTTACCTCCGTATGAAATTTCACTCCCCTTATAGAAGTTCATGTATGAAATGGAAGTTCACTCCTTACAATGTTGAGGTCCGTCTAGAAGTTCAGATGCAGATAAGGGGAAGTTCAGATCTGCATCCAGAAAAGTGCAGATGCGACGGAAGTTCGCTATATTTTCTGAAGTTCACTTCAAACTAGACTTAAGTTTCGGAAGTTCGCCATGTACAATATTGAAGTCCCTCGGGAAGTTCAGATTCAGTGGAGAAGAAATTCACATCCACAGAAGTTCGCTATAATTTTATTACATGCCTGAAACTTTTATACCGCGATCGGAAGTTCACTAACAGATATAAGGAAGTTCACTTCTATATTCGAGCAGCTCATGTACTCTGTTTTTCTGGACGGAAATTATACGCATAGAAATCGTCCGTACAACCACCGATTGCGCAAATCGACCAACTCAACGTACAATTAGCACTAATATAACTCTACTAATACTCCAACATATCGCAATGCCACACCTAATCAATCTAGATGAGCCAATTTCGAAATGTTCTTGTGTCGGCATTATCTTCGCTTTTATGTATTTCTGAAATTAAACTAAAACCATTTAGAATTTGGAAAAACATTCAACATGAAAAAGATTCGCCTAATCAATATCTTTTCAACGCAATATCATTTGGAACATTCCGATAACTGGTTCGGAAATAAGCCCCAAAAACAGTTCGAAAAACCGAGAAGTTCGAAAAACGTAATCACGTATTTTCAAATCTGCTCTTAAACTATAAAGAATTTGGAAAAGCTTTCTTCATGAAAAATGTGCGCCTAGTCAGCACCTTTCCAACGGCATATCATACGCATCATTCCGATAAACGGTTTGAAAACTGGAACCCCAAAACTGTACATAAATAGAGAAATCCGCGAAAACGTCATTTTCTATATTTCAAATTAGTTTTAATCAGTATAGAATTTGGGAAAACAATGAACACGAAAAAGTTGCAAAATTTCCGTGCGAATCCAACGGTATATTATACGCATCAATCCGATAAGTGGTTTGAAAATCATCATGAAAATACTGTCCGCATGAACATGCAAATCTGGTATTCCGTCGAGAAGTTCACGAGAAAAACGCCCGGAAGTTCAGAAAGGGTTCGAGAATAGTTATTCTCGAACCGGTTCGAGAATATATATTAGTTTTAAAGGGCCTTTTTATGAATTTCGCCCAAGGGCCCCAGAAAACGTAGGGTCGGCCATGTTTCTTCCGGAAGGTTCTAGAACATTCTAGCGCCTTCCATAAATGCACTGGATCAGTTCCAAACTTGGAAAGTGACTTCCTATATATGAATCTTATTCTCCGGACCATTCCGGAACTCCTCGTGATGTCCTGGATCCCATCCGAGACTCCGAACAACATCCGAACTCCATTCCATATTCCATATCTACTTAAAACGACATCAAACCTTAAGTTTGTCACCCTACGGTTCGAGATCTATGTGGACATGATCGAGACTCCTCTCAGATCAATAACTAATAACGGGACCTGGAGATCCATAATAGCTCCCACATATTCAACGATGACTTTGTGATCGAAAGAACCATTTACATACGATACCGATTCCCTTTGTCACGTGATACTTTACTTGTCCGAGGTTCGATCATCGGTATCTCCGTACCTAGTTCAACCTCGTTACCGACAAGTACTCTTTACTCGTACCGTGGTATGTCATCTCTTGTGACCTAGTCACATGCTTGCAAGCTAATCAGACGACATTCCACCGAGAGGGCCCAGAGTATATCTATCCGTCATCGGGATGGACAAATCCCACTCTTGATCCATATGCCTCAACTCACACTTTCCGAATACTTAATCACATATTTATAACCACCCATTTACGCAATGGCGTTTGATGTAATCAAAGCATCCTTCCGGTGTAAGTGATTTACATGATCTCATGGTCGAAGGACTAGGTAACTATGTATCGAAAGCTTATAGCAAGTTGAACTTAATGACTTGATCTCATGCTATGCTTACTATGGGTGTGTCCATCACATCATTCACCTAATGATATGATCTTGTTATTAATAACATCCTATGTTCATGATCAGGAAACCATGATCATCTATTAATCAACAAGCTAGTTAAATGAGAGGCTTACTAGGGACTCTGGTTGTTTACACAACACACATGTATCAATATTTCTGGTTAATACAATTATAGCATGGAGTGTAAACATTTATCATGAACACTAAGATATAACAATAACTATTTTATTATTGCCTCTCGGGCATATCTCCAACAATTCATATATAATTCCAATGTCCTGTGATATCTTGGTTAGCCGATATTTGATCGTTGGTACTTTCATACCTTGTTCTTATCTCGTTATCGGTAAGTGTTCTTTTCTCGTCATAATAGTCAGAAGCTTGCAAGAGATCGAGTGCATATTAACGAGGGGGCCTAGATAATATCTTTCCGTTACTTGGATGAACACAATCCAACAAGTATCTTATAGAATACATGTGAGATAGCTTTATGATCACCCAATAACGAAGTGAAGTTTGCAACATGCTATGCGCCTATGCATTCTTCCAATACCCGGGAGTTGTATAATCTCATGGTCAAAGGAATACTATAGATGACTGTCATCGTGGGGAACAGACAGATGCCATAGGATGGCTTAAGTTGGGGCCGAATGGACGCTAGAGGATTCGGGGGAGGGTTTGTGATTAGATGGGATGAACTTCCGGATGCTTTCCTCAAGAACTTAGCCAAGGCTAGAGGTAGAAGAAGAAAGACACAAGGAAGAACTCGCTCTAAATCTTTCTCTTCATTGATCTCAACATGGTACAGGTTTGTGTTTACAGGATTTCCCTCCAAGCTAATCGTATATTGTCTACCCGTGTACGGGTGTGCCCCCTCTCCTTATATAGGGGACAAGGTGGCTTACAAAGGAAGAAACCCTAATGGCATCTTTGACTAGACAAACTACTTTACAAAGTTACTTTAATCATATATGACAACGGGGTCTTCTTTAATCAGGGAGGCTGACGTCCTCCGGCTTCTTTCAGCGTCATCCTCTTCTTTATCGTCAGGCCTTGGTTTAAAGCTACTTTGCTTAGCTCATCTTTGTCCTCTAGCTCTGGAGAGAATCTTTGACCAGTCCTGCCGACGTGCTAGAGTGCACTTCTTACCGGTAGCCCGGTGTCTTCTCTATCCGGTTCCGGTATACCCCTTCTGGGGATACCGGCTTAGCTTCACTTAGCCGAAACCTTAACTTCGTGCTCCGGTATAAGTGCTCCGGTATAAGCATTAAACCGGTATCTTGATGGCCTAAACCATCCGGTTTTGGCATGCCTTTGGCATACCGGGGGTCATCCCCCCAACATTAGTCCCCGAAGATGGTATAGTCCGGTGGATCCTATCCGACGGACCATGCCAGGTTCTCATATCTTAAGGTACCGGTTTAATATTTCCGGTGATGAGCTTAGATCTCCGGCATCTTTGCCGGACTTACTTCCTTCCCTCTTTTCAAGGTGCGTCCGGTATCTTATTCCCCGGCATCTTAGACAGTAACTCTCTCCTCGGCGAAGTCGAGAATTTCTCGGGTACAAGTGCTCGTCGGTGACATGCGCACTGTGTCTGACGCGCCAGTGTCAGAGGTCACTTCCCTTCGGCTTCTGCGCCAGCATTTATGGCGCCACACCGGATCCTTGCAGCCGTTTCGGATCCGTGTGGCCTCCCTGTGGCATGTTATTTTCCGCGCGTGTATCTGCGCGCCACGTGGCGGCCCATGAAGCGAACCGTCGCGGCCCAACGGTTTTCGGCCCACTTCCTTTCCTCTCTATAAAAGGGCGGAGCGGTTCCACTTCATCTTCTTCTTCGCATTTGCCCCCATTTCCAGAGCACTTCGAGCCCTTCGCCCCTTGCTTCCTCGCCGCCGCCGGTCGTCGCCAGAGCGCTGCTCCCGTCGACGTTGCGACGCTGCTCTCGCTGCGCTGAAGCTCTTCACCGCGCGGAGTTCCTGCTGCGTTCCCTCTCCGCTGCTGATTTGAGCTTCCTCCGGCGGATCTCGCCCTTCGCCGTCGCCAGCCTTCGTCGGCGCTCACGAGCCTCCCGCTGCTCCGGCGACCTTCTCCCTAAGCGCCTCCGCCGCCTCAGGTTAGGCTCAATACGCATTTACCTTCTTTCTTTTTGCTTTCCAGATCTTGGGCCGGTAGAGTATTTACTTCCTTTTTATTTTGCTTTTCCTCTTACTCGTAGATCTTCGCGCGAGGGTAGTTCTTGGGAAAACTGTTTTGATACCGGCGTCCTCCAGATCCACATGTCTAGCGAAGAATCTCTTCTCGCCCCATCTTCTAGTAGCCAAGAAAGTAGGACTTCCGACGGGCTAACCGCAGATCTTGCCCGGATGGAAGCCGAATCCGGCAGAGACCAAGAGGCCGGCAGCTCCAGCCGGGCCCCCGGAAAAGATCTTTCCGGTATCACACGCGGAGCCTGGAGAGGTTCCGACGTGACACAACACGAGATTGACTGGCTTTACCGGTCTAGGAGGATACCGGAGGGAGTCTCCTCGCCGGCTTCCCGGCGACGAGATCGAACCGGTGCTTGAACCCGGTGAGGTCGTTGTCTTTCTTTCTCACTTTGAGCGTGGCTTCGGCCTTCCGCGCTCCGACTTCTTCCGCCAATTTCTTGATTTTTATCGACTCCAGCCTCACCACCTTCCCGGCAACGCCGTTTTCTATCTCTCTTGCTTTGTTGCCTTCATGGAAGGCTACATCGGCATCCGTCCCGCTCGCGAGACCTTTGCCCGCTTCTTCTCTCTCCGGATCAATTCGGTCCAGGGCAAGGATATTCCCAAGCCCAAACCCCCCGTTCAATGCGGGTCTTGTATTATCGGCTCCCGCCAAGGGAGCCCCTTTTTTAAGTTCTCCGGTCTCGAGTCTTGCCGGTTATGGCAAACGACCTTCTTCTACGTGAAGAACGATGGCGCCGCGGATCTTATCAATCTGCCGGCTTTTAATCCGGCGCCGCCCACCAAGGTCAACTGGGGCTACTTCCCCGGTAGGAACCACATAGAGACGAACCGGGTGGTACGCTTCATGGAGAAGCTGATGAAGGAGACCAACATCTGTTCCGATGATATCATCCGCACCTTCATCTGCCGCCGGGTGCTTCCCCTCAAGCGCCGGGCTCACAAGGTAAGCGAGATGTACGGCCCTGGCGATCCCACCAAGATTACTGGCCTTCCCTTAAGCAAAACGGATGTAGTCCGCAAGGCTAATCAAATATGCCAAATGGACATGCCGGATGACTGGGAGTGGGGCTTTCTGCCTCTCAGCTCCCTCAACCCTCCAACCAAGGAAGTAAGAGATTGCGCCACCTGGGCTGTTCTACCGGTAACTTTTATGCTGCGGCTAACTGATTTTCCTTTTGTTTTCAGGCCAAGGACCGTTTCCCTCGCATCGAATCAGATCGGCGAGGCCCTTGCCGGAAGCGCCCTTTGGACAAGGTTGATCCAGATCCCTTCGTCCCTTGGCACGATCTCAAGATGGGCCGCATCCCCACTCAGCGCCCTGGTAACTTTCCTTCCGCGGCTTCCGGTTCTGACGATGAGCTCACCATGCTTGAGGTAGTTTCCTCTTCTGGTCTCTTATGTATTGTTACTTTTTTCCTTCTGTAGACGCTCCCTCAGCTGGCCCTGAACCACAGGTCCACGAGCACGCGGCTCCCCTGCAGTCCGAGGTTGGCCACGAGTTCCTGGAGAAGCTCATGCCTCAGAGCAAGAAGAACAAGGCACCTGCTCCTGACGCCGGCTCCAGCCAAGCTCCCCCCGCCAAACGCATCCAGACGGAAGTCCTTGGGGGGAAAGAGACTGGCAAGAGGCGCTACAAGCACAAGCAGATGCTGGTCGCCTCCGGGTAAGTTCTTTGTTCCTCTATTTGCTTCGTTTCACAAACTTTTCCTTTCTCTTGCTGACTTTTATCTTTTCTCTCTCTCTTGTTCAGCCCTGCGCTCAAGCTCTCCAAGAGCGCCAGCGGCCCGAAGCCGGAGACCTCCGAGGGAACCGCAAGGACCCCAACTCCTCCTCCTCAGTCAAGCCCGGTACCATCCGGTACCGGCGACCTTTCTGCCTCCTGATACGTCTCCGACGTATCGATAATTTCTTATGTTCTATGCCATATTATTGATGATACCTACATGTTTTATGCACACTTTATGTCATATTCGTGCATTTTCCGGAACTAACCTATTAACAAGATGCCGAAGTGCCAGTTCCTGTTTTCTGCTGTTTTTGGTTTCAGAAATCCTAGTAACGAAATATTCTCGGAATTGGACGAAATCAAAGACCCAGGTTCCTATTTTCACCGGAAGCATCCAGAACACCCGGGAAGGACCAGAGGGGGGGCACTGGGCCCCCAGATGATAGGGTGGCGCGGCCTGGGCCCTGGCCGCGCCAGCCTATGGTGTGGCCACCCCTTCGACCCTCCTGCGCCGCCTCTTCGCCTATATAAAGCCTCCATCGCGAAAACCCTGAGGCGAAAAACCACGATACGGAAAACCTTCCAGAGCCGCCGCCATCGCGAAGCCAAGATCTAGGGGACAGGAGTCTCTGTTCCGGCACCCTGCCGGAGCGGGGAAGTGCCCCCGGAAGGCTTCTCCATCGACACCGCTGCCATCTCCACCGCCATCTTCATCACCGCTGCTGCTCCCATGAGGAGGGAGTAGTTCTCCATCGAGGCTCGGGGCTGTACCGGTAGCTATGTGGTTCATCTCTCTCCTATGTGCTTCAATACAATAATCTCATGAGCTGCCTTACATGATTGAGATTCATATGATGATGCTTGTAATCTAGATGTCATTATGCTAGTCAAGTGAGTTTTACTTATGTGATCTCCAGGAGACTCCTTGTCCCACGTGTGTAAAGGTGACAGTGTGTGCACCGTGTGGGTCTCTTAGGCTATATTTCACAGAATACTTATTCACTGTTGAATGGCATAGTGAGGTGCTTATTTATATCTCTTTATGATTGCAATGTGTTTGTATCACAATTTATCTATGTGCTACTCTAGCAATGTTATTAAAGTAGTTCTATTCCTCCTGCACGTGTGCAAAGGTGACAGTGTGTGCACCGTGTTAGTACTTGGTTTATGCTATGATCATGATCTCTTGTAGATTGCGAAGTTAACTATTGCTATGATAATATTGATGTGATCTATTCCTCCTACATATGCATGAAGGTGAAAGTGTGCATGCTATGCTAGTACTTGGTTTAGTCTTTTGATCTATCTTACACTAAAGGTTACTAAAATATGAGCATTATTGTGGAGCTTGTTAACTCCGGCATTGAGGGTTCGTGTAATCCTACGCAATGTGTTCATCATCCAACAAAAGTGTAGAGTATGCATTTATCTATTCCGTTATGTGATCAATGTTGAGAGTGTCCACTAGTGAAAGTCTAATCCCTAGGCCTTGTTCCTAAATATCGCTATCGCTGCTTGTTTACTCGTTTTACTGCGTTACTACTGCTAGCGTTACTCTCGCTGCGTTACTACCGCTTGTTTACTCGTTCCGGGCAAAGCACTTTTCTGGTGCCGTTGCTACCACTTATTCATACCACCTGTATTTCACTATCTCTTCGCCGAACTAGTGCACCTATTAGGTGTGTTGGGGACACAAGAGACTTCTTGCTTTGTGGTTGCAGGGTTGCATGAGAGGGATATCTTTGACCTCTTCCTCCCTGAGATCGATAAACCTTGGGTAATCCACTTAAGGGAAACTTGCTGCTGTTCTACAAACCTCTCGCTCTTGGAGGCCCAACACTCGTCTACAAGAATAGAAGCTCCCGTAGACATCAAGCACTTTTTCAGGCGCCGTTGCTCGGGAGGGAAGGTAAACGGCACTCACACATTGGCAAGCCCGGCAACTAAGCACTTTTCCTCCCTCGTCAACTACGCGCCAAGCACTTTTCTCGGCGCCGTTGCCGGGGAGGAAAGGTAAAAGGCTCTCATACTCCGGTCTCGGGTAAAGTACTTTTCTGTTACCGTTGTGTGTGTGCTCGAAGCTATTTCCTTTAGATCCTGCAATTGCATCTTTTTGTTTCTTGTTTACACTAGTTTGGCATAATGGACAAAAATGAGCTTCTTATTCTATTTCCTGATTTAAGACATGGATTGTTTGATGCGAAAAATAAAAAACCTATGGAATCTTATTTGCATGCTGGTAGTAATATTAGTATGAACGCTTTGAACACCATTGTTGATAATAATGTAGAAAGTTCTAAGCTTGGGGAAGCTGGTTTTCATAATCTTTTTAGTCCCCCAAGCATTGAGGAGAAAATTTTCTTTGATAATACTATGCCTCCTATATTTGATGATGAGAATAATAATGATAGCTACTTTGTTGAATTTGCTCCCGCTATTACTAATAAAATTGACTATGCTTATGTGGAGAGTAATAATTTTATGCATGAGACTCATGATAAGAATGCTTTATGTGATAGTTATATTGTTGAGTTTGCTCATGTTGCTACTGAAAGTTATTATGAGAGAGGAAAATATGGTTGTAGAAATTTTCATGTTACTAAAATGCCTCTCTATGTGCTGAAATTTTTGAAGCTACACTTGTTTTATCTTCCTATGCTTGTCACTTTGTTCTTCATGAATTCATTTGTGTACAAGATGCCTATGCATAGGAAGCATGTTAGACTTAAATGTGTTTTGAATTTGCCTCTTGATGCTCTCTTTTGCTTCAAATACTATCTCTTGCGAGTGCATCATTAAAACTGCTGAGCCCATCTTAATGGCTATAAAGAAAAGAACTTCTTGGGAGATAACCCATGTGTTTATTTTGCTACAGTACTTTGTTTTATATTTGTGTCTTGGAAGTTGTTTACTACTGTAGCAACATCTCCTTATCTTAGTTTTATGTTTTGTTGTGCCAAGTAAAGTCTTTGATAGTAAAGTAAATACTAGATTTGGATTACTGCGCAGTTCCAGATTTCTTTGCTGTCACGAATCTGGGTCTAATTCTCTGTAGGTAACTCAGAAAATTATGCCAATTTACGTGAGTGATCCTCAGATATGTACGCAACTTTCATTCAATTTGGGAATTTTCATTTGAGCAAGTCTGGTGCCCTTTTAAAATTCGTCTTTACGGACTGTTCTGTTTTGACAGATTCTGCCTTTTATTTCGCATTGCTTCTTTCGCTGTGTTGGGTGGATTTCTTTGTTCCATTACCTTCCAGTAGCTTTCAGCAATGTCCAGAAGTGTTAAGAATGATTGTGTCACCTCTGAACATGTTAATTTTTATTGTGCACTAACCCTCTAATGAGTTGTTTCGAGTTTGGTGTGGAGGAAGTTTTCAAGGATCAAGAGAGGAGGATGATATACTATGATCAAGAAGAGTGAAAGCTCTAAGCTTGGGGATGCCCGGTGGTTCACCCCTGCATATTCTAAGAAGACTCAAGCGTCTAAGCTTGGAGATGCCCAAGGCATCCCCTTCTTCATCGACAAATTATCAGGTTCCTTCTCTTGAAACTATATTTTTATTCGGCCACATCTTATGTACTTTACTTGGAGCGTCTGTGTGCTTTTGTTTTTGTTTTTGTTTTTGTTTGAATAAATGCTTGTGTGGGAGAGAGACACGCTCCGCTGGTTCATATGAACACATGTGTTCTTAGCTTTTAATTTTCATGGCGAAGTTTCTTCTTCGTTAATTTGTTATATGGTTGGAATTGGAAAATGATACATGTAGTAAATTGCTATAATGTCTTGGATAATGTGATACTTGGCAATTGTTGTGCTCATGTTTAAGCTCTTGCATCATATACTTTGCACCCATTAATGAAGAAACACTTAGAGCTTGCTAATTTGGTTTGCATATTTGGTTTCTCTAGAGTCTAGATAATATCTAGTATTGAGTTTTGAACAACAAGGAAGACGGTGTAGAGTCTTATAATGTTTACAATATGTCTTTTATGTGAGTTTTGCTGCACCGGTTCATCCTTGTGTTTGTTTCAAATAACCTTGCTAGCCTAAACCTTGTATCGAGAGGGAATACTTCTCATGCATCCAAAATACTTGAGCCAACCACTATGCCATTTGTGTCCACCATACCTACCTACTACATGGTATTTATCCGCCATTCCAAAGTAAATTGCTTGAGTGCTACCTTTAAAATTCCATCATTCACCTTTGCAATATATAGCTCATGGGACAAATAGCTTAAAAACTATTGTGGTATTGAATATGTACTTATGCACTTTATCTCTTATTAAGTTGCTTGTTGTGCGATAACCATGCTTCGGGGACGCCATCAACTATTCTTTGTTGAATATCATGTGAGTTGCTAT
Source organism: Lolium rigidum (assembly GCF_022539505.1). Taxonomy (NCBI): domain Eukaryota; kingdom Viridiplantae; phylum Streptophyta; class Magnoliopsida; order Poales; family Poaceae; genus Lolium; species Lolium rigidum. The sequence goes on from NC_061513.1 coordinate 154,412,334, forward strand.
GCATGTCCGTCTTGTCCGAAGTAAGAGAGATCTACCACCTTAATGGTTGGAGCATGCATATTGTTAGAGAAGAACATTGGGCCGCTAACTAAAGCCATGAATCATGGTGGAAGTTTCAGTTTTGGACATATATCCTCAATCTCATATGAGAATAATAATTGTTGCCACATGCTTATGCATTAAAGAGGAGTCCATTATCTCGTTGTCCATGTTGTCCCGGTATGGATGTCTAAGTTGAGAATAATCAAAAGCGAGAAATCCAAAATGCGAGCTTTCTCCTTAGACCTTTGTACGAGCGGCATGGAGGTACCCCATTGTGACACTTGGTTAAAACATGTGCATTGCAAAGATCCGGTAGTCCAAGCTAATTAGGACAAGGTGCGGGCACTATTAGTATACTATGCATGAGACTTGCAACTTGTAAGATATAATTTTCATAACTCATATGCTTTATTACTACCGTTGACAAAATTGTTTCATGTTTTCAAAATAAAAGCTCTAGCACAAATATAGCAATCGATGCTTTCCTCTTTGAAGGACCATTCTTTTTACTTTTATGTTGAGTCAGTTCACCTATTTCTCTCCACCTCAAGAAGCAAACACTTGTGTGAACTATGCATTGATTCGTACATACTAGCATATTGCACTTGTTATATTACTCTATGTTGACAATTATCCATGAGATATACATGTTACAAGTTGAAAGCAACCGCTGAAACTTAATCTTCCTTTGTGTTGCTTCAATACCTTTACTTTCATTTATTGCTTTATGAGTTAACTCTTATGCAAGATTTATTGATGCTTGTCTTGAAGTACTATTCATGAAAAGTCTTTGCTTTATGATTCACTTGTTTACTCATGTCATTACCATTGTTTTGATCGCTGCATCCACTACATATGTTTACAAATAGCATGATCAAGGTTATGATGGCATATCACTTCAGAAATTATCTTTGTTATCGTTTTACCTCGCTCGGACGAGCAGTAACTAAGCTTGGGGATGCTTGATACGTCTCCGACGTATCGATAATTTCTTATGTTCTATGCCATATTATTGATGATACCTACATGTTTTATGCACACTTTATGTCATATTCGTGCATTTTCCGGAACTAACCTATTAACAAGATGCCGAAGTGCCAGCTCTCGTTTTCTCGCTGTTTTTGGTTTCAGTAAATCCTAGTAACGAAATATTCTCGGAATTGGACGAAATCAAGACCCAGGTTCCTATTTTCACCGGAAGCATCCGTAACACCCGGGAAGGACCGGAGGGGGGCACTGGGCCCCTGACATGATAGGGTGGCGCGGCCCGGGCCCCGGCCGCGCCAGCCTATGGTGTGGCCACCCCTTCGACCCTCCTGCGCCGCCTCTTCGCCTATATAAAGCCTCCGTCGCGAAAACCCTGAGGCGAAAAACCACGATACGGAAAACCTTCCGAGCCGCCGCCATCGCGAAGCCAAGATCCGGGGGACAGGAGTCTCTGTCTCCGGCACCCTGCCGGAGCGGGGAAGTGCCCCCGGAAGGCTTCTCCATCGACACCGCTGCCATCTCCACCGCCATCTTCATCACCGCTGCTGCTCCCATGAGGAGGGAGTAGTTCTCCATCGAGGCTCTGGGCTGTACCGGTAGCTATGTGGTTCATCTCTCTCCTATGTGCTTCAATACAATAATCTCATGAGCTGCCTTACATGATTGAGATTCATATGATGATGCTTGTAATCTAGATGTCATTATGCTAGTCAAGTGAGTTTTACTTATGTGATCTCCGGAGACTCCTTGTCCCACGTGTGTAAAGGTGACAGTGTGTGCACCGTGTGGGTCTCTTAGGCTATATTTCACGAATACTTATTCACCGTTGAATGGCATAGTGAGGTGCTTATTTATATCTCTTTATGATTGCAATGTGTTTGTATCACAATTTATCTATGTGCTACTCTAGCAATGTTATTAAAGTAGTTCTATTCCTCCCGCACGTGTGCAAAGGTGACAGATGTGTGCACCGTGTTAGTACTTGGTTTATGCTATGATCATGATCTCTTGTAGATTGCGAAGTTAACTATTGCTATGATAATATTGATGTGATCTATTCCTCCTACATATGCATGAAGGTGACGGTGTGCATGCTATGCTAGTACTTGGTTTAGTCTTTTGATCTATCTTACACTAAAGGTTACTAAAATATGAGCATTATTGTGGAGCTTGTTAACTCCGGCATTGAGGGTTCGTGTAATCCTACGCAATGTGTTCATCATCCAACAAAAGTGTAGAGTATGCATTTATCTATTCTGTTATGTGATCAATGTTGAGAGTGTCCACTAGTGAAAGTCTAATCCCTAGGCCTTGTTCCTAAATATCGCTATCGCTGCTTGTTTACTGTTTTACTCGCGTTACTACCGCTGCGTTACTACACGCTTGTTTACTGTTCTGGGCAAAGCACTTTTCTGGTGCCGTTGCTACCACTTATTCATACCACCTGTATTTCACTATCTCTTCGCCGAACTAGTGCACCTATTAGGTGTGTTGGGGACACAAGAGACTTCTTGCTTTGTGGTTGCAGGGTTGCATGAGAGGGATATCTTTGACCTCTTCCTCCCTGAGATCGATAAACCTTGGGTAATCCACTTAAGGGAAACTTGCTGCTGTTCTACAAACCTCTGCTCTTGGAGGCCCAACACTGTCTACAAGAATAGAAGCTCCCGTAGACATCACCTCCCCTCTAGGAGGCACCACAAGTGCGGGGCGCGCGGCCCCTACACCTCCTGATCACCGCGCGGAGGAGGATCTCACCTCCCCTCCAGAGAACCAAGATACCGGCGCCAGCAACACCGGCGCCGACGATGAAGCTGCCGGGCGGGCGGAACCTCTGGTTCCTCTCGCCCCGAAGAAGAAGAAGAAGAAGCACTGTAGCTCTTCCCCCTCCAAGGCCGCGCCGGATACTTCCGCGCCGACCTCCTCTACGCCGCCAGAAGCTCCTATCGTTGAGCCCACCGGGGCCACTCCAACGCCGCCGCTAAGCCAAGGGCCCTCCGTGGCCAAGCCGACGCCGCCTCCCGAGACCCTCAAGATCGCGAAGTTCCTCAAGCCGGGGGCTTCCAGGGGAAAGGCTATGGAGGGCGGCACCTCAGCCACCGGCCCGCAGCCTCTGGTGATGCACGTCAGCCCCGCCGCTGCTGCGGTTGGAGAAAAACCTTCCGGCCTCTTGGGCCGGATCGTTGAGCTGAAGCGCGAGGGCCGCGACCTGGGGCACCTTCTCCCCTACGCCCAAAAGTGGAACGATGCGGATATATCTGCATCCACCCGCGGCCTGGGGAAGGACCGGCTTCCGGCGCCAGACCCTGCTGGACCCCGGTCCACAGAGGAACACTTCATGCGGCTCAAGCGCGCAGTGAAGGAGTTCGACAATGCGTGGCATGACGCCACCAGCAACGTGGTGGTAAGTTTCACCAATCTTTTTGCAACTTTTCTGTTGATGCCGGTTTCTTTCTTTCCGAATCTTGTCTATCTTCCCAGTCCCCAAGTTTTGTGTTGAGAGCATAGCTCTTAGCGCGAAACTTAAGCAAAAAACTCGAAAAACCGGCATAGCCAGTCCCCGAGTTTCGGGTTGAGAGCGCAGCTCTTAGCGCAAAACTTAAGCAAAAACTTGAAAAACCGGCATAGCCAGTCCCCGAGTTTCGGGTTGAGAGCGCAGCTCTTAGCGCGAAACTAAAGCAAAAACTTGAAAAACCGGCATAGCCAGTCCCCGAGTTTCGGGTTGAGAGCGCAGCTCTTAGCGCGAAACTCAAGCAAAAACTTGAAAAACCGGCATAGCCAGTCCCCGAGTTTCGGGTTAAGAACGCAGATCTTAGCGTGAAACTTAAGTAAAAGCATGGAGAAACCGGCTTCTTCCTCACAATTATTTTCCTTTGAACAGAGCACGGCGGATGCTCGGAAGCAGCTCTTCGAGGAGCTTCTCTGGGAGCACCGGGACCTTACCGAGGCCCACAGCCATTGCCAAGGTTTGTTTCCTTTGTGCATCCGACTTCTTTCCTATGCCCAGATTTTGCTTCTTAGTACTTATGAATTTTCGCATAACAGCCATTCCGGAAGCCTCCATCGAGGCCCTCAAGACCCAGCTTAGCAACCTTCAAGGTACTGCTTTTTCTCCGGTTGTATCGTCTTTCCGTGCCTTACCGGTTATACTTTTGTTTGAATTTCTTTTTTCGGATTCCAGCTGAAAAGGAGCAGCTCATCCGGGATCACCAGAAGGCCCTGGATGCCCAGAAGACTATCTCCAGGGAGCTCAAGGAGCAGGCTATCCATGCTGCGCTCCAGCATGACCAAGAGCTGAAGGACGCCAAGGCAGCAGCCGAGGCCAGGCTGGCGGAGGTTGTGGATGATTCCGCCAACTCCACTGCGGTGCTGAGGGCAGAGCTGGAGGAAATGAGCAAGTTCCGGAAGGCTGCCGAAGACCAGGTCGCCCGCTTAACCGCGGAGCAGGAGTACGATGAGTTGGTCGCGCGAACCGACGCGCTCGCCCTCAGTAAGTGTTTCTTCTTTTTTTCCGGCTTTTGCTTACAAGCTTACTTGTTCCGGTAGTATTTTCCTTATATCTTTCCTTTATTTTGCAGAACTCTTTCCGGACTCACAGGTGCACGCGGAAAAGAAAGTTTCAGATCGCCGGGTTGCGCAGCAATTCCAGGATCTGGCCGCGCCTTGGGATCCTTATGATCACTTGGTTGCCCTTTCTGCCCGCGTCCAGCATATGCGCGCTGTGGACCGGCATCTCTCCGACCTGCCTGACGTGGCGATCCAGCTCTATAAGGTCTTGCGGCCTGGAGAGGCGCTGCCGGCCACCCTGACGCTCACCTCCGAGCGGCTGAAAGATGCCGGGCGGAGGATCCGCGAGTGGCAGTGCTCTGCGGCTCGTGCCGGAGCGGATACGGCGCTGCGCGTCGCCTGCTCTTGGTACGAAGACCTGGATCTGGATGCGCTCCTCGGCGTGCGCGAAAACGCTCCAACTGATGTGGACCCGGTTCTTACCGCGAAGCGGCAGGATCGGGCCTACCGGCTTGCTGAGTACGCCCAGGTCCGCACCTTCATCCCCCCTCCTCCTGACGTCCGCGACTACCTCAGTGACGAAGAGGAAGAAGAGGACAAGGGAGAGGAAGATGCCGGTGCCGGTGAGCAGCCTCCGGAAGCTCCAGAAGCTGATGTCGTGCCTCCCGAAGCTCCTGCTGCCTGAACATTTGTTGTGCTATGCTTGGTTGCCCCTGTCTGTCTCAAAACAATCGTTGATTAAATTCTACCCCGGTATGCCGGGGTCTTATGATGTAATATAAAACTTAGCTGCTCCTTGGCTATGCTACCTGCTATCTGCCGGTATACTCTACCGGTAGCTTATTAAGCTATGTTTGTTTCGTTAACTTAGCATTTTGCTTATCGTTCTGATTTTGTCTTGCACTGCAACGATTCCGAAATTGTTTCCGCATCCAATTTGATGCACACTTGGCTCTTTTGCTTTGGCTCTGCCTACCTTCTCTGGGCGTTTTTGGCGTATGAGCACATAGTTCTTTTACCAAGCAAGCACTTTCTTGAACTTAGAAATAACTCGAAACTTTGCAAAAAACCGGCACAATCGGGGTTAGTTAAATTTTTCCGGATTGTTCTTTCCCGCTCTCTCTCTTCGCAGTTCATGTGCTTATCCCCTACCGGTTTATCTTGCTTGCCATGAAGCCGGGTTGCGGACAGCAGCAGAGTCGAAGACTCCGGTAGGGTTTAGCACACTACTAAACCGGAAAGAAAAACGTTCAATAAGCAACCGGTAAACTGAAAAAATAAACATATTACATGCAACTTTAGTAGGGTTAGTCCCCGAGACTCATTCGAGGTTCCGACATCTTTTATTCATAGCAAATAAGGTACAAAAAGGAACTTCTTACACCACAACTTCAAGAGTAGAAAGGACGCAACAGAGCTACATTCCACGGACGCTTGGTCTCCTCTCCGGACTCGTCCGCCTTTCCTTTCTTCCATTCCCGTGCATCGATCAGGTAATAGGCATCATTGTGGAGAGCCTTGCTCACAATGAAGGGTCCTTCCCATGGGGGTGAAAGTTTGTGCCGGCCTTCGGCTGCGCTGCACTAGGCGTAGCACTAGGTCTCCTTCCCGAACACCCTCGGTTAACCTTCCGGCTATGATAGCGTCTGAGGTTTTGTTGGTAAATGGCTGTTCTTGCCAATGCCAATTCTCTTGCTTCTTCTAGCAAGTCCACATCGTTTTCTCGGGCCTCTTTTACCTCTTCTTCGGTATAGAGTTGCACCCTTGGTGAATCATGGAGAATGTCGGTTGGTATGACCGCTTCTGCTCCATAAACCATAAAGAGTGGAGTGTATCCGGTAGACCGGTTTGGAGTCGTTCTTATGCTCCACATCACTGATGGTAGCTCATCGAGCCAACACCCCGGCGATTTTTCCACCGCATCGATGAGTCTTGGTTTGATACCGGAAAGTACCAAAGCGTTTGTTCTTTCAACTTGGCCATTGCCTTGTGGGTGTGCCACTGAGCACAAATCCAACCGGATATTGTTGTCCTCACAAAATCTTTTGAACTCACCATGAGCAAAGTTTGTGCCATTGTCCGTGATAATGCTATGTGGATAGCCATACCGCAAAATAACATCTTTTAAGAACTTCACCGCTGTGCGCCCATCACATTTTGCAATGGGTTTTACCTCTAGCCACTTGGTGAATTTATCCACCATAACCAAAATGTGGGTCATATTTCCCCTTGCGGTTTTGAATGGGCCAACCATGTCTAGGCACCAAACGGCAAACGGCCAAGTTAGCGGTATGGTCTTTAAACCGGATGCTGGGGTATGATTTTGCTTGGCGTACCTCTGGCACCCATTGCACTTTCTTACCAGATCCTCAGCATTCTCCAAAGCCGTGGGCCAATAGAACCCATGCCGGAACACTTTCGCCACCAGCGCCCTTGATGAAGCGTGGTGCCCACATTCCCCTTGGTGGATCTCCTCAAGCATTTCATTTCCCTCTTCCGGTTCCACACACCTTTGGAGGACACCGGTAACACTTCTCTTGTACACCTCGCCATTGATGATGGTGTATGCTTTGGACCTCCTTTGGATCCTTCTGGACTCACTTTCGTCAACCGGCAAGGTGCCGTTGATCAGGAATTCCTTAATAGGTTTAACCCATGATGGTGCCTCCCGAACCAGGAACACCGGCACGTCTATGTCCATGTTATCCACCAACATTGTTTCCTCCGGCACGGACGCAGCAGTCCCCGAGCTTACCGGAACAGTCCCCGGGTTTCCTTCATCGATATCCATTGGTACAACATGTGATTCCGGTACAAAAATTGATTCCGACTCCGGACTCGGTTTGATCGATGGTACTCTTAAGTGTGCCAAGGCTATTCCGGGAGGAATTTCTTGCCTAGATGAGCCCAGCTTGGACAAAGCATCCGCGGCTTCATTTTCTGCACGCGGCACATGGTGAAACTCACACCCTTCGAAGAAGCCGGCAATCTTTTGTACGTGAAACCGGTATAAGGCCATGTTGGCATCTTTTGCGTCCCAATCTCCGGAACATTGTTGTACCACAAGATCTGAATCTCCGTAGCAAATGATCCGGTGTGCACCGATTTCTTTTGCGACCTTAAGTCCATGGATCAAATCTTCGTATTCAGCGACATTGTTTGATGCCCTGAAATGTACTTGCAAAACATACCGGAGATGATCCCCCTTGGGCGAGGTTAGCACCACACCGGCACCTAGACCCTCTTTGAGTTTGGATCCATCAAAGTGCATCTTCCAGTATTCTATTCTCTGGTCCGGCGGCTTGTATTGCATTTCCGCCCAATCAACCAAGAAATCAGCTAAAGCTTGTGATTTTATGGCATCTCTTCTTTCATACACCGGTACGTATGGTGATATCTGGATCACCCATTTTGCAATCCTACCGCTAGCATCTTTGTTGCACATGATATCGGAGATGGGTGCCTCACTCACCACCTTCATAGGGTGCTCCTCAAAGTAGTGCTTGAGCTTTGTGGCGGCCATGAACACGCCATAAGTCATTTTCTGGAAGTGTGGGTAGTTTTGCTTTGAGAGGGAGAGCACCTCGCTCAGGTAGTATACCGGCCTCTAGACGGTTTTTCCTTCCTCTTCTCTTTCTACTACCACAACAACACTTACAACCCGGTTAGTTGCTGCTATGTACAACAACATGGGATCTCTTTCCAACGGCGAAGCCAGTATTGGTGCAGTGGCTAGCATCGTTTTTAGCTCTTTAAACGCCGCGTCTGCCTGAGGGGTCCAGACGAACGTATCGTATTTTTTCATCAGAGCGTAGAGTGGCAAGACCTTTTCTCCCAACCTGCTTATGAACCGGCTCAGCGATGCTAAGCTTCCGGTAAACTTTTGTACGTCCTTAAGATCTCTTGGTACTGTCATTCTTTCGATTGCCCGGATCTTTACCGGATTGACCTCAATGCCCCGGCTTGATACGAGAAAGCCAAGCAGTTTGCCGGCAGGGACGCCGAAGGTGCATTTTGCCGGATTAAGTTTCATCCGGAATCTTCTTAAGTTATCGAATGTTTGCCGGAGATCGTCGATTAAGGTTTCTTTTGCCTTAGTTTTTACCACGACGTCGTCCACATAGACTTGCACGTTTTTTCCGATTTGGTCAAACAAACATTTTTGCATACAGCGCTGGTACGTTGCACCAGCGTTGCGCAAACCAAAAGGCATAGTGACATAGCAATAAGCCCCGTGCGGGGTAATGAACACAGTTTTTATTTGATCTTCCTTTTTCAAGGGGATTTGGTGGAAACCGGAATAAGCATCCAGGAAAGACAATAACTCACACCCGGCAGTGGAATCAATCATTTGATCGATCCGCGGTAAAGGAAAAGGGTCTTTTGGGCAAGCCTTGTTCAGATTGGTATAGTCGATGCACATGCGCCACACCTTTGGAGCTTTTGCTTCGAGGTTCTCATCTTTTTTCTTTTCGACCAGCACCGGATTGGCTAGCCACTCAGTGTGCAGCACTTCCACGATAAAACGGGCAACCAACAACTTTGTCACTTCTTCTCCACTGATTTTCCTCCTATCCTCAGCAAACCGGCGTAAAGGTTGTCGCACCGGCTTCGCATCCTTCCGGACATTCAAAGAGTGCTCAGCCAGCCTCCCTCGGAACACCTACCAAGTCCTCTCGTAGACCAGTGCAAAGATATTCCGATTCTCACGGAGGAAGCCGACGAGCGGTCTTTCCTATGCCTCACCGAGGCCGGCACCGATACGAACGGTACGCTCAGTGGAAAGCCGGATCCAACGACGATGTCCTTTGTTTCTTTTGTCGGCTTGAACGCCGGAGCGCTCAAGCTTGCACTCATTGCCGCTAAGCTCAACCGTGAAGATCGAGCCAGCGCAACCGCAGTTTGCATCCTCCTTTTTTCCTCTCGCGATCACCGCCGATTCTCGCCGGATTTGATCCGGCGGAAGCGGCTTCCAGCGAAATCCCGTAATTTCCCACCGCAGCTTAAGGGTCCACGAGGTGCCGGCATCTTCATCTTGAGATACGCCGTGTGGGTCGAGGCCATGAAAGCTGCCAATGCCGGTCTCCCCAGCAGTGCATGGTACGGACTATCTAGGTCCACCACCTCGAACTCAATGTTTTCAACCCGGCAATTGTCACGTCCTCCAAACGAGACATCCACCCGGACTTTTCCAACCGGTGCGCAGGACAAACCCGGAACGATTCCGTGGAACGTTGTATGAGTTGGCTGAAGCATGTTTTCTGTTATGCCCAGCGTATGCATGGTGTGCCGGTACATTATGTTTATGTTGCTTCCATTGTCTATCAGCACTTTGCTGAACTTGACGCGAGTCGTTGGCCTTTTCATGATTGGGTCCACCACGAGAGCGTAACCACCCGGATTAGGCATTACCTTGGGGTGATCCTTAAGCGACCAGGAGATTTCCTTATCTGACTACTGCATGTATTTTGGTACTGCCGGCATCACCGCGTTCACTTCCATGGAACGGCGATGTAGGCTCTGCCTGTCTGTCGGCTCAGTGACGAACACAACACAGCACATATCCGGATCCTCATAAACATTCCGGCCCAAAGGTGCCGGTGGAGGTGGTTGGCCGTGGCCCTCTCCCACCTGATTGACTTGCCGGTACTGCTGCCTGTTTGGCTGAGGCTGTACCGGTAAAGCATTTGCTCCGGTAAGCGGTGGTGGTGGTGGTAGTTGTTGCTGATGCAGCATATCTTGAGATGGTGGTAATATTGTGGAGCACCGTTGTGCCTGCGCATCTTTTACTGCTCCCTTGAGCATCAAGTACTTGGTCCAAGAACAATCCTTCGCCAGGTGGTTTGACGGGTGAGCCGGATTCGGCGTGTGCCACCGGCAAGGTTGATCCATGGCGGCTTCCATGGTGTATTTCACGGGTTCTTGCCAATTCTTTTTGTGGCCCCAGGGTTTCTTTTCGACCCATTTTTTCTTAGGACCCGCCCATGGCTGCGATCCGGTTTTCTGCCTCTGGCTGCCGCTGGCATCAGAGTTTTCTTGTACAGCAGCAACTTGCTGCGGACCGTACCTTCGATCCGGGAAATCCTCCCTCCTCTTGTTGTTCCGGTTGTCCCGGTATTGCTCCTGGCGCTGCTGAGGCGGGTTCGATTGTTCCGGCTCGGCTTGCACCGCCGGTTGCGTTGGGTCTCCCAATGCGTAGTTATCCGCCACACGTATCATCTCCGCCAAAGTTACCGGCATGTTCCACTATAGCTTTTGCCACAACGGCGAACCTCTGCGGCATCCATTGCAAAACCAAGCTATGGCTTGCGCTTCTATCACCCCTTCACAAGAGTTTCTAATGGAGTTCCACCGGGTCGTGTAATCCTCGGTCCGCTTCCGTGGGCGCCGCACGCACAAAGCGAGTTGCCGAGGCTCGTTGAGCCTCCGGTAGGTGCTACTGAAGTTGCTCACAAAAGCTTCCTCAAAGTCCAACCAACCGTTTATGCTTCCTGCCGGCAAGTTGTTCAGCCAGATTCTTGCCGGTCCCACTAGGAATGTTGGCACAATTATCACGGCCCAGCGCCGGTTTCCTCCTCCGGCTACACTTCCTCCGCCGCCAGCGACGTATACCGCGGTCACGTAATCCGCGAGCCAATCTTCCGGCTTAGTGGTGCCATCATATGTTTTCGTGCCACGGGACAGCTGGAAGTTGCGAACCGGTGGATCCTCTTTCATGATCCTTGGGCCAAAGCACTTTGGACCCGGGGGACCCTCCGCCTCGATCATTTCAGACAAATACACTCTATCCAGACGGTGCCTCGCATCCCGTTCGGCAGGTGTCTTTCTCCCACGCGCTCTCCCAACGGGTTCCGGTAAGCGGTGAGTCTTGTCGAATCAGCTTCATCGTAACGTTCCGGTACCGCGGCCCTTGCCCGCCGGTACCTCGGGGGAGGCATTTCCTCCTCATCATACGCTGCCCTTGCAGCTCGATAATTTTGCCCGGTTTCATATCTACCGGCATGATTGTTTCCGGCATAGCCTCCTTTGGCGTAACCTCGATCTGCCCCTTGGCTTTTTCTACCGGCATCGTGTTGCCCGGCTTGTTGCTTTCCGGCAAGAACCGGATCATACACAGTCATCTGCTGTGCGTTCACATCTTTTTCTCTCCTTTTGTCCGGATGGGGGGACGAGGCCTGCCCATGGGACTTGCTTCCGGCATTCTTTGTTGAACGCGCGGATTTTGAGGCCGCAGCCTTGTTCAGCTTAGCCAGCTGCTCAGACATTCTCGTCGCTCGATAGTTTCCAGCAGCTCTCTAACACGCTCTTGCTGCTTTGCCAAAGCATCTCCGGAAAGCGACTCACATAGCTCTACTGCAGCCTTAGCAGCTTTTATAGTTTTATCCGGGCTACTGTACTTAGGTTTCTCTACGACGCTCACAGATGCAGAGGTACTCTTGCCGGCAAGAACTTCCTTACGCAAATCCTGATCTAGATTGCGAGCTTTAAGCCGGTTCTCCCGGCATCCCAGCAGCATGAGCGCTACCGTAGCAAAGCCATGGGCAGCGTTGTACTCACGTAGGGTTAGGTTCAGCCCGCGATGCGCCCGGACGATGTCGGCGCCGCTCGCGAGCAGCTCCGGCGTTGTGCCTCCGAGCTCCGCCTCGAGCCGCTGCCGGGTCGATGTTCTACGCAATGGGCGCTGCGCACGTTCATCGCCGCTGGAGTGGTGTTTCCGGTGGCGCGGAAGATGCTCCCGCAGCCGCCGCGCGTCGCGCTCCGAGCCGGTGGCTTGACCGCACGGGTCGAAGCCGCACGGCCCGCACCTTCATCCACAGCCTCCTTGCTCGCGCCGACCGCGCCGGCCATCATCACCTCGACGCCGACGGCGGCGCGGCCAGCACGCAGCCACCTTGGCGGGTCCGGCGCCACCAAGCACCGGCGAGAGGCACCGGCGCACAGGGACGGTGCCGAAGCAGACGCGGTGGCTGCCGAACTCGATGATGCGGCCGTTCTTGGGAAGATGCCGCCGTTGGCGAAGCAGCCCGCGTTGTAGTTGATGAAGTCCATGGAGTAGAGGCGCCTGGACGAGCGCAGTACACCGTCCGCTCGCCGGCGACTCTCGAGGATGCCCGCCCGAATATGAACTCCAAAGCAAGCGCCACTTCATGCCCCACGGTGGGCGCCAACCGTCGTCGTGGGGAATGCGTACGGATGCCATAGGATGGCTTAAGTTGGGGCCGAATGGACGCTAGAGGATTCGGGGAGGGTTTGTGATTAGATGGGATGAACTTCCGGATGCTTTCCTCAAGAACTTAGCCAAGGCTAGAGGTAGAAGAAGAAAGACACAAGGAAGAACTCGATCTAGATCTTTCTCTTCATTGATCTCAACATGGTACAGGTTTGTGTTTACAGGATTTCCCTCCAAGCTAATCGTATATTGTCTACCCGTGTACGGGTGTGCCCCCTCTCCTTTTATAGGGGAGAAGGTGGCTTACAAAGGAAAAACCCTAATGGCATCTTTGACTAGACAAACTACTTTACAAAGTTACTTTAATCATAGATGACACCGGGGTCTTCTTTAATCAGGGAGGCTGATGTCCTCCGGCTTCTTTCAGCGTCATCCTCTTCTTTATCGTCGTGCCTTCGTTTAAAGCTACTTTGCTTAGCTCATCTTTGTCCTCTAGCTCTGGAGAGAATCTTTGACCTAGCCCCGCCGACGTGCTACGAATGCACTTCTTACCGGTAGCCCGGTGTCTTCTCTATCCGGTTCTGGTATACCCCTTCTGGGGATACCGGCTTAGCTTCACTTAGCCAAAACCTTAACTTCGTGCTCCGGTATAAGCATTAAACCGGTATCTTGATGGCCTAAACCATCCGGTTTTGGCATGCTTTTGGCATACCGGGGGTCATCCCCCCAACAATGACAACGGGAAAGCTTCAAAATTATAAATATGCAACGCGATCAATTGCTCCGCTTTGAATAGGTCAAGTCCATCATATTATTCTCCTTAATAATATAACCTCACTAATAAATGACACTATGTCCATGACTATGGAAACCAATAACCAACACTTATTTCACGATTTAGTATAGAGGCATACTAGGGACACATTGTGTTCATATTCCACACATGTATTATGTTTCCGGATAATAGAATAAGCATTGTATATAAACATTATCATGAACATGGATTGATGATAATAAATATTCCTTTATTATTGTCTCTTGGGCATCAAATCCCTCCTGTAACCATACCAGAGAAGCATAGATATCAAGCAACTTTACACAAAGAACCCCATAAGCAAATTATAATTCCACCTTTCGAAAATCTTGTGCCTTGCCGAATAATCCTCCATCTCCACTATGGCAATGCCTGATAAAGAGGTAACTGCTGACATGCCCAGATACCTTTCTATGCAAGGATTTTTTTTTGAGCCGATGAACTGGACCGCAGCAAGCGACGAGAGCAAGACTTTCTGACACCTGGGATTTTCCCCATGGTTACCAGATCCCGGTGTCGACAATTTCATCTGATGTAGTCACAGAAGAGGAACATCGACGCGTGCCATCATCCGCCTACCCAACTGCAAGACACCAAACACAATACCAGCAGCCGATGTGATCGCCACCCACAAGAGTGTTGAACACCAACCACCAGACATAAATCTCACAGCATCCAGAGGCCGGCGAGACAACCAGGGACCTGCCCCACAACGCCACCGGCTGGAGGAACGTCGGGATGGAGAAAGAGCATATGTAGATTATTCTGCCACGACACCATCTCCTCCACAAAAGTAGTGCCCAAGGAAGCACTAGGCCTACCCTATCTACAAGCTGGAGCTGAAAATCATGGGTCCCCACCCCCTTCCGATGGAGGAGTCAAGGACCGGTTGCTGGTTTGGTTGAAAACTTTCTCTCGTTACACAATATTTGTAGACTAAGATGTCATTTTAATTTCCCTAAATTAGTAATTCGACAAATATATTGATGGATCCCATAATATGTCATTGCAATTTGGAAATGTGTGATCTTTCTTTGAAGGTCTAAGCTTGTTGTTCAAGCAACGACGAAAGAGGAAACCAGGCATAATTTATCACACTCAATCTTTATCTTAGACACCGTACACTCCATATGGAGCCAATCAAATATCCAAGAGGAACGTCACCAACATTATTTCCAGTTCACAGTATTTGTAGCTGTACACATGGCACCAACATGGCTGTTCTGCGTAGTCACATCATCATAATTATTTCGTTCTCATTCATTCCTCATAAAAGTGAAGACAATGCTTGCAGATAGGGATAAAATGGAACCAGGTGGTGCCACATGTTTTTTTTAGGAAACAAAAACAAATACAGAAGCACCGAAAACAAAAACGGTAGCATATATTTTCGAAACCGATACGGACCGAATATAGTCCGGACACGACGCGAGGCGAATGTTTGCCAGGAGCAACACAACCGCTGAGTCACACAAAACATCTCAAGCATTCAAGTGAACAAAAAAACTTGTTTCCTAATTCTAGGGCGATGCTCGATTTACTAGGGAATAGGTCAAAGGTCGAACTGTGAGAGCCTCCTTGCATGCATAAAGAGATTACATGTCCAATTTTGAGATGAGACGCTTTGAAAGTTCTATCTTGACAAGGTCATGTAATTGGCTTGTTGGATTAACCCTAATATGGAAATTCCATACTAGGCGAAAACGGAAATTCTGTTTTGGCATCTGTTCTGGCCGTTTCCTTTTCGCTTTCGGTTCCGCAAAAAACTTTCCGTTTCCGCATTCATTTTGCAAAATCTTATTTTCGTTTCAGCATTTTCATTCCGTTTTCGTTTTTCCCCGAAAAAAGTCGGAAACTTTCCGCTCCATTTTTATCCCTACTCGCGGAGAAAACCCATATTGTATTCGGATGACCAAGTCAGGCCAGAATGATGTCCTATCCATATAGTACATTCACACAAATAACAAAGGAAAATAGGAAACAGTATCCAGGATGTTCTATCTAGAGCATAGTGGCCACTTGCAGAAGAGTCGGCAAAAACTAATTTCCTCTATCTCCACATCAGAGGAAATATGACCCGTGAGCCGTGACACACTTGCCTAGCTAAGCCTGTGACCATTTAAACCATCCTATTCCTCACAGGCGTCAGGACCAGACGAGCCACCAATAATACACGGAAAGGAAGCCTCATATTAGAAGCTATATTCGATCTTTTCTTCTATATATAATTTTCAAGCATGGATTGTGCACTGTTGAGTGGAGAGTCAAGACTCCCTTTTGCAGCAGCTACTTGTCTCTTGTCCATATACTGGTATACTACTATGATCTAGTATTTCCTGGAAACTCTTATTTAGAGATTTGTTGACCAACATATATATCTACATTCATTGCTTGGATACTCAATTATTTGGAATTCTAGAGCCCAATAATTTGCCCAGCATTAATTTTTGTTTCATCGACCTCGGCTTCGCCGTGATGCCACAGTCATTCAGAAGTCTCAACGCATAATTTCTTATCCTAATCATGCACACGTCCCTTTAGATCATGACGGCAACACTTAACTGCCTCCTCCTGAAACAAACATAAACCAGCAACCTCAAGGAACTATATTCAGTTGATGTTCAACTTTTCGCCCATTGCCACCAACAAAAGTAACCAGTCGGCTCCAGATGGTGATGATATTACGGTCGGCATGGTTTCACCTGCCCTGCTTAATTGTACTGTGTTGATCCCTACCGGAAATTGTTAGGTGAAGATGCTGAAATATCGAAAGATTATGCATATCCCTTGTGCGCGCTGAGGCTGCGGCCTTTCTAAGGAAAGCAGGATTAACCCATGCAGTGCAGGTGTCAAACGACCGAGGGCGAGCTAACTTGATTCTTGGAGCGAAATGGTTTGTTTACCGAAAGAGCACCAGCACAGTCACAAATTAGAGCTGTAGTGCGACAAAAGCAGATCGTGTGATGCAATTGCTATATACAAATGCAACCTGAAGTTCTGAAGTGAAGATGGGAACACGGATGCAAAGAAAATGAGAAACTCTCTGTGATGACAAGGCAAGCATGCGCATCAGAACATAAATATTTGGTTTGTGATTATAACAATCGGAGGCAGTTGTCGTTGCGACCAATAGTTCGATGCGGTGAAAATGACAATTAAGAAAAGAAATTGCGAATGTGCAATTAGTAAGCAAGCTAGAGTCACATGCATCACCCGTTACTCAGCAATTTAACTTAGTGGTGCGGAGTGTATCCGTGAGGCCATCTGTAATGACATTATGATTATGTGATCAATAAAGCGCATGGTTCTATCAAAAAAAAAAAACTTAGTGGTGCGGAGTGTAGACTCGGAATCATGTTGTCACACTCGCTACATCTAATATAAGGGTGGATTAATCCCTGCCGCCGATTAACTGGGCGCCAAAAGGGGACCTAATTTCATCCACCAAAGTTGCGGTAGGGATCGCCTTTTTGCTGTTGTTTATGGTCTTGGTCGGCCCATTCTTTCGGGTATCCACATAGGATGAATTGACACCTTTTGTTGTCTTGTTAGTGTCATGTATTTTATCATGAAAGAGGAGAGAGCACGGCTTTGCTAAGTCAACTTATCCGACCGAATGGTACAGCTTAGGGATGGCAATGGACCTACATATATTATCTTACAACCCATAGGAAATTATGTCGCCGTCCTAGAATAATTTTATCATTACTTTTCCAATTTTGAAATGTTTGGCTAGCAAGAGGAACGAGGATAGCCAAACATTGCTATGTTTTTATCATCCAAAATGCTTTGATAGGTTAAAAGAAACTTTTATAGAGAAAAAGATCATTTCGAATAACTTGTTGTGTGTCTATAAAGTATTAAATGTAACTAATGAATGTTTTGGGTTTCTCAAAAATGATTGTTGCAGCGGATCAAAACAAATGTTTTTTAATACACCATCAACAATATATTGGCATGGGTGTTTGCATTTACATGGATTTATTCCAGGATTTAACCGGCGCTATGCTTTTAGTGGTAGGTGACGTGCCCGTCAATAGCGAGACGCCAGTGGTGACTTCGTCAACCTCAAGATATGCCGGCTCAGTCCCTCGGAGGTGCTCATAGGGGTAGGGTGTGCGCGCGTTCATAGGGGTGTGTTTGTACGTGCGTGTTTGTGAGCGTCTGCGTTGTACTGTGTTATGAAAAAAACAATATATTCATCGGGGAATATGTTGTAAGTTTATTACACATAATTCTGATTGGTCAAAAAACTGTTCCTTGTTTAAGTTTTTAATTTTTTTCTTCTCCTTTTGGTTTCCTTGTGTATATGTTGGGTTTCTTATTTATCCTACCCAATTTTCTTGAGTAAAAGTCCTTGATAATGTTGTTGTCAAAGAGAAATGTTCCATGCAAGATAATATTATATAGTAGCATGTTGTGCAATCTGAAAAATCTTCATATATTTTTGCACAAATGCTCACCGGACTCCTAGAAGCGTTTCTTATTCCAAGAAAGGAATATGTAGATTTACCTATGCTAATATTTATGTTTATCAAAGGCTATAAGCATATTTAATAAATATTGGAAAAGAGTAACACAATACCAAAGCTAAAAATGAAAAAAGAAATGAATAGAGTAATTATTTTTGAAACGAGGCAAAATAAAAGAGAGTAGAAGCATACATCTTATAACCCTATTTGAGTAATGAAATCCTCTTTTACCCGCAAGAAAGATACTAAACTATATTCATACGCTCGTACCATGTCGCGTGCATACATCTTTCTTTTGCCAGCCCACCAGCCAAGGAGTGAGGGTGTTATTTCAAGGATTATAGGGAATCTCGAAAATCGCGAGCGAAAGCAAAGGGAGCTAGAGCAAGAGCACACTTTGGGTCGGCCTAAAAGACTTTGTTTATAGCTATTTTTATTTTTATCTTCAAATTGCACTATATATATACTTACTTTTGTATTTTATCTATAAATAATTTATTTTATTTTATTTTATTATTTATACTATTTTAAGGGCTTGTTTTCCATATTTGGTTATTTAATTATTTTCTTATTTCATAGTTAATACATGGAAACCAATTAATTACATAATATTTTCTCTAGATCATGAATACCCAACTTCATACATATGAAGACTGTGTTATGGATTACATAGAATCTCTTGTGAGAACATGACTACATGAGCATATGTTTATAGCCATAGGCATTTGTTTGTGACACATGAATATTTGGAATTATACAAAGATGTGTAGAACAAATATTTGTGCATAGAACATTTTTCGCTAAAAACCGTGAATATTTTATCATGGATACCATGAACAAAGCTCACACATTTTATGCACAAAACTAAAAATCAGTCGAGGAATCTTCAAATTTTTTTTTGAAATACCATGTATGAATTTAATTACTGGAAATATTTTTTTATATTTTGGAAAAGAGAAAATTGAAATGTGTTAATGGGCCTCCCATGTCGATAACATTGACCTGTTAGCTATATAGGAGTAGACGGGCTGAGTTGGATTGGCCTGGCTAGTTAAGAAGAAACAGAATGGGCGGCCTAATAATTAGCAAACGGATTGAACCCCATGGGCTGGCGCCAAGATTGCTTGGCATTTGAAGACGAGCCCATGAATCAGCAACGAGCAGGCCCCGCGCGAGGCCTGGTCCTGATGTAGTGATGAGAACAGGCAAACATCTCTATACTAGTGTCTAGGCGACCATGGATTTTCAGCACATGCAGGCACAACTGGCATATGTACGAATATGAAATGGGCACTTGTGTCGGTCGCACTGGGATTCGTTAACACTTCAGCGATAACAGCGCTAGCTTCAGAGGATCGTGTACCCGATCGACGCGCGGCCGGATTCAGTGAACATCGAGGAAACCAGCAATGGTTTTGCTGACGAGATCGATGTGAGTATGCAATCCTCGGGCCGGAAGCTAGGCAGAGGAGGGCATGCATCTGGGCCTCTGGCTCTGCGCACTGCGTCTGCATTCTGCATGCGTGCTTCTCCCCGGCAAACACTGGAACGTCCCAGCCCGGAGCACCATGCCTGCCAAGTCTAGACGCACGTACAGCCTCTCATGTGACAGCTACAGTTTTGCTACCAGATCGATCATGGCAGGTTGCTCTGCTAAGGGCATCTCCAGCGGGGCGAGGCATTTCGGACGCTCAAAAGTGGTCGCGAGCATCCGTTTGCGTCGCCCCGCGGACGCCAAAATGACCGCAAGGGGCGAAATGTCCGTTTTCGTCGGGGGCTACCTCCAGCGGGGCGACGCATTTGGACATGCAACTGTTTTTTTTTTTTTTTGCTACTTCTTTACAGTTTATAGTTGAATGATCAAGTTTTAAACGCGAAAAAGATGTACTCATGATGTCATGTTGGTCCAATCGAATAGATTATAGCCTAAACAATTAACCGGATACGTCAATCGACTAGATTCAAACATATTTAACATACAAATAAGAAGAAATTTAAAAACATATAAACTAAAACTATTTTTTGGCCTTCTTGTTCGAAGGCCCTGCGTCGTCGTCGTCGTCGTGGAAACTCCTCCGCCTCTTGCTTGTCACCTCGTCGTCGGAACTGGAGGACGACGCGCCCGTCGAGGACTTGAAACTGGAAGAAATGGCGTCTTCGTCGTCGTCGTCGGTGAACGGACGACGACGCGCCGCCCGCGCCGCGCGCCCGGACTTCTTCCTTGCCGCCGCCTTGTCGTCCGCCGCCTCCTCGCGCCTCCAATCGGGCGAACTTGTTGTCGGAGTCCTCCTCCTCCTCCTCCCGGCCCTCCTCCTCGTCGTCGGCGTCGGCCGCGCGGCGCCGCCTCCGTCCTCCTCCCCGGCCTTCGCTGCCATTGCCGCCTCCCTCCTCCTCGTCCTCACTCGGTGTAGAGGTAGGGTAGCTGGGCGTGGAGCCCGGATCGCTTGGCGTCGCCGGCGATTCCCACCAATGCAGGAATCCGGGCGACTTGCCCTCGCTCTCCGAGTCGGACGGCATCGTGTAGTCGCTCATGACGTGCCGGTGTTGGAGAAGAAAAAAGAGGATGAAGAAGGAGGCGGTTGAACTTGAATTGCCGTAGACGCGGGGTTATAATGTGCGTGGATTAACGGCGGCGCGTAAAACGAAGAGGCCGGCGGTTGCTCTTCCGCGGCGGTTCGGCGCTCCATTGCGGCGGTTGGTCGGCTAGGTCGCTGCCATGAGGGCCCGTGGGGACGCGAGCGGACGCTCAGAGCGATCGCCGAGCGTCCGCATATTTAGACCAGGTTTGCGTCTCCGCGGACGGCCCGGTCACTTTGCATCGCCCCGCTGGAACAGACCCCAGACGCATTTCCGGTCCGTTTGCGTCGCTCCGCTGGAGATGCCCTAACGCGGCTGCTACAAGATCGATGGCACCTGTAGATCGATAAGCTTGTTACTTGATCAGGGAGACAGCGATCTCATCTCGGTGGTGTTATTTTCCATGCGCTTCGCTGTTAGGCCACCTCCAATGCTGGATCGCATTATGAACCGCCAAACTGTTTGTTTCGGTCTGTTTGCGGTGGTGGCCCGTGCTAGAGATGCTTTCAGCGACGCACGGCCTGCTAGCAATGCTCTTAACTCTGCCGATGTAAATCTAATCCTGCCGGCGGATCACATTTTTTTGGCGAGCAAGGAAGAGCCCGATACGATTATCCGATGCCTGAAGACTGAAGAACGCACCCCGGAGCGGCGCTCGCCGACTGCCGACAGGTTCCAGACGCTGCAGCGCGTCGCACGGCGGCTACGGAACAAACTAAACGCATCACGCCACAGCACCGATTATTTTGCACAGGTCTTCAGGGGGTCGTCAAACAAGCCATCCAACGCCAACAATCCATCTAATAATAACCCTCGATCAGGGCCAGCCCAGAGAATCTGCATCGATCGACATCTCTACCCGAAAGCTGAACGAGCAATACAGTGTCGGGAACAAAACCGCGGCAGCATTTTTATCGTCCGACATGCCGCGAGCATTTTTCTCCGAGGTGTTGCGATCGGTGCCTACTCTTTTTATTTTTCAGGAATGGTGCCTAGTCTACTCATCCAGTTGCTCCTGATTCTCGAGCTGTCCCACAAGTTAGCTAAATCAAATTCGTGTTAGCTAGTGTAGCTTGCCCCTGATTTCATGAGTGATTGCTGCTTGAGCTGTGTGATGTCCTTTCGTTAACTGTTATTTTACTCCCGGTTTTAAGCCAAATTGTGGACCGATCGTGCTATAAGATCACATGCCGAGTTCGTGGGAATTATTACATGGTCGAGGTTCCATCAGACTACGACCGATGCACTCATATGCTGCGTTCCATGCTACTTCGCACCTAATCGTCTCTATAATAGATACAATTTGCTATAAAATCAAAAAAATTGAAGTTTGAAAAATGAAAAATATAACCGAGCTACATTCGATATTTTCGGAGAAGTTAGCAGTACAAAGTTTAAAGCTTACAATCCACAACACAAGAGCGCCTGCTCTCCCGGGAGCAAATGACCCACATGAGTTGACTGTGACAGTTGATATTGTGTTCTTGCTTTCTAAAGCTCCTCGCGGTCCGCTCCTCCCAAATAGCCCACGAAACTGACATCAAGAGTGATGCTAAGCCCTTCGGTCTACCACCTTGGCCAAGGACTAGGTTGCTCTACCAATCATCGACATCATGCCAAGCCGTGGGATTGAAATTTTGGAGGCCACACTAATCCTTTATCCAATTCATATGCTGCGTTCCATGCTACTTCGCACCTAATCGCCTCTTATAACAGGTACAGATCGCCCTCTTACGGCTGCTGGTAATTCACAGGCTGGAGAAACTAGTACCCCGGTACTGTTAATCACTTAGCACCTCTTTGTTTGCTCATCTGTGCTATTATTTTTGTAATAAATACAAAAGGATTGCCCTAATTCATTGAATAAGGAGAAGTTAGGAGCACAAAGTTTAAAGCTTACAATCCTCCACACAGGAGCCTGCTCTCCCGGCAACCAATGACCCAGGTGTTTTGCCCCCGCAAAAGACCCTCGATCTCGCATCGCTCTTTCCCAATAGCCCATTAGACTAACACCAAGAGCGATGCCAAGGCCTTCCTTCTACCACCATGGCCAAGGACTAGGTTGCTCCACCAATCATGGACATCATCAAAATCATGACAAGCCGTGGGATTGAAGTTTTGGAGGCCAAGCCAATCCTTTATCCAATTCAAAATGCGGACAAAGTAGCAACACTTTAAGAGTAGCTAAGCCGTCGTCTCGTTCTCCCTCTGATAAAGAGAACAAGTCCCTCCATTCTACCACCCACATCTCTTTAACATGTCCACCATCCATACTCTATTTTGAATGATGAGCTAGGAGAAGGCTTGCGTTTTCAGGGTGCCCAATTCTTCCAAACCATAAGGAACATCTCCGAGCGGATTGTCCCGACAAATTGAGCCTTTGTAGGCCGAGGTTCATGAATATAATCCAAAATTTGTGAGCTTCCAATGAATAGAGCCTGGTGTCGAGGGTACTCCTCGGCAATGCCCTCCGATTGGGGCTTAGGGTTGATGGAATCCTGCAAGCTGATACGAGACATCGGTTCACAGACAAGCGGGGAGAGCGATTTACCCAGGTTCGGGGCCCTCGATGAGGTAAAACCCTTACGTCCCGCCCGTCCGATCTTGATTATGATAATAATGGGTTACAATAGGGTGCCGAAAGGTTCGGCTGAGATCTCGTCGAGAGGCTAAGTGCTGCGGCGACCTGGCTCTAGACTTCTGATGGCTATGATTGCTAAGATTGATTGTGTCCCTCGGCAGCCCCTCTCTTG
The DNA here is from genome assembly GCF_022539505.1 of Lolium rigidum. Lineage (NCBI taxonomy): Eukaryota > Viridiplantae > Streptophyta > Magnoliopsida > Poales > Poaceae > Lolium > Lolium rigidum. The sequence continues at coordinate 154,435,656 of NC_061513.1, forward strand.
GCCTTTATACAGGTGGCCAGGTCTCAAGAGGTCTAACCGAGTACGACTAGGTTTACAATAGTTCCAGCTCTAAACTTTCCTTGTTCGGCTCCTTCCTTGTCTTGCCCGCCAAATCCAAGTGGCCCATCTTGCCATCGAATACCTTCATGGGCCTCTAGTTAGATCGTATAGGGTAGGGCAATGTCGATTACCCGAAGGGTAATGCCCATGTCAGTAGCCCCCGAGTGTCTAGCCGAAGATTGTTCGGGTAGAGACTAAGGCGTGCCTCCACCTAATGTTCTTCTCCTTGATTTCTCTTGTCCATCTTGTATCAACGTCATCTTCTTCTATCGGGTGCGCGTCCAGCGCTCCCGATGGGAGTAGCCCCCGAGTCTAGGTACGGATGCTTGCAATCCCTGCGTAGACTCAAGTTGTACCACTCGAATGTTTTGTTCTGCCGAAGTTTTTCTGTAGATCTTCATGGGTCATCCGATATATTTGCACTAAGGCTTATCTTCTTTGATAAGTTTTCCGCATGTAAGGGATAATGAGTAACGCGCCCAACTTTTGATGGTTAACTGCCGATGGCAAAACAACGTTACCCTACACAGAATCAAGTCCCCGGGCATGATCCTCGAGTGCAAAAAATTTCTATCGGGTGCGCGTCCAGCGCTCCCGATGGGAGTAGCCCCCGAGTCTGGATACGGGCGCTTGCAACCGGGTGCAGACTCGAGCTGAACATTCCATCCTTCTCTTCAAACGCTTCTTTTCATGAATACCTTTGAGTCCTCATTTTATCGGGTGCGCGACCAGCGCTCCCGATGGGAGTAGCCCCCGAGTCTGGACACGGGCGCTTGTGTCCGAGTGCAGACTTCAAGCGTAACCATCCAATGATTCTTCATTTTATTTCGACTGTTAATGACAGTCCTCATGACATCACTAACTACGTATCGCTGCTGTGGTTTGACTGACAAGACTTGACCTGACGGGCCCACCCTAGTTCTGCGTGGGCAGGTTTTAGGAAGTGACTAGTGCATGCGCACCGCTCGAGGCGCCTCCTCGATTTTCGCGCGTCGTGGGAATAATGGGCCGCCGGTTCCGTTCTCCTCTTAGATGCCACGTGTACAGCCAGATCTGACCCACTTCCCGCGATGCTTGCGAAGTTATGGCCACGATCTCTCGTCAATTTTTACGGCATAAATAGATAGCCTCCTTCTTCTTACTTTTTGCACCTCCCACTGCTCATCTTCTCACCCAGTTTTACCTGTCACCTCTGTTCTTCCCTCAAGAGCTTCACGCGCCATGGGCAAGAAGAAGGGCACCAGCGCCTCCCACGCACCCAAAGTCAGCCACGACTGGAGCGCCTCCGCCATTTCCAACCGTGACGCAAACAGGCTGTGGACCCTGGGTTTCATCTCCTCATCTGAAGATGACATCCGTCTTCCAGGTGTTGTCTCTCGTCCGAGGCCTCCAAAGGGCTTCACCGTTATGTTCGATGCTTTCTTATTCCGTGGTCTCTCTCTTTCTGCCCACGAGTTTCTTCGTTCCCTTCTTTTCTTCTACGGGATTCAGCTCTGGCAGCTGACCCCGAACTCCATTCTCCACCTTTCTATCTTTATCACTGTCTGTGAAGCCTTTCTTGGCATTGACCCCCACTGGGTCTTTGGAGGAAGATCTTCTATGTGAAGCGTCACAACGACAGCAATGGCCCCCCCGTCGTCGGTGGCGTTGGCTTTGTTGTTAGGAAGGAGGTCGATTACTTCGACTACCCAATGAAGGAATCCGTCCAGGGCTGGCTCAACAAATGGTTTTATCTACGAGACCCTTTGGTGCCTGGGCGGCGCTCGAATCTCCCTCCCTTTGAAGATGTCTTGATAGCTCAGCCGAAGAAGTCCAGGCGAAACGCCCTTTCTCCCGAAGAGAGGGTGATAGCTGACAGGCTGTTCGACCAGGTCGTCGTCCTGAAGAATACGGGAGGCTTGACGATGTGCGGCGCTGAGGTAGTCTCAGTGTTCCTACAACGTCGAGTGCAGCCATTGATGTCTCGACCCCATCAACTGTGGCTTTATACTGGCAAGGACGACAAATCTAGAGTCAACCCTACCGACCTGTCGGCTGATGAACTCCGAGATGAAGTCCGTCGCTTAACGTACCTCAGTATGAAGGACAATATTGTCCAGACATCGGCTCGTCCCCCTTATGATCTGGACCACCTCCCGACTGAGGTAATTTTCGCCGTTTCTTGCTTGTTGCTGTTGTTTCTTTCTTCATTGTGCTTTACAAACTTTCTTCTCTTGATAGGCCTCCGTCGTTGCTCAATGCTATCCTCCTACGCCCGAAAGCGGTGTGCAACCAGAGGATGACGATGATGACTCCGAGGAGACCGAAGACGTCCAACACGCCCTTGAGGACAGCGATGTCCAAGAGGATGAAGCTGCCAAGGATGATGCCTTCATCAGGAGCAGACGACGCATGCAGATAAACGAGGATTTTATTACAACGGCTGAATCAAGTCCTAGCGGACAAGATAATGATGCCATTGGAACTGCTCCGCCTTCCCCTGCTAAGAAAAGTTCGACAGGCTTTTTCGCGGCCGAAGATGACCTGGACCTGTGAGCATCTATACTCCTTTGTGACTTATCCTCTGTTGTTTTGTGTGCTAATTGTCTATTCTTCTTAAGTAGCTCTGATGATGACGAAGTTCCTCTCGCAAAGAGGGCCAAATTATCTTTTGAGAGAAAGGCATCAGCTAAGGAGCCGAATCCTTCTCCCGTCAAGTCGAGGACGCCCTCGCGAACGACTGTAGAGAAGATTCCAATGTCGAAGGTTATTCCTCCTGGCGATGCTCCCACCTCGTCGGCTGCTCGTGACCATGTAAGTGTTTCTATTTGTCTTGATTTCTTTCTTAATTCGTCAAGCTTTTTTCCTTTCAACTAAATATTTTTGGTTTTCTTCATTGCAGCCGATTTATGCCACAGTCGATGCTGTGGTAGATTTTGCCGAGCAGTTCACCCGACTGGAATCTGAAAACGCCCAGCTTCGGAAAACCGTCAAAACTTCGGCTGATCAGGTGCTGGAAGCCAACAGGCTTGCCACCGACGCCAAGAACGAAAACGTCTTGCTGAAGGAGGAGTTGAAGAAGCTGAAGCGACAAATGAAGGATGAGCAAGACGCCAGGCGCGAAGCTGCAGCCGCAACCGACAAGAAGGAAAGCGTCCTTCATGAATCCATCACGAATTTATTGGGTAAGGTTCTTGACACATAGCTCTTCTTTTTGCATTTCCTTTCTGGTTGCTGATCTGTCCTCTTTCAGAGGTTGCCGGTATTACCATTACTCGGGAGCGCATGCTTCGGGAGGACTCTACATCTGACGCCCTTTCTCTCGCTGCTGAGTCGAACGTCCAAGTTCTTAGACTTTTGCAGAAGACTAAGGAGCATTGTCGAGGCTATACTCGATGATCTTCCCAAAGGTGACGCAGGACAAGACTCTTGGCGAGATGGCTGATGCTTTCCTCGTCGACCCTTCTGAGCCTGTTGAAACACCGTTCCCGCTTGTTTGGGGCGGTTCTTACTTTCCAGCTGCTGATGGGCCATGGGATGGGGTCTGAATTAGAGAAGTTGTCTAAGGCATTGCCTGTGGACGACGACAATCATCTAATCGACCTTGATCCCTTCAAGCGATCAGCAGTGACATGTGTTAATCAGCTCCTCAAATTGGTCGATGAAGCAAAGACCAAATCTGCACCTGAAGCTGGCCCTGGCTCATCATCGGCACTTCCTTGAATGCTTGATCTGTTAATTGTAATTAAGACCTGATGCAATTTGACTTGATCCTGTTTTATTTTGGCTCTGTAGCCTAGTCCAAACAATCTTTTGAATGTAACATATACACTCCAGCACTCCCGATGGGAGATTAATGCTAGTGCTGTTCTGATTTGAGAGTTGTACTGCAGATTCCTTCATCTTCTTCCCGTGCCGAACCTTTTCCAAATTCTTCGGCTAGCGATGAGTCTAGTCTTGTTCGTTGTTTACGTGATCAAGTGTCTCGCTTGAACAAAGATACTACCTCCCTTCACGCGATGGCAGCGTTGTTGAAGAAGAAGAGTGAGATAGCAACCGCCATTGAACAACACGCTCTCGATCGTCTTTATATTGCTACCGAAAGTTTGAGCTGTAAGTGTTAACCCATCCTTTGATTCCTGACGGAGTTTGGATGTTCTCTTTGACTGATATTCGTTCCTTTACAGTCGTATCTTCATATAAATCTGAGGAGAACAAGAAGATTCATGAAAAGGTCGAGACGATGACCGACGTTGCTCACCCAAAGCACGATTTATGGTTGCATCGTCCGAAAGCTGTTATCGTAGCGAAGTTCGAGCATCGGGCAGAGAAGGTGCACTAATATTTTGAAAAATTCCACGCTCATCTCACGATGGTTTGGAAGACTTTGTTTCCTCTGGATCAAGCGAAACTGTGTCTGCTTTGTTTACCCGATTCAAATCTCCTGAGAGGATTCGACTGCTGGTGCGGAAAGAGCTCCTAGTTGGTGCTGAACTTACCTTTGCTTCAGTATTGGCGTGTCATCCATCTTTAGACTTGAAGTCCATAGCAAACACCGAGAGAAATTTAGACCAATATTATGATATCGCCAGAGGTCCTGCGTATACCATCATTTCAAGGATGGAGACATGTATCGAAAGAGATCTGAGGGCCCGAAGGAACCAGGGAGCCCCGTCGTAATCTTGTACCTGCATAAGATTGTTTTGTGTAAATTCAACGTGTGCTTTGCACATCATGTAGTTCTGTCGAACTTGTTAATTCGATTGATAATTTATTGTCGAGGGCGGCTGAGAGATCAATTCAGCCTGCTCTCCCGACGATTTCGTTGTAGTTTGCAAATTTTATTTCGAAGTCGATATGTAAGTTTTGTAGGAGCGATACCCGTCGATTTAATCGAGGGAATTAAACGCTTGGCTTCATCACACGGTGCACCGGTTTGAGCCTCTTTTTGTGATAGTATAACCATCGACTGCAGCACTTGTGTATTTTCTCGAGGCTTGTATTGGTTTTTTTTGTGTGTCATTAACCTTAGCTCTCGTTGAGAGTATTTAATTAATAACACTGTGCTATTGTGTTTCTGGCCAACGCTCCCGATGGGAGTAAGAGCCAACGACAGGGGCCCCGAACGATTTGTTCGGATGATGAGGCCTGGATCAAGGAAAAAGGTAGAAAATCTGATTAGAATTGTATTCATAATGTAAAAGCGACCTTAAGGGCTGTCGAGTGAATAAAAATAATTGTATCCTATGTATAGAACCATCGCAACTGTGCGACGTTCCATGGATTCGCAACGTCTTTTCCCGAAGTTGGGTTTTTGAGCCGATATGCTCCTCCTGGTATCACTTCAGTGATGATGTATGGTCCTTCCCATGGAGATTCTAGTTTCAAGGGTCTCTCTTGCTTCAACCGCAGTACCATATCTCCAACATTAAAGCTTCGACTGCGTATTCGTCGGCTGTGATAATTTCTCAACGCCTGCTGGTATACTGTTGTTCTTGCTAAAGCAATATCTCGAGCTTCGTCAAGGAGGTCCACCGCATCATGCAGCGCGATGTTGGAAGAAGATTCTGTGTATGCTGTCACCCGAGGAGCTTTGAACCGAACGTCGGCTGGCAGAACTGCTTCGGCTCCAGGTACCAAGAAGAACGGGGTATATTGGGTCGACCTGTTAGGTGTAGTACGCAAACTCCAAAGTACAGATGGTAACTCCTTGACCCAGGCTCCGGCCGCACCCGTAAGGTGTTTCTTGAGGCCATCCCCTATTAGACCGTTGATCCTTTCCACCTGGCCGTTGGTCTGTGGGTGGGCCACTGATGCAAATTTCAGTTTGATTCCTCCGTCGGCACAAAATTTTCGAAACTCTTTGGAGTCAAAGTTAGATCCATTGTCTGTGACGATACTGTGCGGCATACCAAATCGACAAGTTATTCCCCTGAAGAACTGAACTGCTGTTTCGGCTTTCGGTTTCGAACAGTGCACGCCTCAATCCACTTGGTGAATTTGTCGACTGCGATCAATAAGTACGTATGCCCTCCAGGCGACGACCTCGGCAATGGTCCAACTTGGTCGAGTCCCCACTGGGCGAAGGGCCACGCCAAAGGAATTGTTATCAGATCTGTCGCAGGGGCGTGCGGTTTTGGTGAGAAACGTTGGCAGGGGTCGCACTTCATGACCAGATCTCGAGCATCCGATGCCGCCGTTGGCCAGTAAAATCCTGCCCCGAAGGCTTTCGCCACAAGGGCCCTGCTCCCCGCATGATGTCCGCAAGTTCCTTCGTGTATGTCGCGCAACAGTGCTTTTCCATCGTCAATGGCGTACACCTTTGAAAGATACCAGAGATGCTACGTTTGTAGAGTTCACCATTCACCACAGTAAAGGCTTTCGACCGTCTGATGATTCGTCTTGCTTCCACCGGATCCTCCGGCAATTCTTGCTTCGTCAAGTATGCTAGGAACGGTTTGGTCCATAGTGGCTCGAGGAGGAGAACCTGTTCCGCAGATGTAGGTGGAGATTCTTCGGCAGCTTGTTGCAGGCTTGCCTCTGGTTCGTCAGCCGAAGTTCTTGGGAGTGTCGATGTTTTTTCTTTTATCGACCGTTGAGTGATAACTTCATAGAACACTCCGTCTGGAATGGGGGAGCACATGGACCTGATGTTCGCCAGAGTGTCGGCTTCCTCGTTGCTGGCTCTGCCGATGTGTTTAAGCTCGCACCCTTCAAATTTGGCTTCCATATTTTGATACAATTGTCGGTAGGCGATCATGTTGTCACTGACCGCGTCGCATAGATTCATCGACTGCTGTACCACCAGGTTTGAATCACCGTAAATTTCCAGGCGAGTCGCTCCGCATGCCTTTGCCATCTTCATTCCATGCAGCAGCGCTTCGTATTCTGCTTCATTGTTGGTTGGTAGGAAGAAATTCATACGTAGTACGTACTTCATCTTGTCTCCCTGTGGTGATATTAGTATCACCCCTGCTCCTGCGCCTGTGCTCCGTTTCGATCCGTCGAAGTACATTGTCCACGATCCCGACATGTCGGGTGCTGCTGGCGTTTGTGACTAGATTCAATCTGCGACGAAATCTGGGGGGATTTGGGATTTTATCGCCTTTCGATTGACATAAGTTATATCGTGCGGTGCTATTTCAATGGCCCATTGAGACACTCGACCCGTGGCCTCTGGGTTAGTCATTATGTTCTTCAATGGTGCTTCACTTACGATAATAATCGGATGCTCCGTGAAATAATGCCGTAGCTTGCGAGCAGACCTCCATACCGCATATGCCAGCTTCTGGTGATGAGCGTACCTCTGCTTCGCAGGCGTGAGTACTTCACTGAGATAGTAAACGGGTCTCTGCACACCGTGGACTCTCCCTGCTTCTTCCCGTTCGACGACTAGTACGCTGCTGAAGACTTGGGTTGTTGCTGCTATGTACATGAGCAGTGTTTCTTTTTCGCGTGGGGTTACGAGGACTGGGGAGGTCGAGAAGATTTTCTTCAGATTGTCGAATGATTCCTGCGCCTCATTTGTCCACTCGAATTTTTCTGATTTTTTCATCAAGCTGTAGAAGGGAAAGCTTTTTCTCCTAGTTTGGCGATGAATCTGCTAAGCGCTGCCAATCATCCTGCCAGTTGCTGCACTTGGTGCAGATTCTTTGGCGGCTCCATGTCGAGAATAGCTTTGATCTTCAAAGGATTAGCTTCTATCCCTCTAGCTGATATGAAGTAGCCGAGTACTTGTCCCCCTGGCACCCCGAAGAAGCATTTCTTCGGGTTCAGCTTGATTTTGTATCTATCTAGGTTGTCGAAGGTTTCCCGCAAATCATCGATGAGAGTGGAGGCGTGCTTCGCTTTACCATGATGTCGTCGATGTATACTTCGATGTTCCTCCCAATCTGTTCCCCAAGGCAGGCTTGCATGCACCGTTAATAAGTTGCTCCCGCATTTTTCAACCCGAAGGTCATGACGTTATAGCAGAAAACGCCGTGTGGGGTGATAAATGCAGTTAACTCCTAGTCTTCTATCTTGAGCTTGATCTGATTATATCCGGAGTATGCATCGAGAAAGGAGAGACGATTTCATCCAGCTGTGGAATCGACTATCTGATCAATGCGAGGCAGTGGAAAGTGGTCTTTCGGGCAATGCTTGTTGAGACTGGTGTAATCTATGCACATGCGAAGAGTGGTTGTGTCTTTCTTTGGCACCATGACGGGATTGGCCACCCACTCGGCTTCCTTGAGCTCCCGAATGAATCATGCTTTACGGAGTCGACTAACTTCTTCGCCAATCGCTCTTCTCTTCGGCTCGGAAAATCGGCGCATTGACTGTTGTACTGGTTTGGCTGTTGGGTCAACATTGAGGGCGTGCTCAGCGAGTTCCCTGGGGATACCTGGCATGTCGGATGGTTCCCATGCAAATATCTCCCAGCGCTCACGGAGGAACTCGATGAGCGCGCCTTCCTATGCGTCACTAAGGTCTGCCGACGTATTGACCGTTTTCTTCGGGTCCGTGGGGTGCACCTGCAGCTTCTTTGTTTCCTTCGCAGCGTCAAATTCGTCAGACCTTACGTTTCGATTGTCGGCTAGTGGCTGCGTATGATCCGTGACGGTGTCGACAGCGTTGAGTTCTTCCTTGACTCCGAACCTTGAGGCGATCTTCTGGAAATCTCTGTCGCAGTTGTCCGAGCGGGTGAAGCTTCCATGTACGATTATTGGTGTCGCATTGTTGCCAGGCATCTTTAATTTCAGATACGCATAATGAGGTACGGCCATAAACTTGGCAAACGCAGGTCTACCGAGGATGACGTGGTACTGAGATTCCCAGTCAACTACTTCAAACTCGATTTTTTCCTTCCTGAAATTGCCAGGCGTGCCGAACACTACGTCCAGCGATGTTTTACCGAGAGAATAAGCGGGTCGAGTCGGTATAATGCCATGGAATCCTGTGTCGGACTCTCTTAGCATGTCGACTGTTAAACCCATTGCTTTCATCGTGTTGGAAAATAACAGGTTCAAACCACTTCCTCCATCCATGAATACTTTGCTCATATTGTATCCTCCGATCTGCACCTCAAGGACAAGGGCTACGTGACCTGGTCTTGGAACGGCTTTCGGGTGGTCTGCCCTGCTGAAGGAGATGCTCTGGTCTGACCAGTCGATGAAGTCGGGTGTATCCACCATGGCGACTTCCGCATACTTCACTTCTCGTGAGAATTTCTTGATCTCTCTCTTCGAAAAGCTGGTTTTATGTATCATATTGACCTGCCCACACGGTTCCGGGAACACCTCAGTTGATACATACTTATCTCCTCCTGCTGGCACGTATGGCTCCGGTACGTATGGTTCCGGCGGATAACCGTAAAATCCTGCCCTTCTCTCCATGCTGCGAACTCTCGACATGGCCTCGACTCTGAGATCGTCGCAGAACCGTCGAATTTCCATAAAATGTCGGCAATTCCTTAACAAGTGGCTGGATTTCTCTCAACCATCCTTCGGGTCGATGTAAGAGTGAAGGTAACACGGTGCCTCGAGCTGCTCCGTAGCCGATAGATACGGCGAGCGAGTGCGGCCCTTGATCAATTGCGTTCCTTGGCATCCTTGTTCGAGGTGATAAGGGTGGGCTGCAGTTCGTTCTTCCTCTTCGCGGCGTGAGTCTCTCCGCCTTTTCCTTCCTCGGCTGCCTTCTTGCATGTTCCTAGGTGGGATTTCCAAGGTTGTTGCTGGAGTGACACCTTCCGAAACTGAGGTCCTTAGACCATATGCGCTTGACCTAGGGAGGCGAAGGAAGCCCCCGGAGTCGATGATGAAGTGGACACCACCGAAAGCAGTATTCATGCTGCCGCGCGATTCTGCAGGGCTCAGGTGTGGCGCTTCGGAGTACGGCACGAAGTCAAAGGGTCCGCGGCGGATTGAATCTCTTGGATCTGATGGCGTTGGTGACTCAATTAAGAAAGCTGCAGATGTGACTGGTACTGCCGATGACCTATCTTGTGCCGACAGGATTCCCACAGACGGCGCCAATTATCGAGGGTACTCCTCGGCAATGCCCTCCGATTGGGGCTTAGGGTTGATGGAATCCTGCAAGCTGATACGAGACATCGGTTCACAGACAAGCGGGGAGAGCGATTTACCCAGGTTCGGGGCCCTCGATGAGGTAAAACCCTTACGTCCTGCCTGTCTGATCTTGATTATGATAATAATGGGTTACAATAGGGTGCCGAAAGGTTCGGCTGAGATCTCCTCGAGAGGCTAAGTGTTGCGGCGACCTGGCTCTAGACTTCTGATGGCTATGATTGCTAAGATTGATTGTGTCCCTCGGCAGCCCCTCTCCTGGCCTTTATACAGGTGGCCAGGTCTCAAGAGGTCTAACCGAGTATGACTACGTTTACAATAGTTCCAGCTCTAAACTTTCCTTGTTCGGTTCCTTCCTTGTCTTGCCCGCCAAGGAATCTTCTGCTGCGACATCCAAGTGGCTGATACGTCTCCGACGTATCGATAATTTCTTATGTTCTATGCCATATTATTGATGATACCTACATGTTTTATGCACACTTTATGTCATATTCGTGCATTTTCCGGAACTAACCTATTAACAAGATGCCGAAGTGCCGGCTCTCGTTTTCTCGCTGTTTTTGGTTTCAGAAATCCTAGTAACGAAATATTCTCGGAATTGGACGAAACGAAGACCCAGGGGCCTATTTTTCCACGGAGCTTCCGGAAGACCGAAGAACACACGAAGTGGGGCCACGAGGTGGCGACACCACAAGGCGGCGCGGCCCGGGGGGCCCGCGCCGCCCTATGGTGTGGCCCCTCGTCCGGCCCCCGACTCGCCCTTCCGCCTACTTAAAGCCTCCGTCGCGAAACCCCCGAGGCGAAAAAACCACGATACGGAAAACCTTACCGAGACGCCGCCGCCGCCGATCCCATCTCGGGGATTCTGGAGATCTCCTCCGGCACCCTGCCGGAGAGGGGATTCATCTCTCGGAGGACTCTACACCGCCATGGTCGCCTCCGGACCGATGAGTGAGTAGTTCACCCCTGGACTATGGGTCCATAGCAGTAGCTAGATGGTTGTCTTCTCCTCATTGTGCTTCATTGTTGGATCTTGTGAGCTGCCTAACATGATCAAGATCATCTATCTCGTAATACTCTATGTTGTGTTTGTCGGGATCCGATGGATAGAGAATACCATGTCATGTTAATTATCAAGTTATTACATATGTGTTGTTTATGATCTTGCATGCTCTCCGTTTCTAGTAGAGGCTCGGCCAAGTTTTTACTTTTAACTCCAAGAGGGAGTATTTATGCTCGATAGTGGGTTCATGCCCGCATTGACACCGGGACAAGTGACGTAAAGTTCTAAGGTTGTGTTGTGCTCGTTGACACTAGGGATAAAACATTGGCGCTATGTCCGAGGATGTAGTTGTTGATTACATTACGCACCATACTTAATGCAATTGTCTGTTGCTTTGCAACTTAATACCGGAGGGGTTCGGACGATAACCTCGAAGGTGGACTTTTTAGGCATAGATGCGGTTGGATGGCGGTCTATGTACTTTGTCGTAATGCCCAATTAAATCTCACTATACTTATCATGTCATGTATGTGCATTGTTATGCCCTCTCTATTTGTCAATTGCCCGACTGTAATTTGTTCACCCAACATGCTTTTATCTTATGGGAGAGACACCTCTAGTGAACTGTGGACCCCGGTCCATTCTTTTAATACTGAAATACAAATCTGCTGCAATACTTGTTATTACTGTTTTCTCTGCAAACAATCATCTTCCACACAATACGGTTAATCCTTTGTTACAGCAAGCCGGTGAGATTGACAACCTCACTCTGTTTCGTTGGGGCAAAGTACTTTGGTTGTGTTGTGCAGGTTCCACGTTGGCGCCGGAATCTCTGGTGTTGCGCCGCACTACATCCCGCCGCCATCAACCTTCAACGTGCTTCTTGACTCCTACTGGTTCGATTAAACCTTGTTTTCTTACTGAGGGAAACTTGCCGCTGTGCGCATCACACCTTCCTCTTGGGGTTCCCAACGAACGTGTCAACTACACGCATCAAGCAAATTTCTCGCGCCGTTGCCGGGGAGATCAAGACACGCTGCAAGGGGAGTCTCCACTTCTCAATCTCTTTACTTTGTTTTTGTCTTGCTTTATTTTATTTACTACTTTGTTTGCTGCATTATATCAAAACACAAAAAAATTAGTTGCTAGCTTTACTTTATTTGCTGTCTTGTTTGCCATATCAAAAACACAAAAAAATTAGTTTACTTGCATCTACTTTATCTAGTTTGCTTTATTTACTATTGCTAAAATGGCCAACCCTGAAAATACTAAGTTGTGTGACTTCACTAGCACAAATAATAATGATTTCCTATGCACACCTATTGCTCCACCTGCTACTACAGCAGAATTCTTTGAAATTAAACCTGCTTTACTTAATCTTGTTATGCGAGAGCAATTTTCCGGTGTTAGTTCGATGATGCTGCTGCCCATCTCAATAATTTTGTTGAACTATGTGAAATGCAAAAATATAAAGATGTAGATGGTGACATTATAAAATTAAAATTGTTTCCTTTCTCATTAAGAGGAAGAGCTAAAGATTGGTTGCTATCTCTGCCTAAGAATAGTATTGATTCATGGACTAAATGCAAGGATGCTTTTATTGGAAGATATTATCCCCCTGCTAAAATTATATCTTTGAGGAGTAGCATAATGAATTTTAAACAATTAGATAATGAACATGTTGCTCAAGCTTGGGAAAGAATGAAATCTCTGGTTAAAAATTGCCCAACCCATGGATCGACTACTTGGATGATCATCCAAACCTTCTATGCAGGACTAAATTTTTCTTCGCGGAATTTATTGGATTCAGCTGCTGGAGGTACCTTTATGTCCATCACTCTTGGTGAAGCAACAAAGCTTCTTGATAATATGATGGTTAATTACTCTGAATGGCACACGGAAAGAGCTCCACAAGGTAAGAAGGTAAATTCCGTTGAAGAATCCTCTTCCTTGAATGATAAAGTTGATGCTATTATGTCTATGCTTGCAAATGATAGGACTAATGTTGATCCTAATAATGTTCCATTAGCTTCATTGGTTGCCCAAGAAGAACATGTTGATGTAAACTTCATTAAAAATAATAATTTCAACAACAATGCTTATCGGAACAATTCTAGTAATAACTATAGGCCATACCCTTATAATAATGGTAACGGTTATGCTAATTCTTATGGGAATTCTTACAACAATAATAGGAATACACCCCCTGGACTTGAAGCCATGCTTAAAGAATTTATTAGTACACAAACTGCCTTTAACAAATCTGTTGAGGAAAAGCTCAATAAAATTGATATTCTTGTTTCTAGAGTTGATAGTCTTGCCTCTGATGTTGATCTTTTGAAATCGAAAGTTATGCCTAATATGGATATTGAAAATAAAATTGTTACTACAGCAAATTCCATCCAAGTTAGAATTAATGAGAATATAAGATTAATGGCTGAACTGCGTGCTAGGTGGGATAGAGGAGAAAATGAAAAACTAGCTAAAAAGGAAAATGTAGCTAAAGTTTGGACTATTACCACCACTAGCAATGCTAATGATTCATATGTTGCTGCACCTCCTACTATCAATGGTAAAATAATTGGTGTTAGCAATGCTTCTACTCCTAGTGCAAAGCGCGCAAAATTACCTGAAACCGCTAAAACTCGCTGAAACCGCTCGTGATAAAACTGCTGAAATTTTTTCCAACCTTGGGGATGATAATCCCATTGCTTTAGATTGTAATGATTTAGATTTTGATGATTGCCACATCTCTGAAGTTATAAAGTTCTTGCAAAAACTTGCTAAGAGTCCCAATGCTAGTGCTATAAATTTGGCTTTCACAAAATATATTACAAATGCTCTCATAAAAGCTAGAGAAGAGAAACTAAAACTTGAAACTTCTATTCCTAGAAAGTTAGAGGATGGTTGGGAGCCCATCATTAAAATGAGAGTCAAAGATTTTGATTGTAATGCCTTATGTGATCTTGGTGCAAGTATTTCTGTTATGCCTAAAAAAGTCTATGATATGCTTGACTTGCCACCATTGAAAAATTGTTATTTGGATGTTAATCTCGCTGATAATGCTAAAAAGAAACCTTTGGGGAGAGTTGATAATGTTCATATTATGGTTAACAATAACCTTGTCCCCGTTGATTTTGTTGTCTTGGATATTGAATGCAATGCATCTTGTCCCATTATATTGGGAAGACCTTTTCTCCGAACCGTTGGTGCTACTATTGATATGAAGGAAGGTAATATTAAATATCAATTTCCTCTCAAGAAAGGTATGGAACACTTCCCTAGAAAGAGAATGAAGTTACCTTATGATTCTATCATTAGAACAAATTATGATGTTGATGCTTCGTCTCTTGATGTTACTTAAGAAACACTTTCTGCGCCTAGCTGAAAGGCGTTAAAGAAAAGCGCTTATGGGAGACAACCCATGTTTTTACTCCAGTATTTTTGTTTTATATTTGTGTCTTGGAAGTTTTTTACTACTGTAGCAACCTCTCCTTATCTTAGTTTTATGTTTTGTTGTGCCAAGTAAAGTCTTTGATAGAAAAAGTAAGTACTAGATTTGGATTATTGCGCGAGTTCCAGCATTTCTTTGTCTGTCACGAATCTGGGTCTATCTCCCTGTAGGTAGCTCAGAAAATTAAGCCAATTTACGAGCATGATCCTCAGATATGTACGCAACTTTCATTCAATTTGAGCATTTTCGTTTGAGCAAGTCTGGTGGCCTAATAAAATCCATCTTTACGGACTGTTCTGTTTTGACAGGTTCTGTCTTTTATTTCGCATTGCCTCTTTTGCTATGTTGGATGAATTTCTTTGATCCACTAATGTCCAGTAGCTTTATGCAATGTCCAAAAGTGTTAAGAATGATTGTGTCACCTCTGAACATGTGAATTTTTATTATGCACTAACCCTCTAATGAGTTGTTTCGAGTTTGGTGTGGAGGAAGTTTTCAAGGATCAAGAGAGGAGTATGATGCAATATGATCAAGGAGAGTGAAAGCTCTAAGCATGGGGATGCCCCGGTGGTTCACCCCTGCATATATTAAGAAGACTCAAGCGTCTAAGCTTGGGGATGCCCAAGGCATCCCCTTCTTCATCGACAACATTATCAGGTTCCTTCCCTGAAACTATATTTTTATTCCGTCACATCTTATGCACTTTGCTTGGAGCGTCGGTTTGTTTTTGTTTTTTGTTTTGTTTGAATAAAATGGATCCTAGCATTCACTTTATGGGAGAGAGACACGCTCCGCTGTAGCATATGGACAAGTATGTCCTTAGGCTCTACTCATAGTATTCATGGCGAAGTTTCTTCTTCGTTAAATTGTTATATGGTTGGAATTGGAAAATGATACATGTAGTAACTCTAAAATGTCTTGGATAATTTGATACTTGGCAATTGTTGTGCTCATGTTTAAGCTCTTGCATCATATACTTTGCACCCATTAATGAAGAAATACTTAGAGCTTGCTAATTTGGTTTGCATATTTGGTTTCTCTAGAGTCTAGATAACATCTAGTATTGAGTTTTGAACAACAAGGAAGACGGTATGGAGTCTTATAATGTTTACCATATGTCTTTTATGTGAGTTTTGCTGTACCGTTCATCCTTGTGTTTGTTTCAAATAACCTTGCTAGCCTAAACCTTGTATCGAGAGGGAATACTTCTCATGCATCCAAAATACTTGAGCCAACCACTATGCCATTTGTGTCCACCATACCTACCTACTACATGGTATTTATCCGCCATTCCAAAGTAAATTGCTTGAGTGCTACCTTTAAAATTCCATCATTCACCTTTGCAATATATAGCTCATGGGACAAATAGCTTAAAACTATTGTAGTATTGAATATGTACTTATGCACTTTATCTATTATTAAGTTGCTTGTTGAGCGATAACCATGTTTCTGGGGACGCCATCAACTATTCTTTGTTGGATATCATGTGAGTTGCTATGCATGTCCGTCTTGTCTGAAGTAAGAGAGATCTACCACCTTCATGGTTGGAGCATGCATATTGTTAGAGAAGAACTTTGGGCCGCTAACTAAAGCCATGATTCATGGTGGAAGTTTCAGTTTGGACATATATCCTCAATCTCATAAGAGAATAATAATTGTTGCCACATGCTTATGCATTAAAGAGGAGTCCATTATCTCGGTGTCCATGTTGTCCCGGTATGGATGTCTAAGTTGAGAATAATCAAAAGCGAGAAATCCAAAATGCGAGCTTTCTCCTTAGACCTTTGTACGGGCGGCATGGAGGTACCCCATTGTGACACTTGGTCAAAACATGTGCATTGCAAAGATCCGGTAGTCCAAGTTAATTAGGACAAGGTGCGGGCACTATTAGTATACTATGCATGAGACTTGCAACTTGTAAGATATAATGTACATAACTCATATGCTTTATTACTACCGTTGACAAAATTGTTTCATGTTTTCAAAATAAAAGCTCTAGCACAAATATAGTAATCGATGCTTTCCTCTTTGAAGGACCATTCTCTTTACTTTTATGTTGAGTCAGTTCACCTATTTCTCTCCACCTCAAGAAGCAAACACTTGTGTGAACTGTGCATTGATTCCTACATATCTGCATATTGTACTTGTTATATTACTCTATGTTGATAATTATCCATGAGATATACATGTTACAAGTTGAAAGCAACCGCTGAAACTTAATCTTCCTTTGTGTTGCTTCAATGCCTTTACTTTGATTTGTTGCTTTATGAGTTAACTCTTATGCAAGACTTATTAATACTTGTCTTGAAGTACTATTCATGAAAAGTCTTTGCTATATGATTCACTTGTTTTCTCATGTCATTACCATTGTTTTGATCGGTGCATTCACTACATATGTTTACAAATAGTATGATCAAGGTTATGATGGCATATCACTTCAGAAATTATCTTTGTTATCGTTTTACCCGCTCGGGACGAGCGAGAACTAAGCTTGGGGATGCTTGATACGTCTCCGACGTATCGATAATTTCTTATGTTCTATGCCATATTATTGATGATACCTACATGTTTTATGCACACTTTATGTCATATTCGTGCATTTTACGGAACTAACCTATTAACAAGATGCCGAAGTGCCGGTTCTCGTTTTCTGCTGTTTTTGGTTTCAGAAATCCTAGTAACGAAATATTCTCGGAATTGGACGAAACGAAGACCCAGGGGCCTATTTTTCCACGGAGCTTCCAGAAGACCGAAGAACACACGAAGTTGGGCCATGAGGTGGCGACACCACAAGGCGGCGCGGCCCAGGGGGGCCCGCGCCGCCCTATGGTGTGGCCCCCTCGTCTGGCCCCCGACTCTGCCCTTCCGCCTACTTAAAGCCTCCGTCGCGAAACCCCTGAGGCGAAAAAACCACGATACGGAAAACCTTCCCGAGACGCCGCCGCCGCCGATCCCATCTCGGGGATTCGGAGATCTCCTCCGGCACCCTGCCGGAGAGGGGATTCATCTCTCGGAGGACTCTACACCGCCATGGTCGCCTCCGGAGTGATGAGTGAGTAGTTCACCCCTGGACTATGGGTCCATAGCAGTAGCTAGATGGTTGTCTTCTCCTCATTGTGCTTCATTGTTGGATCTTGTGAGCTGCCTAACATGATCAAGATCATCTATCTGTAATACTCTATGTTGTGTTTGTCGGGATCCGATGGATAGAGAATACCATGTCATGTTAATTATCAAGTTATTACATATGTGTTGTTTATGATCTTGCATGCTCTCCGTTTCTAGTAGAGGCTCTGGCCAAGTTTTTTTACTTTTAACTCCAAGAGGGAGTATTTATGCTCGATAGTGGGTTCATGCCTGCATTGACACCTTGGACGAGTGATGAAAAGTTCTAAGGTTGTGTTGTGCTTGTTGCCACTAGGGATAAAACATTGGCGCTATGTCCGAGGATGTAGTTGTTGATTACATTACGCACCATACTTAATGCAATTGTCCGTTGCTTTGCAACTTAATACTGGAGGGGTTCGGACGATAACCTGAAGGTGGACTTTTTAGGCATAGATGCGGTTGGATGGCGGTCTATGTACTTTGTCGTAATGCCCAATTAAATCTCACTATACTTATCATGTCATGTATGTGCATTGTTATGCCCTCTCTATTTGTCAATTGCCCGACTGTAATTTGTTCACCCAACATGCTTTTATCTTATGGGAGAGACACCTCTAGTGAACTCGTGGACCCCAGTCCATTCTTTTAATACTGAAATACAAATCTGTCTGCAATACTTGTTTTTACTTGTTTTCTCTGCAAACAATCATCTTCCACACAATACGGTTAATCCTTTGTTACGGCAAGCCGGTGAGATTGACAACCTCACCTGTTTCGTTGGGGCAAAGTACTTTGGTTGTGTTGTGCAGGTTCCACGTTGGCGCCGGAATCTCCGGTGTTGCGCCGCACTACATCCCGCCGCCATCAACCTTCAACGTGCTTCTTGACTCCTACTGGTTCGATTAAACCTTGGTTTCTTACTGAGGGAAACTTGCCGCTCTGCGCATCACACCTTCCTCTTGGGGTTCCCAACGAACGTGTCAACTACACGCATCAGTGGCCCATCTTGCCATCGAATACCTTCATGGGCCTCCAGTTAGATCGTATAGGGTAGGGCAATGTCGGTAACCCGAAAGGTAATGCCCACGTCACCTGGGGCATCAATAAAGTGGATTTGAGATGTTAACGTCCCCTAGTAATCCTTCTCTAAGAGTATAATATATCCATATCGTCCTCATTGCACGGTTTCTCCATTGCAACTCAAAGCCTAGGCCGTCCACTCAAGCCATGGCCATATAAGATGAAGAGCTCTAGCAAATTTGTCCATGTTGAGAATACCAAGACCACCAAGGGAGGTTGGCCTACAATTCTACAAAACATCACCCAATTGCACACCACTGCTTTATTTCAAGGTATTGAAAGGGAATCCTCTTTAGATTATTTACCACAAGAGGGAGACCAAGATATTTCATCGAGGACATTGTTTTGGTAGCCGTAAGGTCAACAAGAACATGACCAAATATCAATCTCATTTCATTGAATTGGAGTCACCAAACTCTTTGCAAATTTTGTGTCAAGACTTGTTTACCTCCCAAAGATTCTTAAGATGCAAGCAAGGTTGGAAATATCCACACAAATAGGGGTCATAAAGATTGCTGCACCATCGGCATAGAGGGTTGTTGATGGATGTAAAATGCATACATGAACTTTATACTTTATTGACACATATTCCCACATGTTTGCAACATATATGATGTTATATCCATGTTTATATTGCTTTATAGGGATTTACCAATGATCCCCTTTATTATTTGGGTTATAACCCCGTAGAACAGGAAAACCTTGTTTTGTATATTTTTCACTTTCAAGGACCTATACGGAGTCAAATTGACATAAGATTTAGGGGACGTCAATATTTGACCACGAGAAGCATTTGGGGCGCTTGGAACTCACGAGGGAGCCTGGGGGCCCAAAGGAGCATAGGCGCGCCCAGTAAGGGTGGGCGCGCCACCCTGCCTCTTTTCGCCCTAGCTCGGCCGTCTGTTTCGCCTGATTCTTTCGGCCACAGACTCCGTTTGACCTAAAACCCCTATATATATGACCCCCAAGGTTTCCTTGAAGAGAGTCGTAGAGAGACAAAACACCAAAACAGGGGCTGCATCAGCGAAAATTGGAGGGGAAAACTCCGCTGGAGCCCGCCGTCGAAGGGATCTCCACCTTCTCCAAAATCTTCCACATCAACACCATGATAAATAGGGAGTAGTCCACCTCTGGACTATGGGTTTGTGGCAGTAGCTTGATCTATTTCTCTCTTGTTACTCATAGATCTTAGTATCATATGAGCTGCCCAACATGATTATTGTCATATATGTAATTCCTATGTGGTGGATCTTTATTCTATGATATTGCTATATGAGATTGGAATCTATTATGTGTGAGATTTATTGATAGATGCATATTATATACCCCGTTCTTAAGTGCTTGTTCTGATCCAACTTGCATGCGAGAACATGTGTGGGAGATGTGTGTATTAGATGGAGTAGCATTGTTATAGTGATTGAATAGTGACACAAAATTCATGATCTATTATGTTTTTTTTACCTTTACCTTTGCTGTCTCACTATGGATAAAGTGAATGCATGTGCTATGTTTATCATGTGATAACCGTGGTAATCTTGTTGAGTCAATATAGCATATTTGATATTGAAACATCATGTCAAAATACTTAAAGTTATGCTCTGTTAATTCTTAATACAAGATTGCTTGGAGTTTTCCCTTTCTTGTGCAGTATAAGAGAGATGTGTTGCATCATCTCTATGTTAGGATGTGATGCCCATATGAATGCTTATCAATCACATATTAAAATCCATTAATATTATATCATTGGTGAACTGTTAGTGTCCAGTACAACTTAAAAAAGAGAGTAGACAAGTGAATCCATGAACCCCGGTCCAGTTTTAATCATAAGAAAGGTTCCGGTGAATAATTTTAATAAAAGAAAGTTGTGTGCATTATTTTGATGCAGAGGCTAGGGATAGAACCTCCATTTAGAGAAAAAAAAAGAAACACCTTTCCAACACTTTTACCACACCTTATATTTTCAACAATTATTAAATTCAAAAATACAAAAAAATACTTTATTTGCTTATGTTTGAATTCTATACGGAGATTTCGGTAAAGTGAGTTCGTGGGTGATTTCTCATGGGTGCTTGTACCTGGAGTTTGTACCTCTTGGCTTCTAGGAACCCTAGATGGCTTGTTGGCTTTTGTGGCGGTGTGGCCTTTGTGGCATTGTGGCATTGTGGTGTTAATGAAAATTACTTGGGAGCCTCCATTTTTTGTGTATTTTGCTTCAAGTTTGTGACCTTCATGGAGATTACTTGGGATCATCCAATTAATTCCTGAGCTCACCCCAAGCTTGTATGGGTTTGGTGACCACCCTCAAGGATCCCATAGTGAATCAAGGATTTCCCTTTTGGTGGGAAGACTCGAGGAAATATGGTGCACCATTTTGGCATTTGGTGTGCCTTGTGCTCCCACACCTTTCCAACGGATAGTAGCATCCGCAATGGTGTGAACTTTGGGATGCATGGTCGCATCCATGTGGTTATTCTACAACCCGAGCTTCTTTACTTATGAATTTTACCTTGTGATAGCCTTCGTGCTTGAAGTTATATATCTTGCTATCACCTTGTTGCCTGCCTTGCTTAACATATGTTGTTAGTGTACATAGGTAAATTCTAGTTTGTATGTTTTGTGCTTGACAAGTTAAACGTTAGTTTTATTCCGCACTTTCTCAAGTCCTCAACGTAAAAAGTTTCGAGCGCATGTTCACCCCCCTCTAGATGGCATTCTTGGTCTGTCCGGCATAAATAATGTTGGAAATTAAAATGTTTCAAACATCCATTAAGTATAAAAAAGATCAAAAAATAGAACATAGTTCATAGGAACATACAACAAGCACATAGAATGATCAGTCTGTGCGAGCTTTTTCATACAAAGTCTTTGTCTTCGGGTCAATGAGGTTTGTGTGGGTTGACATGATCCGGGCCTCCTTGGTAAACATCGCAAGATCTATTTGCGTTGCTTCGGATTCGTTTAGATATTGTTTGTTGCAACCTTTTTACATGTCGATCCTAAGATTTTCCACGGCAATTCTAACTTTGAGGTCTCCATACCCATCTTGTTCCTCTCAATCACCACATTTTTTTGGTTTTTACTCCATAAAGCGTTTAACTTTCTTTTGCTCCATCAACTCTCTACTTTTCTTACTCTGCACGTCCTTAACAATCATTATTTTGGCCAAGTACTCTTGCAATGAGATTGATGATTTCACACGTTTTGCGGCCTCTTCAACCACTTCCTTCCTTTTGGCCGAACCGCGCACATTACGTCCCACTAACGACCAATAAATCAGTATGATTCTCTTCATAAAATTTCACAAACATGGCCCAACATGAGAGTGTGATTTTGTAAACCTGGTTAAAGAATTAATTCCACGGAGTATTCCTCTTTCAAAGAGCATTATCATTCATACCAAATAATGTTGCTATAACTTTTACCTTCCCCAAAAGGCGCTAGAAGATAGACACCTACAAGAGAGACACAAACACATAAGATGGTTCCACGTACCATTCACATGCTTTCTCTCAACATGTCCATGCTAAGAGCATCTCTAACAAATAATGTGTAATTAAAATAATAATGTTAAAACCAACTCTTACATCACTTGCGGTCTAAAACACTTCTCCAACAAATGATTTGTAGCTATATGGTGATGTACAATTTTGCATCATGGGATATAAAATTGGCCCAACTAACGCAAATATACATCACCACACGAGTGGTGCAAAAAAACAAATCCCACCCCACCTCGTGTGGCCCAAGCTCCATGTTGAATGCCTCCATCCTCTTCTTCCTGCAGTCGCGCCGCCGATGTTCCTTGACTACGCCTTCGAGCCCCGTCCCACCATTTCCCTTCAGAATCATAACCGAGTTATGCCACCCCGATGCCCCAAGAGCTCGATGGGTTTCCGCATCGTTCGGAGACGGCAATCCGATCTCTACGTCGCCGAGATTACGACAGACGGCCAGCGTTAGTCGATGTCAAGTTTTATGTATCGTCAGAGTCAAGTTTTTTTTGACAATCAATACCACATATATTCACAGTAACAAATAGTACATGGTAGAGATACACGAGCTGAGTCCAACGACTACAAAATAAAGTCTAAAAGATACTAACAAATCTTCGAGGTCTTTAAATTCTTTCTTCTTCCAGAACATAATCTTGTACTCTTCTGAAGGAAGCCAAAGATATATAACGAACTATAGACATGTAAATACCGACAAAGGTTCTCGCATAATTTTAGTTTGAACCGCAATACCAAGGCTGCATGCACGCGAGCAACCATTAAACCAGTTATTCAACATTGGCAAGAGTACCAACACCAATATGTCAAGGAATAAAAACCAACTAGCCTTGTCGACGTCAATGGAGAGCCGAGAGTACGAATCACCATTGTCGAGGACATAGCAGAAGTGACTAAAACTGCGAGGATAATCCTCATCGCGTCAACAACGACAAAAGATCCAAAATCGGTCTATGGAGGAGGCTGAAGTGGACGCGGCTAGGGTTTTGGAGAGACGGCGGCTGTCGGAGTCAAGTTTGAATGTATTGAACTGTCGAAATGGATTATTAGAAGTGTTGAAATAAAGTTTGAATTATTAAACTTGAAGAAGAAGAAGAAGAAGAAGAAGAAGAAGAATAAGAAGAAGAAGAAGAAGAAGAAGAAGAGGAAGAGGAAGAGGAAGAAGAGGAAGAGGAAGAAGAGGAAGAAGAGGAAGAGAAAGAAGAAGAAGAAGAAGAAGAAGAAGAAGAAGAAGAAGAAGAAGAAGAAGAAGAAGAAGAAGAAGGGTATATAGTATTGGTTGTGACATATTTTGCGTCACCTTGGAAACAAAAAAAACTGCATCCGTGACCTATATTTAGGTTTCTTTTGTGATGTATAGTTTATATAACACTACTTTTCGGTGTCATATTATTAGTTATCTGTTAGAGATGCTCTAAAATTAGTTAGTGAGAATAAAACATGCACACGTTTTAGATAGTGGCCTATCTAGAAGAAAATGACCTAATTGTCGACACTGTAGTGCAGAAAAATATATGACTCTCCTTTGCCTGCACTACTTTTCAATGTATAATTGTCTACAACCTTACGCTTACCGAATTTGATGGTTAGTGTATCCAAAAAGACCAAACTGACGTGAGCGTTCTTATTTAACTGGAAGTACCATTATTGAATCCACGGGAAGCTGAAAGCATTTGTTTGCATCTGACGCAACTTACTAGTCAAATCGTTTTGCAAATCGAATGTTTTCAGTGCAATCAACGATTGGAAGAAAATGCATCCTAGGAAAACGATTGGAAGAAAATGAGCAGCTTGTCGTTGAATTCAACCTGTCTAATGAAAGCAAGCCGCAACTGACCGTGGACCATGCTAGCGGTATTGCACGCAAGTCTTTAGGACCATGTAGGGTACTTGACGAAGACGGGAAAGCATCTTTCCATAAAAACTGTGCAAAGGTGAACGATCTCCCATTCCGGAAGCAGAAAACTTGGGAGGAGATGTGAAAGACCATTAACTCGCCGCCTCGCCTGTTTAGATCATTGTTGATGCATTTTCTTTCCTTCCTGACCTCCAGACCAACATCTTCGCTCCAGAAAAATCATCTCGTCCTAGCCGTCAGCGTTGTAGTGGATAACAACGAACACCAGCGACACACCGAGAAACTAATCTCACCAGATATGAAGAACGGTGAGAACACCAAGCTGTCGATCTGAAGAACCGTTCAGCACACGTTGCTATCAACTCCGAGACGCCGCCCAAAAGTTCGTTGCCGATTTGGGAGTAAATTTGAGGCAGATTTATTAGTCCGAACTCCGCTCCCACCACCCTAACGGTGCACCATAGGAAACAATACCTAACCCCAACTACTAGGCTAGGACGGAGGAATCCGAGCCCCCCTCCCTTATACCGTCGTTGGAGCAGCGAGCGGATGGAGAGGGGACCAGGACCAACGCCCTGGCCGGACGAGATCGGGAGGAACTGCCGCCCATATGGAATTGGTTGAATAGTTTTGATAAGTATGGTCCTTTGGGGGAAGCCAAACTAATCCCTTCATCCATATCCATGGGCTCTACGCTGGTTGAACGACGCTGAAATTGTGCGGGTCTCGGCGTGAAGATTGATCGGCGCCGCACCAGGGTTGGCGTCAAGTCGCGTGAAGCCGAAGCAAGGTTGGCGCCATCAGCATTGGCGCTGAACATCTAGAGCAACTCCGTGCCGGGCTTCCTTGGTAACATCGAAGTTAGGGGTAAGATTTCGAAATAGTTTTGTTGAAGGGACCATACGAGGAATTAGTTTCGCTGGAGGAGAAGACTTATCAGAAATTAAAAAAAAATGGTTGGATGAGGAGTTGGCTGCATGGTCGATGTCATGAGCCCCGTGTAGGAAATGATGAGTACGAGATGTCGATTCCACAGGAGCTGGATTAGGTGCGGTGATGCTCTCGTCGCCGCTCGAGTGCTCGTAGACTGGGGCACGACTAGGAAGAAGATGGATATCTCCGTGTACAGGGCAAAGTACGGGTGCGTCTCCTCTCCCCACCTAAAAAATTTCAGTTATTCCAGCCTAGCGTGGCAGGACAGTGCGACGATGAATCAGGACCACCCGATCAATGATGATGCGTGGGTCGCGGCCCTCCGTTTCTGTTTTACATACCCGTTAAGGACCACCCGCGTACGACTGCTACGGCAGGCTAACGTCCCATCATACGACCTCGAGTGGGTCCACAGGAATTTACATCGGAGCCTACGCTAGAACGGCGCGTACATACTGTGTACCCATGCCGTATCACACCAAGGTGTTTTTACATGCACCAATCTGGAAAGAGACTATACGTAAAAACATCTCTAACAAGTGACTTATAATGAACGATAAAAACTGATATTTACATTACATTGAGCAAAAAATAGGGGGGCCTCCCACAAGTGATGTAGACCTATCAGGTAATGTAACATTTGGTTGGATGACCTGTAATATTGGCCGAGGTGATGTAACTCACATCCCGCCCGCGCGACTTGCCACCTTCCATCATGATCTCATCACCGTCAACCATCGGAACGCCATGAACGACATCGACGGAGCCCACACCACGCATCCTGCCATCGTTTCTAGCCCATGTAGCTATCTATTCGCTCATTTCGAACTTCGGTTGTCGCTGACCCACTTGCCTATGTCCACCCCCGTCGTCGTCGAGCACACCATCGCGCTCAGGGTGAGCTTACAGTCATCGCAGACCTCTTTCCCATACCTCTCTCTTTGAGTCGCCGCCCCGAGGAGGGTTGTTGTGTGCCATCGCGCACGAGCTAGTCGTCGGAGCCCTTCTGGCGACAAATAGGTCGTGACGGTGTGACGCCGCCACTACATTTGTTCGTCGTGAAGCCTCACGTCGAACGCACCAACCAGTCCCGCTCGCTCTCCTTGATCAGACGCATTGCTAACAACATGCTCAGGTCGCGCTACCGCCATCCATATATTCTCTACTTTTGCTGGTGTCCTATTTACATCATCCAATAGCTCAAAATTGCCGAGATAATGGCAAACCCACTTTTGGTGATGTATAATTTTCGCATCACCTGTTTTGAGTGCCATATAATACAACATGTGTTAAATGTACTCCAGGTATATATCATCATTGTTGATAGTTAGACATCAATTGATTAAACTTACTCTCTCCGATCTAAATTTATTGACTCAAATTTGTCTAGGATGTATCTAGACGTGTTTGTTAACTAGATATATTTGTTTTTAGACAAAGTTAAGTCAATATGAAATATGAATCAGGGTGAGTAGTTTTATTTCAGTCAGTTTTATTGTTTGTTGGTGTGGTTTTAGATCTAGCTCTTTTGAGCTACAAATATCATCTATGGTGATGGTTGTTGCTCTAGTGTGCTGATCCTTTATTGTCCTAGCACGACGACTTCTCATTTATCTACTACAATGACCTCTACCACGTTTAATCTTCGCGTAACTCCGGTGATGGAGGGGCAAGGACAACAACATGCTTTCAGCTCACGTTAGTATTTGGAATCGTCGCTAGGTGATCCAAAGACCAATTTATAATTTTTTATTGCTTTTTATGTTCTTTATACTACTATGAATGATTATCAATACATGGCGGAACTTTTAGAAAATAAAACTAAGTTTTGTTCCGCGGCATTGCAGAGTTCCGTCTCACTCTAGTGTCGCCATGATACAAACAAAAGTTGCATCGATCTGGAGGAGTAGAATTTTCTTGTAAGCACATTTTTGTGAGAAGCTGTGTCTTGCTTAGCTGGTGCAGCTGTGGTTGCCCGATTCAGGTACGAGGAGCCTCTCTCCAGGGAGGCACGCGAAAACGATATTTGGCCAAAAAAAGCAGCCAAATCGGTAAAGAAAAGATCGGGCCACCTCAATTAATGATGCCATGCAGACTGCAAATCTGGGAATCTGGCTGCATTTCTATGAGGATAACGCAAATTAATCGTTGATTTCGTGTGCGGGAACAACATCGCTTGTTATGGCAACTTATGTGGCTAGTGCAGTACTAGTGCATGTGCACCGAGCAATTCGCACGTGGGCTAATTAAATCATCAAGCTCTAATCTAAACTTTTCGCAACAAAAAAAACTCCAATCTAAACTCCCGAGAGGGCTTTGTTCCCGTGATTATGTATTGTTATTTTGGTTTGTCTCAAGTTATAATACCTTTTTAAGTGTCAGATGGTGAGCACAGAGGCTATGAACAAACTTTTTCTTTTCTAGTTCTAGGTGCCTAAAAATACTTTTTGTCAGATCCCACGATACGTGGGAGCTTTCAATGCTAGGTACGTCTTTTTTTGGTCGGCTAAGTACTAACTGGCGGAATGCTACGAGGAGTGCTGCCTTTTTCATTTGTTTTGTACCTAAACTACCCCTTCTTAGTGGCTCCCTATATATAGTTCTCCCTCCCCACCTAAGAACCTTAGGTTATAACTTGAGATAGAACTTGGCTTATGCCTCCACCATCCCTAGTGGATTAGGGCAACCCCTCCTCTCTTAGACATCAATCTTAGAGTTGTGTCATGGCACTTCTTATATGATTTATCTTTCGCACATGTGATTCTACCTCCGGTCTCTGTAATATCCCAGAACATAGGATCAACGAAGGGTAGATTTAAAAATGGGATGTGCATTTCATCGCAAAACACGGGAAATTTTCGCGCCTTATTGCAATTAGGGTTAGAGCAATGTGAGTGCTATGAATTTCGATATGACCGCTTTTAAAACTTAGGGTTTTAGGAGAATATTTGATTTGATATTTCAAATTTGAATTCAAACTATAGAAGTACAAAGTAACAATATATAAATGAATTATGAATTCATAATTCAAAAGCACATCACACTTACACAAATAATTCCAAATGAATTTCAAATAAATAGAAGAGCTCATAAAAAACTTTGAGATTTATTGATCATACACACATAATTACATTGTCTTTACAATATTCAATCATACAGGAATGAGCTATATAATAAAGTAAATAAAAGAAGATTACAAGTATTGATCTATAAATAGAAATCCTAAACTAATAGTCTTGATCTTCTTGTCCTGGATCAAATGGAGCTTTAAACCTGCATAGACATGGAAACTAGCCAGAATGTGAAATACAAGTGGCAATGCCACTAGTCAGTGTCCAAAACCATGCCAAAGAGTGAGATAGACACCAACAAACCAAGTTAGAGCAATGATGGGCTCAAGTTCCCATCTCAAGCGCACACACACAGCTCACAAGTTGTTGTGCATGATCAACAGCTAGGCAACCATGGCCCAGTCACCATATTAGACATGCATGTGTGTCAAGGCAGGGATGAGCCACCAGAGACTACAAATAGGCAGAGTCAGCTGGAGTGGTCATTCCAGACGACCAGATCAACATCAACCAGCAGCAAGGAGTGAACATTAGCAGTTCATAGCTGTTCTTGATCAAGAACACAAACCAAATCCTAGAAACCATCCAGTTCTCCAAACTAACCAAAGCAAAACGAACCAGAGACATGAGAACATAAGCAAGATCTTCCAGGAGCAAGGAGGGGAAGGACAAGTAACCAAAACCATCAAGCAAAGCTCAACAGTAAAAAAAACATGACCATCTAGGAGCTGGAGCAAGGTATAACTTATACCTGGAGTGGATCCAGTGGATCCGATCCATCTCTTAGCATGTCACACAGCATAAGCATGCACAGATGCTCATGATGGGGTAACATCACTTGGTATTGACCAAGAGTTGCTGGCAGAAAGTGAGTAGCTAGATCCAAATACTATCCAGAAGCTATTCTTGTGCAAATAGATAAATATAGATGCACAGATATCAAACCAGTAGAATAGTACATAGATACTAGAGGCTATAGAGACCACCTAGCTATTCCTAGCCAGTTAAACCATCAGTTTATGCATATTTTCTTCACAGACAAGTCACAGTGGCATTCATATGAATTATGATACCCTACTGTGCAAGTAACAATGAGTTTAGCCAACAAGAAATAATCCAACAGTGAGAGCAACCCAAGCAGTAGCTAGGCTACTGTGGTCACATCAACCACAAGCCATCCAGTAATCAAAATTTATAAGTCATCATTATCCAGGATGGATTCAGACTTTTTATATCTTCCAATTGATATTGGAGATATCATTCCATACAAATTCATGCATATAATCAACACTGCATAAGCAGTTCATATACAAATAATTAACCAAAGTATGAATACAAGATAATTCATCACTTGATAAGCATTAGCATCACTGAGAGGCAACCAGTAGGATGACCAAAGGAATCCTAGCCACTGAATCATGTTCAATGTGCTATGGTGTGCAACAACAGTTCACCAACACATGGTTAGCAGCTAGAGCAGGCTTAAACCACTACAATAGCTTAGGCAAGCATCCAAATTATCCAAGAATTGAACTTGTAACCTAGCCACTAGCATGTATTGATCTAAATGGATCAATTGGATCCATTATAGGTCACAGGAGAGCATCACAGGCATCAAGTGTTAGGCTGTTAGCCATTGCCAACAACAAAAGCCACTAGTAAGCAATTAAGCAGGAGTAGACCTAGATAAGCAAGAGCATGGCACCACTAAGCCTAGACATGGCACCAGGATAGCATAGCAAGTGCACAGCATAGCAATGGGCAGCACAGAAGCATCACACATTTGGCCAGTGGCCAGTAATGGCAAGGCTGGCCAAAGCAAACTAGAGAGAAGGAAGGGATGCTAAGGGAATCAGGAGAGGCATTCCTGCATGATCCCAGGATCATCAGGGAGCAAGGCAGAAAGGGATG
Organism: Lolium rigidum; assembly: GCF_022539505.1. Taxonomy (NCBI): domain Eukaryota; kingdom Viridiplantae; phylum Streptophyta; class Magnoliopsida; order Poales; family Poaceae; genus Lolium; species Lolium rigidum. The sequence goes on from NC_061513.1 coordinate 154,465,689, forward strand.
AACGGCAGAGTCATGGAGGCACACATAGATGAAGGAGAAAGGAGGAACCATACCTGCGCCTGGAAGCAGAGGCCACGACATGGCGGGGCAGTGCCGCGCGGCCGCAGCAGCTGCGAGTCCAGGGTAGACGCCAGCGTTACAACGACGAACCCAACCACCGCAAGCACATCACCCTGGGAATGACGGCACAGGCGATGCCACATCATCACCCGCTCCAGGTCAGTCCCAGGCACGCGCGAGCGTCGACGACGGCGACTGCATCTCGCCGGAGTCACCAAATCACCGGAGGCGGTTCGTCTCCAGATCCAGCATGGAGACAATCTGGAGCAGGAGGAAGCAACCGACGAATCCTCTCGGATAGATCGGCGGAGCGTCGAGAGGGGATTCGAACGCGACCGATGGCGTGGCTAGGGGTGGCCGAAGTGATCCGGAGCACGACGACTGTGGCGGCGACGCCATCGCCACGTGATCGCCTTAGGTTAGGGTTAGGGTTCGTGTGCGCGAGAGAGAGAGGAGGGGAAAGTGAGACCGGTGGGCCAACCAACCTGGGCCGGTCTGGTTCAACCAAGTGGCTAACCTGACAGGTGGGCTGAGGGGCAGTTTGGTCATTTCAAAAATTCAAATGACCTTTGTACTTTGAAAATTCCCATATAAATTATAAATACCTCCAAAAATTCAAGAAAATTGGAATAATATATTAAAAATAATTATTAACCAAAATAAAATAAGAAATAAAATAAACAACACAAGTTCAAATTTTGGAATTTTTGAATTGAATTCTAAACTTGGAATTTGAAATTTGAAATTCTCTTGGATATAAAAATCAAGGAAAATTCCAAATGAAATTTAAATATTTGTTTATCAAATATTTTCAAAAGAAAATTCTATTATTCATAACATTTTCTTTTAAAGGATAAATATTTGCCAAAAAGGAAATATTCTAATATTCCAAAGCCTTTCTTTTATAATAAATATTCCAAAAAAGGGAAAAACTCTATTATTTCAAATTCTTTATTTGAAATAAATATTTTCCAAAGTAAAATTCTATTACTCTTAAATCCTTTTCTTCTAAGGAAAACCTTAAATAATTTAAAGGTTATAAATTATTGCCTAGGGCATAAATATATAAATGAAGATTATAATCCACAAACCTTAATAATACTCCGGGAAAAGGGATTCAACATAAAATAATGCACTCATGCATGCATCATTTGGATTTTATAACATTGTCCTTATCGGACAATGATGATTCTTATTAGAACCCGAGGTCCAGGTTCCATCCAAACCTTCGAACTGCATTATCTAGCAGTCACCAGGAAAGTTCACTCTTGCTCATGCCATATTGATTATTTTCTATCAATTTACTCGCAAAGCAATATACTTATCATTCCTGCACTGAAATAAAATGTTACTTTTCCAATTATGAATATGACTATGTGGTGGGCAATGGAAACATGGTATGTGTTATTGGTGGTGGTTCCGTTGCAAGGGTTCTACTCATCTAGGACTAATCACCAATGCCGTCTAGTGATTCTAGCGCCGTACATATCGCGTTAACCATGAGATCTATAATGGCTCTAGGGAAGTCAATTGTATGTTTTCCCTTCTGCATATCAACGGACTTGATAGAGCCTGGCTGGGTGTTGTGATAACATCGCAGTAGGTTGGGAAATCGTTTTAAATCCCCATCCATGTGGATGAGAACGCTCTACCGTATATGATGGATTGTCAGTAGCACATCGAGTGTAAAGACGTATGATCGGGAGATGTCTACGAGGGATGTGCGGATGGACAAAATGGTGAGTATGCAGGGTCGCGGAGAAGGCAGTGATTGGCTTGGTTCTTATACTGGGCCTCACAGCAAGGAAGTGTGGACGGGAAGGTACACCCAGATGGCAACAAGGATAAGTTCTCTTATGGGAAAAGTAACACACATCAAATTGTGACTTGTCACTCCCTGTTCCGGGAAAGGAACTACGAACGCGGCTGGAAAGGAATTCCGTGAAGTTCTGGTCAACCTGTGAAGACTGGCGGACATAGTTTTCAAAATAAAATAAACCTTTTGAAGAAATGTTTGTGGAACATGCATTGACCTGAGATTTTCTGATCAATGGTCGTAGGTAGTGCATCAAACACCTTTTCTCTTTTGAACTTGCTGAGTACCTCTGTACTCACTTTCTTTCGACAGCCTTGCTATACTATGAACTTGAAGAGGAGGCAAACACCGGAGCATCGGAAGGCGACTATGAGCTAGTCTACGAAGAGCCCGATCTTTCAGGAGGAGTTGAAGGCGTGGACAATGGGATAGTCTACGGAGCTGACAACACCGAGGCGGAGGAATAGAGTCTTACCCTAGACATCTTAGAGCCGAACAGCGTAGTAGCTTACCTAAATAAGTTGCTGAGCTCGTTATGTCCTTTAAGTTTGAGTTGTAAGAGTACTTTAGTAATATCGTAGGGTGTTCTCATCGAACCTGTGAGAATACCAACTTGTTAAGACCATGTTTGTAATATAATCTAGATTGTTATGACATGCAATGTTTCTGTTGTACCACTATGAGGGATGTGATATTTGTGAAGAAGTCCCTTCATGAAGATCATATCAACGACTTGTATACTACAACATGCAGTGGTATGTTGGGTCACCGCAGTCTCTCACACCGTGACTCTATAGATCGTACACCGGTCTTTCTTAGGGATTCAACCTCGTGTCTTTCCCTCGAGAGATTCTATCAGGATGGTGGTTCGAACTATCGGGAGTAAACCGGGATTGTATCGGGTTGCGTTGCGTGTGTTCGTCGTGTTCATCGCCGTGTTCTTCGTGTTCTTGGTGTTCATCCCTCCCCCCTCTTGTTCTTGGTCAATTCGTGAGATCAGGCCACAAATCGAGGCTTAAGACCTCAAAAAAATGTTATAGTTTGGTCAACTCCTGAACCATTCAGTTTGCATCATGATTCGTGCAACTTAGAATTGGACATGTGATTGCAATAGCAACCAAAAATTCTCGCTTGCACATAAATTTCACACTGAATTAGGTGATGTCATATAACAAAGAATTAACTTTATTCTAGGTCGATGGAGATCTAACCATGTTCATGCACAAATATTTTATCAGGATAGAGGGAGACTATTTGGATGGACAGTCTATTAGAGTCGTCGGGGCATGTTGGGTGCACTTACGATATGGTAGTAGCAAAGATATTTGTGTATTATCAAAATCGATAGATGCAAATGTACGGGTTAACTCTAGATAAGTGGACTCTTAGATGATCTAGAAGCACCAACTTCTCACACACGTAGGTTCCCTCACACGGTTAGTCCGAGCATTGCATGTGCAACGCTTTTAAGCTATCAACACGTATAGAGGAGAACGTCATTGAACAAATTGGTAGATCCAATCACTTGATTTTGGGTGAGGAAATGGAATATTCAAAACTCTTAGAATTCGAAAGGCCAACCCATAGTTCTGTCCACCCTCCCAAATATAGGCCTACTTAGATAGGTTCCATCACTTGTGGTGGACTATATACCCAATATCATCTCAGATCCAACCCGGGTAGGTTCAAACCGCTTAAGCGTTGAAGTCTATTGGTTCACGGCCACTTGAGCATGATCCAAGTAGCCTGAAAACTTACTCGGTCTCCGAATACCTATCTCGGGTCACGAGTACTCCTGGTCAGACCACTCTCAAGTGCTCATAAAGTCACATTGTCAAACCAACGTAATGTGTCATATGGATCATTTTCTTGGCATCATGCGGTGACCCAGCGTACCACTGCATGGTGTAGTACACAAGTCGTTGACATAACACAAGTGAAACACCGTTCCACTCATATTACATCCCTCAGAGTGGTACAACAGAAACATATGCGAGTCCAAGGTATGTCTATAGAAGTACACACGAACTGTCTACATAAGATCCACACAGCCTTCTACTTTACAGTGAGGTAAAACTTCAAATAAAGTTCCAGAAGAACGACTCGTAGTCTAACTTGTTACTAACTCAAGTTTAAGAGCTACTTGGCTAGCTATAGAAATCTAGCTACTTAGGAGCTAGGATTAGGGAAAGGTTCCCTTCTATTACTAGTCTAGGTTTCCATCATAGCTGATGCAGAAGTTGACTCCATTGACTTCTTTGATTGGATTCTTCATCTTGTTGCAGTTGACTCCTTTGTCTTCGAGTTCCACGGTAGTTTCTCCTTCGGTGCCTTGATCTAAGAAGGGGGTTCAAATGAGATAGAATGAGTACGAGCGTACTCAGCAAGTTCATATTAGGAAATAGGTGTATCATGCACTAGATACAGCCATAGACCAGAAAGTCATAGGCGAATGCAAGTTTTTATAAACATTTCTTCAAAAGGTTTATTTTATTCTGAAAACTATGCCCGTCAGTCTTCACAGGTTGACCAGAACTTCATGGATTTCCTTTCCTGCCGCGTTCGCAGCTTCCTTCCCGGAACAGGGAGTGACAGTCACAATTCAGTATCCTCTGCAGAGGTGCGTTACTTTTCCCATAAGAGACCTTATCCTTGTTGCCAACCAGGCGAATTCTTTCCCGTCCACACTTCCTGTGGTGTGAGGCCAGGTGTAAGATCCAAGCCCACACCGCCTTCTCCGCGACTGCAAACCCACCCTTTTGTCCGACCGTACACCCCCAGTAGACTTCTCCCGATAATACGGCTTTACTCACGGTGTACTCCGGACAATCCATCATAGACCGTAGAGCTAACATCACTAATGGATGGGGATTTAAAAGGCTATCCCAACCTACGGCGAGTGCCTCCAACACCCCGCAGCTCTACCAGTCCGTTGGCGTGCGTAGGGAAAAGATACGGTTGGCTTCCCCAGAGCCATTGTAGATCTTATGGTTAACGCGATATGTACGGCGCTAGAATCACTGGACGGCATTGGTACTTAGTCCTAGATGAGTAGTACCCATGCAATGGAACCTCCACCATATCAACACATACCATGGTTCCATTGCCCACCACATAGTCATATTCATAATTGTAAAATAATACTTTGCTTTTCAATGCATGAGTGATAAGTATAGTACTTTGTATATAGTTTGATACAAATAATCAAATGACATGAGCAAGCGATGAACTTGCCTTTCTTGATTGCAAGATTATGCGAGCAAAAGCTTCGATACGTGAGAACTCCAAATGCTGAAATACCATCATCGTCCGGTAAGGACAATGTTTAAAGAACTGGCAAAAATGCTATAATGCATAGTATGGGATGCAATCGTCCCGAGCGTAACCTAACCTCGATGATTTAGGATGTATGAGTTGTAAAGATTTCTTTAGGGTTGGTTGCACTTTTAGAATGGTTCTCAAACAAGGTTCTTATTAGGGTTTGGTTATATTAGCATCATAATCAAGTGATATAAGACATCCTAACAATCATACACATAAAGAATAGTGGTGGAATAATATGTAAAGAACAATTGTCAATTTTAAGTTCTACGGAACATGGTTGATGATTACTTATACTATACTTCAAAAGAATAACTTTTGAAGAACATGTTAATTAAGAAATAATGAGTATTTCAAAGAAGGATTAGGGCTTCTAAGGTTTGATTGACATTTGTACTTCAAAGGAATAACTTTTGAAGAACAGGTTGAATAAGAATATGAACTATTTTATATAGGAGCTATGTAACTCTAGGGTTTACTATTGGGTTCATTTAGTTTCACTAATAGGAACTAGTTGGTTCTTAACTTGGAATGGGTTTCTATATAGCAAGTATTGGTAGGGTTATTACCATGGTTTCCCATATACATCATATCAAAGGATGGCTATTAAGATGGTTCCATAGGTTTGCTATTAGGTTTACTATGGTTTCACATTTGCTTTACTAAATAATATCTAATGGTTTCTAAGCTAAGTGGCTTATCATTTCCTAAGTAGGGTTTAGTGGAATAGGAGCATGTGTTGTGAATTGCTACACAAGATTGGTACTAGGGTTCATCTTATGGTTCTACTAGGGTTTGATGGTTGAGGTTGGTTCTAATGGTGTGATACTAAGTATGAGTATTAATGGTGCTAACATATTAACAGGTTAAAGTTTATACTTAGGTGGTACTAATTGGATCATATAGATGTTAAGCAAAAATTAAAGACATGAGATGATGGTCTCAGGTGAATTGATTTTATTTTAGTGGATCATGAGTATGCACTCATTGGTTGTTTATTAAGCTTCTACACCTAAAGGTGAAGTGGATATAATCATATGGGCTAAACCCCTAGGGTTTCAGGGTTGCACTAATTTAGGATGATCACATGAAATAATGGGATCAAGGTCTTACTCAAATTGAAACTAGGGTTTCTAAGCTATGGTATAACTCCTAAAATGATAATTGGTAATAGAGTTGTGGTTACTAATTACTTTGAATCAAAATTAGTGATGGTTTGACATTTTATTAATCTACACAAGATTTAATAATTAGAGTAACTCCTATTTTGGTTTAATTCAGACATCAGTGTTTAATAAGTGCTATAAAGTTTTTAAAATATTTAACTTGTTAACTATAGATATTTAAGTAAACCAGTTTTGAATTACCAAAATAATATTATCCTTTGGTATTTTCTTGATTTATTTTTATTTAAGAAAGTAGTAAATTAGAATTTTTAAATTAGGGTTTATGAATTACCGCTAATAATTAATTTAATGCCAATATGATAAACAAAATTAATCTTAACATTTTACTTGGTTTCTGAATAGTTCAAATTTAATTTTGAAATTTCACTAATTATTGATTTCAAATTGTATTTTAAATAATTGAAATGGCATAATTAATAAGGTTAAAAATAAATGAATTTTTATTTTGTCACACATTTTTGTTTTATATTTTATTTGAATAGATTTTATTTTTGTGAGCATTTTGATATATTATTTATATTTTTCTGAGTTGAAATGAATTTTATATGATTTTTCAAAGTTTCAGTGATTTTCTGGAATTTGTAATTAAACCTAATACTAAACTTACCGGTTTGCTACCTAGCCCGAGACACTGACTGGTGGGGTCGTTGACTAGTCATCTGCCTCGTTGGCAGCTGACCAAGTCAACACGACCAGCGGGTCCATCTCCACGTCACCCTACCGGCGGCTCAACGCCGGCGAGGCAGGGCACGACGGAGACGCCGATTTTAGGCCTCCCGGGATACGCGAGTACCAATTTCTGGATCCCCTCGAATCACTGAGTATGATAGTGTGGTCACTTGACTCGGAGGACCACCGGAGCTACGCCGGCGACGAGTTCCGCGGCGGTGCTACTCCGGCGAGACGGCTATCTCGAGCTACAGATGGTGATTGGATGCGATAAGATGCTCTCGAGAAGCGTAAGCTTACCCTGAGGTGTTCCAGGGACTCGACGAGGACGATTGGCGATGGAGATGGCGATGCGGTTGCGGTTTCCGATGATCACCGGTGAAAGGGAACTCAGCAATTGCGTCGATTGAAGATGTCCCGGCACGATTCCTTTTCCTCCGATGATCTTCGAACCCACGCGCATATGCAGAGCCACCCCATGGTCACTGGGAGGCTCCCAATCGACGGCTAGCCAGAGAACTTCTCCGACAACATGCCGGGGTGTGTAGAAGATAGGGAGAGATTGAGAGTCTGAGAGAGATTGAGGAAGGGGTCACATGCTAGCTAGGGTTCTGGCGCGTCTCCACGTGATTTTATAGCCCGAGTTGAGCTCGGAAACAACGACGACTCGCCGGAGACGGTATAGATGCGGCGGTGACGGTGTTGAGTGTTGTGGGCACGAATCTTGACGCCAATGGATAGGACGGACGCGAGGGATATAGGGGAACGTTCTGGAAACCTCTGCAAGGCCCGGAGCCATCCCTATCCACAGCGAGGAGGTGGCAGGAGCTCGCCGTCGTCGTGTCGTCTGCGAGGAAGAAGGAGAAAGGTGTTTCTCTCTTTGCACGAATTTTAAAGCAACTGGATCGGTATCTGGCTTGGGCTGGGTTTCTCTTGGTCCTTTACTGGGCTTGATCGACGTGGGTTGCTGTTGGGCTTCACGTGGCTGCGGTGGCCTGCTATGGTCTAGCAAGGTAAGTTTTCCCTCTCTTTTTTCCTTTTTAAATTTTCTGGTTTGTATTTTATGATTTGAATTCAAATTGAATTCTGTTTTACTTTGCAGATTTTTAAATCATGAATAGCAAGACAACTTAATACTATTACTTACTGCCTAGTGTTACTTTTTAAATACATATTCAATTTATTATTAGGTTGATATTGTGTGGGTTTTTTAATATCAATCTCAATTCCTTTTTAATTTAGGAACCAGATCCATTAAAATGGTTTGAAATTTAGAACAAGTGCATAGTGAACATATACTATTTTGCAAGTGCTTAACAACATTGGTTGTTCATATGCATTCTAAATTATGGCTAGAGTTTCATATAATTGGTAATGAGGATGAGATGAATTCATCATTTTATGTGAAGGATTATTTCTAAAGTTGGAGCATATGGTTGGATAAACTCTATTTGCTTACTAATCTTGCTTAGCCACTTCTAGCTTAACTTATTTAGGATAAATGCTACACTCCTCATAGTCAATTCACTTTCTAAGGTGATGGTTCAATTATGACACAATATTCCATTTGGGCAACTAAGCAAGGTAATTGGTAGTCAAAGTAGAATTGGATACTGGTTTCACTCTACTCACCAAGTGGCATTTAGACCTTAGGTACATATGGCTTGGTTTATACTTGTGATACATGATACACAAGTTAGGACAATATTTTATGTGAAGTGGATTCTATGTGAAAAGGTTTATGGTCTTGGGAATACTTTACTATTTGAAGTATTAAATAGGCATGAGGTATGGCAGAGGTTCTACTTATAATCCAAAGTGATGCTTGGATTGGAATTCAAATATGGCCTAGGGTTTTAGTGATGATCACCAATGTGATACACAACTAGGATTAAAATATGGTATAAGCTTGATCATGTTTTAGTGGCTAGGTTAGTCTCAAGTGTTTGGATAGGCAAACCACTCTATACCAGGCATGAGTATTGGTCTGGATTAACTACTATTGATATATTTATCATTTCATGTGATAGGTGAGATCTATTGATCACATATGTAGGTTTAACTTATCATCTCAATTTATAAGGCAAGATCATGCATTAGACATGATCCACTTATTCCTCACTAATCTCTCTTTATTATTCCTCTTATTACACTCACTTAAATTCTTAGGGTTTATGATCATCACCCAATTTGTAAGGATCAAAGTATTGGCCTCATAATAATTCATTAGTAAATCATGGTTATCTCTCCAAGATCAAGTATAAGTCCATATACTTGAGTATACCTCTTTAGGTTGAGCTCTTTTGAATAAGTAGGATCCCTCTAGGGTTTATGATCATTACCAAGTTGTAATGATTGATACGTCTCCGACGTATCGATAATTTCTTATGTTCTATGCCATATTATTGATGATACCTACATGTTTTATGCACACTTTATGTCATATTCGTGCATTTTCTGGAACTAACCTATTAACAAGATGCCGAAGTGCCGGTTCCGTTTTCTGCTGTTTTTGGTTTCGAAATCCTAGTAACGGAATATTCTCGGAATTGGACGAAACGAAGACCCAGGGGCCTATTTTTCCACGGAGCTTCCAGAAGACCGAAGAGCATACGAAGTGGGGCCACGAGGTGGCGACACCACATGGCGGCGCGGCCAAGGAGGGGCCCGCGCCGCCCTATGGTGTGGGCCCCTCGTCGGGCCCCCGACTCTGCCTTCCGCCTACTTAAAGCCTCCGTCGCGAAACCCCGATGCGAAAAAACTACGATACGGAAAACCTTACCGAGACGCCGCCGCCGCCGATCCCATCTCGGGGGATTCGGAGATCTCCTCCGGCACCCTGCCGGAGAGAGGGATTCATCTCCCGGAGGACTCTACACCGCCATGGTCGCCTCCGGAGTGATGAGTGAGTAGTTCACCCCTGGACTATGGGTCCATAGCAGTAGCTAGATGGTTGTCTTCTCCTCATTGTGCTTCATTGTCGGATCTTGTGAGCTGCCTAACATGATCAAGATCATCTATCCGTAATACTCTATGTTGTGTTTGTCGGGATCCGATGGATAGAGAATACCATGTTATGTTAATTATCAAGTTATTACATATGTGTTGTTTATGATCTTGCATGCTCTCCGTTATTAGTAGAGGCTCTGACCAAGTTTTTGCTTTTAACTCCAAGAGGGAGTATTTATGCTCGATAGTGGGTTCATGCCTGCATTGACACACGGGACGAGTGACGGAAAGTTCTAAGGTTGTGTTGTCTTGTTGCCACTAGGGATAAAACATTGGCGCTATGTCCGAGGATGTAGTTGTTGATTACATTACGCACCATACTTAATGCAATTGTCCGTTGCTTTGCAACTTAATACCTGGAAGGGGTTCGGACGATAACCTCGAAGGTGGACTTTTTAGGCATAGATGCGGTTGGATGGCGGTCTATGTATTTTGTCGTAATGCCCAATTAAATCTCACTATACTTATCATGCCATGTATGTGCATTGTTATGCCCTCTCTATTTGTCAATTGCCCGATCGTAATTTGTTCACCCAACATGCTTTTATCTTATGGGAGAGACACCTCTAGTGAGCTGTGGACCCCGGTCCATTCTTTTAATACTGAAATACAAATCTGTCTGCAATACTTGTTTTACTGTTTTCTCTGCAAACAATCATCTTCCACACAATACGGTTAATCCTTTGTTACAGCAAGCCGGTGAGATTGACAACCTCACCGTTTCGTTGGGGCAAAGTACTTTGGTTGTGTTGTGCAGGTTCCACGTTGGCGCCGGAATCTCTGGTGTTGCGCCGCACTACATCCCGCCGCCATCAACCTTCAACGTGCTTCTTGACTCCTACTGGTTCGATTAAATCTTGGTTTCTTACTGAGGGAAACTTGCCGCTGTGCGCATCACACCTTCCTCTTGGGGTTCCCAACGGACGTGTCAACTACACGCATCAAGCAAATTTACGGCGCCGTTCAGGGAGATCAAGACACGCTGCAAGGGAGTCTCCACTTCTCAATCTCTCTACTTTGTTTTTGTCTTGCTTTATTTTATTTACTACTTTGTTTGCTGCATTATATCAAAACACAAAAAAATTAGTTGCTAGTTTTACTTTATTTACTTGTCTTGTTTGCTATATCAAAAACACAAAAAAATTAGTTTACTTGCATTTACTTTATCTAGTTTGTTTTATTTACTACTGCTAAAATGGCCAACCCTGAAAATACTAAGTTGTGTGACTTCACTAGCACAAATAATAATGATTTCCTATGCACACCTATTGTTCCACCTCGCTACTACGGCAGAATTCTTTGAAATTAAACCCGCTTTCTTGAATCTTGTTATGCGAGAGCAATTTTCCAGTGTTAGTTCCGATGATGCTGCTGCCCATCTCAATAATTTTGTTGAACTATGTGAAATGCAAAAGTATAAAGATGTAGATGGTGACATTATAAAATTAAAATTGTTTCCTTTCTCATTAAGAGGAAGAGCTAAAGATTGGTTGCTATCTCTGCCTAAGAATAGTATTGATTCATGGACTAAATGCAAGGATGCTTTTATTGGTAGATATTATCCCCCTGCTAAAATTATATCTTTGAGCAGTAGCATAATGAATTTTAAACAATTGGATAATGAACATGTTGCTCAAGCTTGGGAAAGAATGAAATCTCTCGGTTAAAAATTGCCCAACCCATGGATCGACTACTTGGATGATCATCCAAACCTTCTATGCGGGACTAAATTTTTCTTCGCGGAATTTATTGGATTCAGCTGCTGGAGGTACCTTTATGTCCATCACTCTTGGTGAAGCAACAAAGCTTCTTGATAATATGATGGTTAATTACTCTGAATGGCACACGGAAAGAGCTCCACAAGGTAAGAAGGTAAATTCTGTTGTAGAATCCTCTTCCTTGAATGATAAGGTTGATGCTATTATGTCTATGCTTGCGAATGATAGGACTAATGTTGATCCTAATAATGTTCCATTAGCTTCATTGGTTGCCCAAGAAGAACATGTTGATGTAAACTTCATTAAAAATAATAATTTCAACAACAATGCTTATCGGAACAATTCTAGTAATAACTATAGGCCATATCCTTATAATAATGGTAACGGTTATGCTAATTCTTGTGGGAATTCTTACAACAATAATAGGAATACACCCCCTGGACTTGAGGCTATGCTTAAAGAATTTATTAGTACACAAACTGCCTTTAACAAATCTGTTGAGGAAAAGCTCAATAAAATTGATATTCTTGTTTCTATAGTTGATAGTCTTGCCTCGGATGTTGATCTTTTGAAATCGAAAGTTATGCCTAATAGGGATATTGAAAATAAAATTGTTACTACAGCAAATGCCATCCAAGTTAGAATTAATGAGAATATAAGATTAATGGCTGAACTGCGTGCTAGGTGGGATAGAGAAGAAAATGAAAAACTAGCTAAAAAGGAAAATGTAGCTAAAGTTTGGACTATTACCACCACTAGCAATGCTAATAATTCACATGTTGCTGCACCTCCTACTATCAATGGTAAAATAATTGGTGTTGGCAATGCTTCTACTCCTAGTGCAAAGCGCGCAAAATTACCTGAAACTGCTAAAACTGCTGAAACTGCTTGTGATAAAACCGCTGAAATTTTTTCCAACCTTGGGGATGATAATCCCATTGCTTTAGATTGTAATGATTTAGATTTTGATGATTGCCACATCTCTGAAGTTATAAAGTTCTTGCAAAAACTTGCTAAGAGTCCCAATGCTAGTTCTATAAACTTGGCTTTCACAAAACATATTACAAATGCTCTCATAAAAGCTAGAGAAGAGAAACTAAAACTTGAAACTTCTATTCCTAGAAAGCTAGAGGATGGTTGGGAGCCCATCATTAAAATGAGAGTCAAAGATTCTGATTGTAATGCTTTATGTGATCTTGGTGCAAGTATTTCTGTTATGCCTAAAAAAGTCTATGATATGCTTGACTTGCCACCATTGAAAAACCGTTATCCGGATGTTAATCTCGCCGATAATGCTAAAAAGAAACCTTTGGGGAGAGTTGATAATGTTCATATTATGGTTAACAATAACCTTGTCCCCGTTTATTTTGTTGTCTTGGATATTGAATGCAATGCATCTTGCCCCATTATATTGGGAAGACCTTTTCTTCGAACCGTTGGTGCTACTATTGATATGAAGGAAGGTAATATTAAATATCAATTTTCTCTCAAGAAAGGTATGGAACACTTCCCTAGAAAGAGAATGAAGTTACCTTATGATTCTATTATTAGAACAAATTATGATGTTGATGCTTCGTCTCTCGATGTTACTTGAGTTACACTTTCGCGCCTAGCTGAAAGGCGTTAAAGAAAAGCGCTTATGGGAGACAACCCATGTTTTTACTCCAGTATTTTTGTTTTATATTTGTGTCTTGGAAGTTGTTTACTACTGTAGCAACCTCTCCTTATCTTAGTTTTATGTTTTGTTGTGCCAAGTAAAGTCTTTGATAGTAAAGTAAGTACTAGATTTGGATTACTGCGCTAGTTCCGGATTTCTTTGCTGTCACGAATCTGGGTCTACCTCCCTGTAGGTAGCTCAGAAAATTAAGCCAATTTACGTGCATGATCCTCAGATATGTACGCAACTTTCATTCAATTTGAGCATTTTCATTTGAGCAAGTCTGGTGGCCTAATAAAATCCATCTTTACGGACTGTTCTGTTTTGACAGATTCTGCCTTTTATTTTGCATTGCCTCTTTTGCTATGTTGGATAAACTTCTTTGATCCATTAATGTCCAAGTAGCTTTATGCAATGTCCAGAAGTGTTAAGAATGATTGTGTCACCTCTGAACATGTGAATTTTTATTATGCACTAACCCTCTAATGAGTTGTTTCGAGTTTGGTGTGGAGGAAGTTTTCAAGGATCAAGAGAGGAGTATGATGCAATATGATCAAGGAGAGTGAAAGCTCTAAGCTTGGGGATGCCCCGGTGGTTCACCCCTGCATATTCTAAGAAGACTCAAGCGTCTAAGCTTGGGGATGCCCAAGGCATCCCCTTCTTCATCGACAACATTATCGGGTTCCTCCCCCGAAACTATATTTTTATTCCGTCACATCTTATGTACTTTGCTTGGAGCGTCGGTTTGTTTTTGTTTTTTGTTTTGTTTGAATAAAATGGATCCTAGCATTCACTTTATGGGAGAGAGACACGCTCCGCTGTAGCATATGGACAAATATGTCCTTAGGCTCTACTCATAGTATTCATGGCGAAGTTTCTTCTTCGTTAAATTGTTATATGGTTGGAATTGGAAAATACTACATGTAGTAACTCTAAAATGTCTTGGATAATTTGATACTTGGCAATTGTTGTGCTCATGTTTAAGCTCTTGCATCATATACTTTGCACCCATTAATGAAGAAATACTTAGAGCTTGCTAATTTGGTTTGCATATTTGGTTTCTCTAGAGTCTAGATAACATCTAGTATTGAGTTTTGAACAACAAGGAAGACGGTTTGGAGTCTTATAATGTTTACCATATGTCTTTTATGTGAGTTTTGCTGTACCGTTCATCCTTGTGTTTGTTTCAAATAACCTTGCTAGCCTAAACCTTGTATCGAGAGGGAATACTTCTCATGCATCCAAAATACTTGAGCCAACCACTATGCCATTTGTGTCCACCATACCTACCTACTACATGGTATTTACCCGCCATTCCAAAGTAAATTGCTTGAGTGCTACCTTTAAAATTCCATCATTCACCTTTGCAATATATAGCTCATGGGACAAATAGCTTAAAAACTATTGTGGTATTGAATATGTACTTATGCACTTTATCTCTTATTAAGTTGCTTGTTGTGCGATAACCATGCTTCAGGGGACGCCATCAACTATTCTTTGTTGAATATCATGTGAGTTGCTATGCATGTCCGTCTTGTCCGAAGTAAGAGAGATCTACCACCTTTATGGTTGGAGCATGCATATTGTTAGAGAAGAACATTGGGCCGCTAACTAAAGCCATGATTCATGGTGGAAGTTTCAGTTTTGGACACACATCCTCAATCTCATATGAGAATAATAATTGTTTCCACATGCTTATGCATTAAAGAGGAGTCCATTATCTGTTGTCCATGTTGTCCAGGTATGGATGTCTAAGTTGAGAATAATCAAAAGCGAGAAATCCAAAATGCGAGCTTTCTCCTTAGACCTTTGTACAGGCGGCATGGAGGTACCCCATTGTGACACTTGGTTAAAACATGTGCATTGCAAAGATCCGGTAGTCCAAGCTAATTAGGACAAGGTGCGGGCACTATTAGTATGCTATGCATGAGACTTGCAACTTGTAAGATATAATGTACATAACTCATATGCTTTATTACTACCGTTGACAAAATTGTTTCATGTTTTCAAAATAAAAGCTCTAGCAAAAATATAGCAATCGATGCTTTCCTCTTTGAAGGACCATTCTTTTTACTTTTATGTTGAGTCAGTTCACCTATCTCTCTCCACCTAAAGAAGCAAACACTTGTGTGAACTGTGCATTGATTCCTACATACTTGCATATTGCACTTGTTATATTACTCTATGTTGACAATTATCCATGAGATATACATGTTACAAGTTGAAAGCAACCGCTGAAACTTAATCTTCCTTTGTGTTGCTTCAATACCTTTACTTTGATTTATTGCTTTATGAGTTAACTCTTATGCAAGACTTATTAATATTTGTCTTGAAGTACTATTCATGAAAAGTCTTTGCTTTATGATTCACTTGTTTACTCATGTCATTACCATTGTTTTGATCGCTGCATTCACTACATATGCTTACAAATAGTATGATCAAGGTTATGATGGCATATCACTTCAGAAATTATCTTTGTTATCGTTTTACCCGCTCGGGACGAGCGGAACTAAGCTTGGGGATGCTTGATACGTCTCCGACGTATCGATAATTTCTTATGTTCTATGCCATATTATTGATGATACCTACATGTTTTATGCACACTTTATGTCATATTCGTGCATTTTATGGAACTAACCTATTAACAAGATGCCGAAGTGCCAGTTCCTGTTTTCTGCTGTTTTTGGTTTCAGAAATCCTAGTAACGGAATATTCTCGGAATTGGACGAAACGAAGACTTAGGGGCCTATTTTTCCACGGAGCTTCCAGAAGACCGAAGAGCATACGAAGTGGGGCCACGAGGTGGCGACACCACATGGCGGCGCGGCCAAGGAAGGGTCCGCGCCGCCCTATGGTGTGGGCCCCTCGTCAGGCCCCCGACTCTGCCCTTCCGCCTACTTAAAGCCTCCGCCGCGAAACCCCTGATGCGAAAAAACCACGATACGGAAAACCTTACTGAGACGCCGCCGCCGCCGATCCCATCTCGGGGGATTCTGGAGATCTCCTCCGGCACCCTGCCGAGAGGGGATTCATCTCCCGGAGGACTCTACACCGCCATGGTCGCCTCCGGAGTGATGAGTGAGTAGTTCACCCCTGGACTATGGGTCCATAGCAGTAGCTAGATGGTTGTCTTCTCCTCATTGTGCTTCATTGTCGGATCTTGTGAGCTGCCTAACATGATCAAGATCATCTATCCGTAATACTCTATGTTGTGTTTGTCGGGATCCGATGGATAGAGAATACCATGTTATGTTAATTATCAAGTTATTACATATGTGTTGTTTATGATCTTGCATGCTCTCCGTTATTAGTAGAGGCTCGGCCAAGTTTTTGCTATTAACTCCAAGAGGGAGTATTTATGCTCGATAGTGGGTTCATGCTCGCATTGACACTCGGGACGATGACGTAAAGTTCTAAGGTTGTGTTGTGCTCGTTGCCACTAGGGATAAAACATTGGCGCTATGTCCGAGGATGTAGTTGTTGATTACATTACGCACCATACTTAATGCAATTGTCTCGTTGCTTTGCAACTTAATACCGGAAGGGGTTCGGACGATAACCCGAAGGTGGACTTTTTAGGCATAGATGCGGTTGGATGGCGGTCTATGTACTTTGTCGTAATGCCCAATTAAATCTCACTATACTTATCATGCCATGTATGTGCATTGTTATGCCCTCTCTATTTGTCAATTGCCCGACCGTAATTTGTTCACCCAACATGCTTTTATCTTATGGGAGAGACACCTCTAGTGAACTGTGGACCCCGGTCCATTCTTTTAATACCGAAATACAAATCTGCTCGCAATACTTGTTTTACTCGTTTTCTCCGCAAACAATCATCTTCCACACAATACGGTTAATCCTTTGTTACAGCAAGTCCGAGTGAGATTGACAACCTCACCGTTTCGTTGGGGCAAAGTACTTTGGTTGTGTTGTGCAGGTTCCACGTTGGCGCCGGAATCTCCGGTGTTGCGCCGCACTACATCCCGCCGCCATCAACCTTCAACGTGCTTCTTGACTCCTACTGGTTCGATTAAACCTTGGTTTCTTACTGAGGGAAACTTGCCGTTGTGCGCATCACACCTTCCTCTTGGGGTTCCCAACGGACGTGTCAACTACACGCATCAATGATCACAACACTTGTCTCTCTCTTGGATCACTAGTAAAAGAGGTTCTTACTTACTATCAAATGTTAGCTAGGTCAACTAGGGTTTAGTACTTGACTTGTACTTCTTATAGCATTGATTAGTACTAATGGTTTACCTCACATAGATAGGTTGAATATTCAACTAAGTTCTACCCAAGGGATAATATAAGCATATGAATGATTCTCTCCTTTCTCTAGGTTTAATGGTATGAATTGGGAAACAAGGTTGGAATGGTCAAAGTTAATGAAGGATAAATATGTATGTCCTTGGCTTGGGTTCAAGCATTGTGGGTGAAAAGATATACCATGTGACTCATGGTAGGAACATTTATTTAGTAGAAGACATTGGAAAGATAAGTAAAGAATAGTTTCTTAATTAATTGAGTTCTTTGATTCATAGTTGAATAATTATTCATGTGTTGTTGTAAGGAATGGCATGTTGAGATCCTTTATAAGATCTTGTAGTTGATCCTTACTTAAGGTGTTGTTTGTTGTAAAACTAATTTCATTTGATCTAGCCCATAGATCAAATCATCTCTACCCAAAACAAGGTTTTAGCAAAGATCACAGTTGAAGTTTATAGCGCTTGACTTGATGATCTACTTCAATTCCAGCAAGTCAAGTGAAACTTCAGTGACTGTGGTAAGTTTTATTTGAAAGCGCGAAAATCCCCCGGATTTTCTATGCATGAATGCAATGCACACTTTGGTGTTCTCTCATTTTTTTGTCTCTAAACCTGGAATATTACACATCACAATGTGCATGCTAGTTGAGACCAAGACAAGTGCATGCCATCCTTAGTGGTACTACCCAACCTTTCTTCTTGAACTCGTGATAGAGATTCTCTACTCGTCTTAAGACTTAATCTTTGTCGCATGGACATGCAGTTCCAATTTAATCACCCGGGAGATGAGGGGAAATCCTATCATTATCAACCATATATGGTACGGTATATACTTCATGGGAAGACCTAAACATTGAATGACCACCCATTTTTGAATTAGCGTTCGATAACCCATAAAAATGTTGATTCTCATCAGTATATGATGACCCTATGTCTAAAGTGTCATATATGGTGTGTCTAAGAGTAACACCTCACACATCTCGGCGTGTCACATACTTAATGGGTCTATCCATAATTGTATTCTCTAACCCGAGTCCATAATTTTTCCGAAATGGGGAGCCTAGCCCTAGCATCTGCATATCAATTGATGCACACAGCCGTACCCGAGTCCATACTATCGGTCTGACATCTCTGTGTCCATGACACATGTGAACACATGGCAATCTAACAATATATATCCGTGTATCTTCACTGTGAACCATTTAGAAAAGTTATCACATAAGACTTACAGTTTCACAAACGGGCCACATACTTATCAAATTATTCTGATGATATCCAAGAACATGCTTTAATGACTTGATAATACATAAAGATACATCCATCTCCATGGTTGCATTTAGGGTTCTATCACGGGTGTTGCACCAGCCCGGTAGTGTGGCCAACCTCCACCTATCTGCCTTATTTGGTTGTTGGCCATTGCGGTTGAACACCCGCAGTGGGTATCCACTACACCATCCGTCCAGAAACACAAATCGAAAGAAGAAGAGCCCACGCTTGCCGCATTCGTGGCATGTGTGAGATTTGCCTCACGTACGGTGACAATGAAGGAAGAAGAAGGATGAAGGACATATAAGATGAGCCGACGAGTCATTGTTAATCATTATATTTTATAAACAATAGTGAAGTCCACCATCTGTTAATTCATGTTTTTTTTATCCCGCAAAGGATTTCCACGTTAAAATTTGGTGCTCATGTTCCTAAAATACACTTCATTGCCCGCCTTGTTGTTAAAGGTTCAGGGTTTAGGGCCCTTCTCTCCCGCATGCAATAAACCTGTTCCTTTTCACCGATACTCCAAATTGGCCGCACCATTAAAGAGGCATAGTGCTATAGCAATGTTTGAGTAAACGAGAAAGAAGCATATCATGAGTGCAGATTTTTGGATCTCAGGCACCATAGAACCTATTTATTTATTTTTAAAAAAATCAATAACGGTACTTGAAATTTTCAAAAGATTTGAAGTCTGCGCGGAAGATCCTCGTGCTGCATCGAGATTCCCAAGACGAAGGTATGCAGTAGCAGCCTCAGTCTGCTGCTGTTTCTATGGCGTCCCAGCTTTGGGTAGTGCATCCTTGATGACGTTTTTGTCGTCGACTCTTTAGGCCAAGTGGCGGCCACTCCCCCTTGTCTAGTGGCAGTTGATGGCTAGCCAAGGGACTACTTCAACCTCCAGCTTCAGAGGCCTTCTAGCTCCACCGTGTTTGGCTCCCGCTGCGGTGGCTCAAGTGGCCATGTCCCCGGTTGGCATCGCCGTTGAGCACGACAGGGTGCAATGCGAGATCGGTGGAGATCGACGAGATCGTGTTCTCCATTTTAGATCTGAGGTCCTTTCTGCAGAATCAATGGACTTATTTGTATTTTTAAGCTTACCAAGGTTCTTTGTGTATATTGTATCTCCACCGCGCAAATTCAGGTTCAAAACAAACATGAAAGTTGTGAATTGTGGCCGTGCATTCGTTATCCATTTTACGCACGTTACCAGGAAGCTTCCTGTCGACTTCTTTGCGCATCGAGCGACTGCGGCTACTCTCCTATTGCAGTGTATTCTTCAATATTCGTGCTCCCATGGTTGTCGAATATTTAAACGCATAGAAAACAGGATCCCAAACTCCGAGATCCTGAGAGACAAAATCGGGAAACAGGAATTGACAGAAGGCGAGGTGGGGCACAGTGGCTGCTTCCTTCCTCGGGCCGCTCGCAAGCGACTCGGCCCGCCTCTCTTTCCTTCCTTCCAGTCCGTGGCTGGCCGGTCTACGTGTCCCTTTCCGCCCCGTGCTCGTCTCCACGTGTGCGCGCCCTACCCCGATCTTTCCGACGTCACTCACTGCCCCCCTCACTCTACATCTACTCGCCGCCCGCCAACCGCGAACCCGTCGTCACTCCTCCCACCATTCCACTTCCGTCCTCATCCCACCGCATGGCCATGGGCACCTTCCCCTTCCAGTGGCCCATGGACCCTGCGCCGTCCGCCGGCCTCGACGGCAGCTTCCTGCCCTCTCTTCTCCCGCCTCCTCCGGCGCCGGCGGCAGGTTCCGACGACAGCGTGGCGTACTACGGCGCGCCGCAAATGCACGCCGCCTCTCTGCCCGACCTCGCGCCGCACTTCCCGTCGCGCGACGCCGCCGCCGCGGAGCTCGCCATGCGACGCGCGGAGGAGGAGGTCGCCGGCATCCGCCTGGTCCACCTCCTCATGAGCTGCGCGGGCGCCATCGAGGCGGGCGACCACGCGCTCGCCTCCGCGCAGCTGGCCGACGCCAACGCCTCCCTCGCCGCCCTCTCCACCGCCTCCGGGATCGGCCGCGTCGCCGTCCACTTCACCGACGCCCTCTCCAGGCGCCTCTTCTTCTCACCTACCAGCCCTCCGCAACCGCCAGCAGGCACCGACGCCGCCTTCCTCTACCACCACTTCTACGAGGCGTGCCCCTACCTCAAGTTCGCGCACTTCACGGCCAACCAGGCCATCCTCGAGGCCTTCCACGGCTGCGACGCCGTGCACGTCGTCGACTTCAGCATCATGCAGGGCCTGCAGTGGCCGGCCCTGATCCAGGCCCTGGCGCTCCGCCCGGGCGGCCCGCCGTTCCTCCGGATCACCGGCATTGGCCCGCCCTCCCCGCCCGGCCGCGACGACCTCCGCGACGTCGGCCTCCGCCTCGCCGACCTGGCCCGCTCCGTGCGCGTCCGCTTCTCCTTCCGCGGGGTCGCCGCCAACACCCTCGACGAGGTCCAGCCCTGGATGCTCCAGGTCTCCCCCGGCGAGGCCGTCGCCGTCAACTCCGTGCTCCAGCTCCACCGCCTCCTCGCCGACCCCGACGACCACCACCACCACCACCACGCCCCGATCGACGCCGTCCTCGACTGCGTCGCCTCCCTCCACCCCAAGATCCTCACCGTCGTCGAGCAGGAAGCCGACCACAACAAGCCCGGCTTCCTCGACCGCTTCACCGAGGCGCTCTTCTACTACTCCGCGGTGTTCGACTCGCTCGACGCCAGCGGCACGGCCAGCCCCATGGCGGAGGCGTACCTGCAGCGGGAGATCTGCGACATCGTCTGCAACGACGGCCCCGCGCGGGCCGAGCGCCACGAGCCGCTCTCGCGGTGGCGGGACAGGCTGGCGCGCGCCGGTCTCAGCGCCGTGCCGCTCGGCCCCAGCGCGCTCCGGCAGGCCAGGATGCTCGTCGGGCTGTCCTCCGGCGAGGGCCACTCCGTCGAGGAGGCCGACGGCTGCCTCACGCTCGGCTGGCACGGCCGCCCGCTCTTCTCCGCGTCCGCCTGGCAAGCGTGCCCCGCCGTCGCCGTCGACGGCGGCGAAGAAGACAACCCGCACAACAGCAATACCAGCAACGTTAGCAGTAGCGGTGGCGATGGCGGCGGTGACAGTAATAACAGCGCCGGCAGCAGCAGCAATGGTAAATCAAGGAGCAGCGGGGTTGTTGGCGCTGCTGGCAACATGTTTTTGTAAATCGCGGGAAAACCGCCACCGTAAATTACAGCCCGAGAATCTCAAATGACATGAAACCTCCACCGAGTTTAGTACCGTATCTTTCACTGACACTGTTGAACTGAATATTTTTCTTCTGCAACACTTGGCATCTTTCTTGAGTTTATCAAGGGGAGTCAATCTGATAAACTAGTGCTACATACACGAGCGCATACGAGACGCTGGTAATACAGGACGGAAAGATTAGGTGGTGATATCTCGTATCTTTGATCCGCCCTTTTCTAAGCTTAAACAAGGTCCAACTCGTTGTGTCACACAGATCCTCAGCTGCATCAAGTCAGACTCGACGAATCTACTCCTGACTGATATCACAACTCAGATGCAGTAGTACATGAAAACTTTATCGCCTTGCCAATCTTAAACCTTGTGTTCACCTACAACATTAACCCCCATTCTATTTTGGCCATGCAGAATGCATTAACCGCCATTCTCTTTTGGACATGCTCTATTCTGGCCATGCCGAATGATCAGGACTAATTTCAGAAAGACTGAATCGAGAAAGCCAGGCAAGTTTCTGAAAACTGAACGAGAGGAAATAAAAGGGGGAATCATGGACCAGCCAAGCCAAGTTACTGAAAGTCTGAATCGTGAAACGACGGCCATTGCCAATGCAGCGATTTGAATCACAAAGCCCTACTTTAATTTTGGTCTACCTTAATTTTGGTGCATACATTTAGACACGTTTTTTTCCTGGACAAATTTGATTTGTCATACATTAAAAATAGATTTTCTCGTATGATAATATGACGCGAGTGTGGCATTTTGGAGGCCGAGCTACATGTAGTTTCTTTATCTTCAATGGCTTAAAATTCATATTTCAAAGTTTTAAAAATCTGAAACAAAATCCTAGAGATAGCTAATGATGTGTGCTAAAAATGGTGCAAAATCTAAATGCAAACTGATTTGTGTTGTAGGCTACACGAAATTGACAAAATCTAACAAAATTAGTGGTCTTGAAATGTGTACTATTCACTATAAAATTTGGCAGAATTTGTCATTTTGTGTATCCTAGAACATAAAGTAGTTTGTATTGAGATTTTACACCATTGTAGTATACATCATTAGCCATCTCTATAATTTTGATTAGGATTTTTCAAAATTATAAAATTTAAATTCTGAGTGTTTGAAAATAAAGGGCTACATGTAGCTCGGCCTCCGTTTGAAGTTTTTAAATATTACGCCTGGTTTAGTGAACACTATGCTAAACTAACTTTTCAAACATATAACAAAAACTAGGTACCAAACACATATGCCTGTAATACTTAGCTATTCATTATTTATACGCCAAAAGTTGGAGACTTTAAAGATTACTTGATATTTAAATTTGAGAGGCACAACACGCTTCCTCTAACAATATTATCAGCTCATTAAGATGGCATATCTTTTATTGGTGGCAACGGCAACAATTGAAAGGTATTTTCAGCGACCAAGATTGCCAAGATATAATTATGCATGGAGCAAGGGATATTTAAAAGTCTCGATCGATAGAATCACAATTTTTTTTTTACAAAAAGGGCAATGCTTTGTCACTGAGCTGACATTATTGGTAATCCTTTTGTCCAAAAATAACTTGGACAACTTTTTCTAGGTTTATCTACACAGTAGAAACATTTCTAGATACGCCGTTCTAGATAGACTTGAGCAATTTATTTTAGAACGGAGGGCTTATGTTTATCGGTTCCAGTTATAATAAAATATGTTTTAATTTTGTTTATGCTAAGTGACTACGTTAGGATTATATATAGCAGTAATGTTACCGTACTATATTTGACATTTAAAAAAAAAATAGAGCTCGCACTACCCTCTCGCACAAATCAGGTTCAGCAAACAACCACAAACACGCTGTTGAGCAAAAGATTTCAGGTGTCCTGGGTCCTGCAGTGCTTGTAACTTTGCTGGATCGCGCGACTACGGACGGAAATACTGACACGGAGATACGGGAGAAAGGGATCGCGTCACGGTCTTCCGTTTAGCCGTCCAAGCTGTACCACGGGACAGTCGGCCAGTCGATTTCGCTAAAAATCGGCTGCAATTTCCAGTGGGCGCGGCGCATCGCGTGCAGTTACTACGCAGCTACGACGGCAGATTCTTTGTAGGTGTAGGCGTGTAGCTGCACGGTACTCTATAGCAATTCGTCACGTGTTGTACTGTGCACTCGAGAGTTGAGAGTTGAGACTTGAGACCGACAACGTAGCAATATTATCTTAGTACCGAAGAGTGAAAACGAACAGATTTGACACTTTCTCTAGAAAGCAAGAAAAAATTGAAACAAGCCAAAGGATTTGCTATTTCCATTGATTATTGAGTTTTTAGAAGTTTTACAACCCAATCCTTGACCAAAATGTCAAGGCCAAGATCCCAAGATATACAAGAAAAAAAAGTCTACTTTCGTGACATTATATTACTCAAAACTTTAACTTAGACCCTCCATATCTTCATCTTCACCTCCTCTTTAATCTTCACAACATGCATTTTGGTAGTAACGGGTTGGTGTTGAAAAAAGCGACCGTTTCTTTCCTTCCTGATTTTCCAAGATAGTATGCTTGCAAGGGAGGCAATTGCTTTTCTATTTTTTCGTCGCAATTTATTTCCTTGATTGACATCTCTCATGGACCGCCTTACTCCACCGGGTATACCGACTCCTTGGGTGAATGTCATAGAGACCGAGCCATGTCTTCAAAGTGGATCAACCCCTCATGGTGAACCGGCATTTGAAGAGAGATGAGCCATCGATTCTTTTTTTTTTTGAAGAATCAACGGGGGGCGATTGCCCACCTGAACTCAGTTTTTCATTAATTAACGAGGGTTACAAGGGTGCGACGCCAGGGGGCGTAAGCCAACAATCCTGGGTCTGGGAGGCGGCATACCGCGCTCATCACGAGGGGGAGCCATCGATTCTTGTCCCTCTCTTTGATCTAGCTTATTCGCCGTTCAAACTCGATTTGAAACCAAAAAAAATTGCACTTGGACGTACCTATGGTTCCGAAACTAACGGAGGCATCGGAGTGTTCGTGTGCCCCGCAAATCTCGTATTGTGTACGCCGGCCTTTGGCGAGTGTCATCCGTCATGTGTGAGCTTCCACGTGATCATGCCTTGGTACTCTTGCTCTTCCATTTGCACATTGGCAAGCAATTTCCAGAGTTTTTTCTAAAACTTCGACTCAACGTAAACCAGATACGAAAATAATTTGTAATCTGACCCTTTGCATGCCAGTCTGGTGCGCGCAAGATAGCATGGCACACCGGATTGGGCTCCATGATGGCGTTTACGAAAAATAGTCATGATTTTGTGAAATATTTTTTAGATCCACTGCTAAAGTTTTTTTCAAAAGTGTCATTTATGTCCATCTTTCATCACCAAAGCTTGAACGGTTGGTATGCGAATTTGGAGGTAGCATTATTTGTGTCTGAATTCCACCACGAAGAAGAAAGAATCCGTGCGCCATGACAAGGTGTATACACGTCAGCGCCACGACGGCAGTCGGTACCTACCGGTACCGGAGATATAGGTGGATGGTGAGTCGTCAGCACCAGCTAGGTACCTGCAGGCTGAGACGCTCGGCCACTCGGGGATCGTAGATCCGTAGCTGCCTGGTAATGGCTACTGCTGCTGCTGCTGCTGCTATACCACTGGACACTGGTGCGAGCGGCGAGGGCAGAGGGCGCTGGCACGGCTGCGCAAGCAGGAGGAGCAGCGCGACGCGGACCACCACGTTCACGTCATCACGTGCCGCAGCCAGCGGCCTGCGCGCATGGCGGACGGGTGGCTGCCGCCTGCCGGGGCACGGCGCGGTTCAGCTGGCGCCCTGGCGGGCCGGCGACCTCTAGGCTCTGGCTCTCACTCACGTGCGTCGCGCAGACCCACTACACGAGATAAACGTAACCGACCTACTGCTCCAGCCGTGGACGTGGTATACATGCGTGACTGCGCTTCACCGCTTCCTGCTTCGCCCGAACTTTCTACACCTCAAACCGCCCAGCGAAAACACGAGGGATACCATTTGGATGAAAATAGATGCAAACTTACCGGAAATTCAATTTAGTTACCAGATGCATATGCTCCCTCTAACATAAAAAATATATTTCAAAGTATTAAAAAAATTAACAAAAAAATGCACATATACATTTTCACAATATATGTGCGTTCGTCAAATTTGTTTGGAAATTAGCTTAACGGGATTGATAAAGAAAACAAAAGCTCGAATTCGTGCTGGAGTTTATGCTTTGGTTTGAGCAATATGGAATTTTCGAAATGATGTGGTTTAAAAAAATGACAAAACCAAACTTCTTGCAAGCATACACAAGGTAGCTTCATTAATCCACATGTGGTCGTACCTTCTTCTTGTGGAACAACGAGCGCCTATAGATATTGGCTATAATCGGCTGATGGCGGTCGTACATGCTATCTTCTGCTAGGGTGGTTGATTGAATTCCAGAATGCATATAGCAATCATTTGTTCTTCTTCTTTGTTTAGATGGTTGATTTTTGCTGCTACTTTGAGTGATCCATGAGATGTAAAACTGATACTAATGAACCATGCTCTTTGGTCAGGTTCCATGATGCTGAAGTTGGCGAACATGATCCGGTTCCCCTCCGTAAGTAACTTGCTTGTGTCGTTCATTCCTTTGGACCTCTATGCTCTATTTGGTGAGGTCGATGAAGGTGCAGTTGTGGCCTCCTTCTTCAGGCGCTAGTTCTCGTCCCTCTTTGGCTAGGTCATCTTGTGTCTCAGCCATCGGTGTCATCAACGTCACGCTCAATTCAAGGGCAGAAGCGTCACGCTTCAGATCATCCCCAACAGACTTCTGGCCCCTTGGCTGAGATAGAAGGACATTTTGGCACAGGGCTTCGTCTTCGCCATCGACAACCACCGCCACACCGGCTCTGCCATTCTTGACATCCATGGCGGCGGCAACGTCCATCGCTGGCTAGGGCTTGGTGCCGGCAAAATACGATTTTTTGGGGTGACTGAGTGGGAGTGGCTTCTATGTCACTCGCGGTCGGGCTATTTAGGCATAGGAGGAAGATGCGCGCGGACTTGTTTGGTATCCACGACGATGCATTCTGATCCAAAATTTGGTACGCGAATGCATTGGCGTAAACGCCGGTCATTTTGCGACGAACCACTAGATTAGGATTTTACCTATTCTATAATGCCTGAACAAAAGCGAACACTTCATCTATTTGCGTCAGGTCACTGAAGATGCCTTTATGGCCTTGTATATTATGCTCTTGTTAGTATCAAATTCAGCCCCAGCGAATGAAAGAATTGAGCAAACCGCCGTTTGACATTGGGAAAAGTTTATTTTAACTTTTTCGTGAAGTCGAAACCCCGACGTTTGCATCCTAAACTATCCAATCATGGCCTAAATCGAAATTCTAAATTGACAATTAACCCACATGTCATATTATTATTTATCTTCTTCCTCAATCTCTCTACTGAACCCGTCGCTACGGTAGAATTTGTATCGTGACCAGGGGCACATCGAGACGGAAGGAACGCAGTACAGCTAGTAGTACCTTTTTCGAGGAACACAGTAGAGAGGTACAGTACAATTGGTCACATCTACTCACATGCATTTGTTGGAGACAGAGACGCACATGCCGTGAATCGCAGCGCCAATGTTTCGCCTGCTACCGAAAAGCTTCTGAATTTTCGACTATCCTTCGTACGAATTAAATATTTATAAGAATCACGGTGAAACAATGCATCAAGGCCTATTAGCTCAGCTGGTTAGAGCGTCGTGCTAATAACGCGAAGGTCACAGGTTCGAGACCTGTATGGGCCATAATTTTTGTTTTTTCGCATTTTTGCGACATAATTCCCTTTTGTTAACCAGATCCAGACTTCAAACAACTTTATTCGGAGTTTCACTAAGCCGATTGCTTGTACGTTTCCTTGATTAAACCCATAAATCCTGCTGGCTTGTGAGTAGTAGAATTTGCCATGTGCATTGCTGCCCGCCATTTTTGCGACATAATTCCTTTTTGTTAACCAGATCCAGACTTCAAACAACTTTATTCGGAGTTTCACTAAGCCGATTGCTTGTACGTTTCCTTGATTTAACCCTTAAATCCTGCTGGCTTGTGAGTAGTAGAACTAGAATCATGGGTCGCTGTGTCTGTCTGAATAATAACTTTGGCATGTGCAATGCTGCCCGCCAAGCTTTGTAAGGCTTTGGCATGTGCAATGCTGCCCGCCAAGCTTGGTAAGGCGAGGCAGGAGGGTCCGGTGACAGTCAACATGCGCTCAATTTCAGAAATCGCCATCACCCGTAGCCAAAATAGACGGCACAAACGCTGGCCCTGGCTCTCTGGCATGGACATTCCACTAATTAAGCAGTGCAGCACCCACAAGGCGAATCACTGCCCATTGTCGTGCCGTTCATCAAGTCCAAAATGGCGTCATAGACAGCTTTCGAACAAGGCCAAATGGCTAATATTCAGAATTACAAACCGCCAGGGGAAGCAAGTAATGCTGGGGACACCGAAACGTATGCCGCAAAGGAACGAATTTGCTGGGGGCAGCAGCTGAAAATATGGCCAAACCGACTACCTCAAACACACGCACTGCATTGACGCCCGGAACAAGAAGACATCAAGACGTCAGGTGCCCCGAGAGGCTGAGCTCTCCAGGTTTCATAAGACAACAAAAGCAGCTAGCTCAGCCTCGCCGAGCGGCATTGCCGCAGGAACTACGGTGTTGCTTCACAGCTTCAGCCTGGAGATGACGACATGCGTGCCGATTCCTTCAGTAAAAATATTCACTACACATGCAGCATGGGGATAGCCAGAGAAAACGAAGTAACATGACTGCAACGTTTGGATTACCGCCGAAGAGATAAATCACAGTCTAATGCTGTGCTCCTCAGGATCGGCAATTCTCGGAAGTTGCTTGATCAGTTGAGCTGTAGTAGCCTGTAGCCACAGTTCAGAAACTTGAGCTGCTTTCTTTGAACCCATCTTCTGGGGCCGGCTCGCCTTGCAGTCGCAGAGCATGGATCCACTTCATCAGCTGAGCAGTCAAATATCAGCCGAGCATTATTGTTAGCCCTGTAAGAAAATATATCAGAACAGTGCAAATTTCAACTGTCATGGGGCATGTACATCTGTTTTGATATTTGCTGGCCTTTCAAAGCTGAACTTGGCTACCTAGAAGAGCAATCTTGAGAATTCAAGTCCAAAATGGGAACTGGCGTAAGATTTCTGCCATAACTTGGAACATCTTCACAAAATAAAATAAAATAGACCACAAGTATGTGAGCTTCTACATGGCAAATCTTACTTGGAGTTAAATATTTGATATAACTGCAACGAGAAATCTGAACAAACCAAAAAACAGACTAGGACTATAGCACGACTCCTCAATACTCTATGAATCTCTTAGCAGCGCTAGTTCTAAACCACAACAACAGAAGTAGAACAGCCCTGATAGTTGCTTATCATTCAACAATTAGCAAGCTCTCAATGTCATAAAAACATATTGAATGAGTACATTTCATATGTCTGTCATTTCATATGTCTGTCATGACTAATACTTGTTTACATATTTCATGAAAATTTACAATACAATCTGCAATTCACGACTTCGGTATTATGCACAAAAGAATTCTCCAAGCATATTTCTCTAGATCCACATTAGATGAAAGGTCTCAATGTGGTTTGTAAGTCATAGCTTCCCTTATGCACGTAAGCATTTTCCTGATCATGTTTTTGTTAGTGGTCTTTCCTGATCACGTTGTTAGATATGGACAAGTTTATCTGACTTTGCAGAAGCCCTTGGTACGAGTTTGTGACACTTGATCACTTTTTCTACCATGCATACGAGTTTATGCATCAGCCCTAACCTGAATAAGCATCAAACTACATATCTAAAGAGGAATGGAGTATATCGTACCTGACGTATCTGGAGTAAAACAAATAACTGCACTGACGTCTCTGGAGTCTGGATTCGCTGGTAATTTACATTATGAAGAATGAAGCATATCCAGGCTTGGACTACAAGTATGTGAACTATATTTCTATATGACCAACTTCTTTCTAAATCTCAGTCGACTGAGACTTAACTTATGTCTCAAATTACATCAGCGTATTTCAATGCGAGCCTAAACAAAACACAAACAGCAACAAACACGAATCTTCAAGCAGAAACAAAATCCAACGCTAAAGCATGTGACTGAGACATAAGCTATATCTCAGCTAGCTGAAACTTAGCAATTCCGTCAAAATATTGGAGAAATCTAAACTGCTGTAGTACATGCGGTCTCCAACAGCATCGGGGTTAGCTAGAGAAAACGGAATAACATGACTGCTACGTTTGGATTACCGCGGAAGGGATAAATTGCAGTCTGACTGTACCAACTAATGCTGTGATCCTCAGGTATCGGGAATTTTTCGGAAGTTGTTTGATCAATTGAGCTGTAGCCTGTAGCCACAGTTCAGTAACTTGAGCTGTTTTCTTTGAACCCATCTTCCGGGGCCGGCTCGCCTTGCAGAGCTTGGATCCACTTCAGCAGCTGAGCAGTCACATATGTGCAGAGCAGTATAGTTATCCCTGCAGGAAAATCTCTCCGAAGATTACGATTTGACCATTTCTTCGTTCAAATAAAAGACTTAGCACCCCAGATTGGTAATTTACTGAAATATTGCATATTTCAACTATCCTGTGGCATGTACATCGGTTTTGATATTTGCTAGCCTTTCAAAGCTGAATAACTGTTCTACCTAGAAGAGAAGTCCAATATTGAAATATTGCAAATTTCAACTGGCGTCTGACATGTACATTTGGTTTTGTTTGCCAGCTTGCTTTCTTTTGTATCTCTGCGCCTTCTAGGAGTACTTCTCCCAATACAAAATGACACGTACTTCGATTTGTGATCGAAATTAGCAAGCAAAAGACGTGCGTCTACAAATATAGGCCGTCTGCTTGCATGATGAGAACTAAAGTTTTTAACTGGCTTTTGTTGAGTAATTTTTTAAACACTAGACTTGCTGAAAAGAAGAAACTGGAAGGTTGCGGAGGAGGCCCAATGTGTCCTTTGTGTAACTGGTGCATATGAAGACAGAATCTCATCTATTCTTTTCCTGTAATTTTAGACAGCATATCTGGAATTATCTGCGGATAGACTGGTCCATGGGAAATGATATTCAGACAACTGCCTCTGCTGCTAGGGAAGACTTAGGGAAACCTTTCTCTATGGAGGTTATTATCTTGGCTTGTTGACATATTTGGAAGCAACGGAGTGGGAAGATCTTTCTGAATGAGAAGCCATCCTTTAAAGAGTGGAAATGCAACTTCATACATGATATATCATTGCTTGGGCATAGGATTAAAGCTAAACACCATGATGATCTGATGGCATGGATTGATAGATTGCATTAGTAGTTGTATATTTTTAATAATAAATTTTGTTGTGGGGCTGCTGCCTCAAAGTTCATGGTAGAAAAAATGTCTACGGACGACTGAAGGATGCAGAAAATTGAAGATCAGATAGTCTTACAAATGCAGAACTGAGTTGAAAATGACTAAACAAAAGTAGAGCAGCCCTGATAGTTGCTTATAATTGAATAATTGGCAAGCCTTCAATGGCATAAAACATAGAGTACATTCATATGTCTGTCATAACTATTACTACTTGTCTACATGAAAATTTACGACACAATTTGCAAGTCACCACTTCAATATGCACAAAAGCATCCGCTGAGAATATTTCTCTAGATCCTGCATGAAATGAAAATTGGAAATGTGGTTTGTAAGTCATAGCTTCCCTTATGCACATAAGTAGTTTCCTGATCATATTAGATATGGACAAGTTTATCTGACTTTGCAGAAGTACTAGGTATGAGTTTGTGACATATGATCCATTTTTTTGCCGTCCATATGAATCTATGCATCAACGCTAAAATGAATAAGGAACGAAACACACATCTACAGAGAAATGGAGCATATCGTACCTGATGTCTCTGGATTAAAACAATAACTGCATTGATACCGTGGGCTGGTGGCAATGCTCCTGTCAACCTTGTGTATTACTAGTCACATGATCGATTTACTGGTAATTAACATATGAAGAATGAAGCATATCCAGACTTGGACCACATGTATGTGAACTATTCTTCTATATTGCTGACCTCTTTTGGAATTAAAATATTTCGAACAGCTAATGAGAACATTAACCAAAAGTATTGGCTTGGAAAATAGCATGACTCATCAATAGTCTAAGAATTTTGCACAAACATTTTTTTAGCACGATTCACAATAATTTATGGCTGGCAGAAATAATCAAATGAGCGATCAAATAGACTTACAAAATGCACAATAAGAGTACAATATCATAGCAACGAAAGTTAAATACCCTGATAGTTGCTTATAGAATAATTGGACAGTCGGTTAGTCCTTGGGGGCATAAAAGGAAGTAAATGAGTACATCTCAGATGCCTGAAATAGTTGTTCGAAGCCAGGAGTACTAGTATATTTCTATAGGTCCTGAACAGATAAAAAGTCACAATAGGACTTGCATGGCAAATCTTAGACGAAGCACATTAGCGTTCTCTGGGTAGCATATTTCTCTGAATTTTGTACCACATGAAAGTTTGAGATGTCATTTGCATGCCATAACTTGAACTTGCACACAATCATTCCCTGGGTAGCATAATTCTCTAGATCTTGTACTAGATGAGAGTTCAGCATATGGTTTGCATGTCTTCCATTATACACTAACATTTTCTAGATCATGCTATTAGGCATGGAGAAGTTTATATTAGTTTCCAGAAGCATTGGATGTGAATCTGCGACCTATGATTTTTAAATTTTATTTACAGCATACAGCACTGATATATCATGTCTGACATTTCTGGCCTAAAACAACAATTGCACTGATAAAGTGGCAACATGCCTGTCAACCTTGTGTATTAAGTCAAATCATGTATTCACTTGTAACTTACATTACAAAGTATGAACTATGAAGCATGCCAAGATTTGGATGGAGCTATGGCCAGGAGATTTCTCTACACCTTTACTTCCCATCAGCCCTCTTAGCTGTTCTACATCATCCCACTGAACTTCTTCAGCATGTAAGTTTGAAATTAGGACATGTGCTCCCACGTCGTTAGGAGCTAAATCAATAATGTGCTTTCCAATTTTCTTTGCTAGTTCCATTCTATGATCAACTCTACAAGCTGCAAGAAATGATCCCCAAGTTACAGGATTGGGCCGTATCGGCATCTTCTTGATAAAATTATATGCTTCGTCTAGCAGCCCAGCTCTACTCAGGAGGTCTACTACGCAACCATAGTGCTCAATTTCAGGGATAGCACCAAGGCTCTGCATCGAATAGAAGTAATAGAACCCCTCATCAAGCATTCCTACATGTGCACAGGCACCAAGAACTACCTTTAGAGTAATAGCATCAGGCTTTTCATCTCTTAACTTCTGCATTTGTTCAAAGTGCGTTACTGCTTCTCTTCCCTTTCCATTGCTGGCTAGGCCCACAATCATAGCATTTCATGTGAAGGTTTGTTTGTGCTGCATTGTACAAAATATTTTAGCAGCTTTGTCAGTGCAGCCACATTTGCATACATATCCACCAGGGCACTTTAAAGCCATACGTATTTTCTTACACCCTTCTCTTCTATATAAGAGTGTATCCTTCTCCTTTATAAAGTACTCCAAGCTGCGAATAAGCAGAAAGTAGACTAACCAGTGCCATTTCACTTGCTACAACACCTTCAACGTTTATCTCTTCAAATAAGTCCTTTCACATAACCACAAACCATGGCTTTCCAGTACACTGCATCCCTGTTTGCCATTCTTTCAAAAACCATTTCCGCAGCAGCCATATCACCACATTTGGCATACGTGTTAATCAAAGATTTTTCAAGGATGATGTCAAAACGGATCCCATGATCTTTAATATAATTGTGAAAGTGTCTCCATTTCTGAAGATCGTGTAGCTGTGCACATGACGATAAGACACTGACAAGAGTAATCACATTAGGAATTACACCAACTGATGACATCTCTTCAAACATTCTTAGTAATTCTTTATGCTTCCCAGTCTGCACAAACCCATCAATCAACGTGTTCCATGATTTACTCCCTCCGGTTCAAAATAATTGCCCAAAAATGGATGTACCTACACAAATTATTTTGAACTGGATGGAGTAGCATTTCTTACAGGCATGCTCTGAAATGTTTTCAGTGCATCACATACATGCTTATGAGTGCATTCCTGACACTGAGATCAGCCTCAATGCTGTATTCATCAATGCGCGCATACACCCACCGTCCTCTGTCTACAATCCTGCACTTGGCCGCACGCTGAAAGGAGGCTTATAACCATGACCTTGTTAGGCCTGTTGCGTTCCAATTGCATCTCAGCAAGCAAGCTCGACACATGATTCCACTGACCGCAGTGCGCACAAGCTGAGATCATCAATGTCCAAGACACCACATCCTGCTCATGCATTTCCTCAGAACCTTCTTTGCATCGTCAACACTTCTGAAGGAGCCGTAGAAATTAACAAGACCTGACATGAGAAACACATCCGACGCAAACCCATTCTTCTGAACCAGCCCATGTACCGCGTCCCCAGTTGGCCTATACTTGCAGCCAGCAAAGCCAACACTCGAGGACACGGCCGCGGCCATCGTGTAATTATCAGGGGAGACTCCCTCCGTAGCATCACCCTGAACAACACCAATTCATCCGCAGGGGCGTCGCAACTGTTGTACCCTCGTATCATAGAGTTCCAGAGGAATGTTGTTGGTTCGGCAATTCCATCGAACACCCTGCTCGCGTAGGGCATGTCACGCTTCGCCACAGGGGACGTGAGGAGGGTGACGAGCCCGCCGGCTACAGACCGGTCGGAGCCGAGGTGGGCGCGGATGAGCCCGCAAGGCGGAGGCGTCGAGGTGGGCGAGGAGATGGTCGTGCTAGGCGCGCGCCTGGCCTGTCGTGTTGGCTTGATGGTGTTCAAGGTGTAGTGTAGAGGAGAACTGGAGAAGACTAGAGAAGGCAGGAGATGGCTGGTATTCGAGCTCGCATGGTCACGGTTTGTGTGGGATTTTTATTGAAATTGTTAACGATATTTGTTGCAAATCAATTTGTAGTAAAAAAATGTTGTTTTAACTATTTTATTGTAATATTACTTTTAAAAAGTCTTGCTGCATTTTTGTTGTAATACTTTATTTTGTACGCTAGGGAAATTTGTGTTGCAGCCATAAAGAAAAATCAACATGGTGACATATTTAACGTAAATATCGAAAGTGACATGGCCAAAGTTATGGATTGAAACTTTTGGTTGATTTAGCGAAAGTTGGGAGGGTAAATGCAAAATTTTGTTTGAGTTAGTTCTGGGCATCGGATGTCAATCCAATGGCTCGAAGGACGGCCGATTTGAGGTCCCCGGTGACCGACACCTAGCATGGACCTTGGCATTTCTAAATACATCTCTAAATGTTGGTGTAGAGCAACGACTAGAGTTTATGTATAGAGGTATGTATGAACTTCCAAGTGAACATGAAACCAATTGATAAGGTCAGGGAGACAAATTCCATCATTACCCGCGGTGCGTGCCATCGAACTTAATTTTCTCCGACAACATTTGACATCAAAGTTTGCACCAAAGGAAAGACACCAGAAAGTATCACATGATCTCAGGCTTCAAATGATACCATGATAGCACTCCTCAAAATTTAAATTTACAAGCTTCTACGTTTTTAAGAAAAAAATATGTGCGCGTCCAAAAGATGTGTTTCTCCAATACCTAGAGATTTCAGAACCAAATTCGAAATGCACATGGAGAAAAAAAGGAGAATTTGATTTGTGAATAGTGTTACTTTGTGCTTTTGTCTTTTTTGATAGTACTATCTATGTTAGATTTGTCTTTTTCATTGCTCTTGGCATGCTTCAAATTTGGTTCTGCAAATTTTATGAATTGTAGAGTCATAGATTGTTTTAAAAAGTAGAAAGTTATAAATTTCTTAAATTTGAAATTTGTGAGTGGTATGATGGTATCATTTGTAGTTTGGGATCACGTGATACTTTTTCGGGAAGACACTATCCGCACAAACAAAGATAAAACAACGGAATTACTAAGTTTCGTTAGTGGAGATTTAGTCTTAAATGGGTGACTTGTCCACGCCTCCGTCATTAATTTTGTTGCTACGATGATTCATGTTCATTACATGTTAGTCTCTAGTTTCAAGTCTTACAAATCACGGACTATCATAACATGGCAGCATGTAATTCGAGCCGTCAGACAATAGTAAGTACATCAATCGCCTGATGCACTTAGACACACCCATAAAACAAGTACAGTACATGTGAAACACGATTTCTCGCGGAATATATCTCCCCACCATGTATGCCTAGTGTCTACATCAATTTGCAAAAGGTATCCAGATTACCAACGCAAACAATGGTATCGCTTGGAGAGAAGTGTCGAAGTGACCACGCAACCTAGAGAAATATCTATCACATCCTTGTGATCCTAGACAATCGTCCCCTCCTACTCCCAAAAGTCAATTGACCGTCTGGACATACACGTTGCAGCAGCCATCACATTCTCCTTCAGATCTTCATCAAGCGTCCAATTGTGCAGATTCGGGAATTTGGATGGCATCTCCTCTGCATAAGTATATTTTAGCTCGGTTCACTGCTGCAGAGTGCAGACAGACATCATCCAACCAGCCAGTGACGTGCAAGCCAAACATATCTGAAGAAGGTCGTTGCAGCTAATGGCATCCTCCGCCGGCGACCCGCTCCTCCCCGGCGAGGAAGGCGGCCGCCGCTGCGGCTTCCTCCCGCAGTCCGTCCGCCTCAAGACCTCCGTCTGGTCGGAGCTGGGCGGCGCGGTGGGCGACCTGGGCACCTACATCCCCATCGTGCTCGCTCTGTCCCTGGCGTCCCACCTCGACCTCGGCACCACCCTCATCTTCACCGCGCTCTACAACTTCGCCACGGGCTTCCTCTTCGGGATCCCCATGCCCGTCCAGCCCATGAAGTCCATCGCCGCCGTCGCGCTCTCCTCCGCGCACCTCACCATCCCGCAGATCATGGCCGCCGGCCTCGCCGTCGGCGCCGTGCTCATCGTCCTCGGCGCCACCGGCCTCATGACCTCCCTCTACCGCATCCTCCCGCTGCCCGTCGTCCGTGGCATCCAGCTCTCCCAGGGCCTCTCCTTCGCCTTCACCGCCGTCAAGTACATCCGCTACTCCCAGGACTTCTCCAGCTCCTCCTCCGCCTCCACCTCCGCCCCCCGCTCCCTCCTCGGCCTCGACGGGCTGGCGCTCGCGCTCGTCGCGCTGCTCTTCATCATCCTCGCCACCGGCTCCGGCGACGACGAGGACGGCGACGGCACCAACCGACGGCGCCGCCGCGCCTGCAGCCGCGTCCCCGCGGCGCTGATCGTCTTCGCGCTCGGCCTGCTGCTCTGCTTCGTTCGCGACCCGTCGATCGTGCAAGGCCTCCGATTCGGGCCGGCGCCGCTGCGGCTGGTGAAGATAACGTGGGACGACTTCAAGACCGGGTTCTGGGAGGGCGCGGTGCCGCAGCTCCCGCTCTCCGTGCTCAACTCCGTCATCGCCGTCTGCAAGCTGTCGTCGGACCTGTTCCCGGAGCGGGCCGAGCTCTCGCCGGCGAGGGTCTCCATCAGCGTCGGGCTCATGAACTTCGTGGGCTGCTGGTTCGGCGCCATGCCCTGCTGCCACGGCGCCGGCGGGCTGGCGGGACAGTACCGGTTCGGCGGCCGGAGCGGCGCGTCCGTCGTGTTCCTCGCCATCGGCAAGCTCGTCCTCGGGGTAGTGTTCGGCAACTCCATCGTGACCATCATCGGGCAGTTCCCGATCGGCATACTGGGCGTCATGCTGCTCTTCTCTGGGATCGAGCTCGCCATGGCGTCGCGCGACATGGGGACCAAGGAGGAGTCCTTCGTCATGCTCGTCTGCGCCGGCGTCTCGCTTACTGGTTCCAGCGCCGCCCTGGGGTTCATCTCCGGGATTGTGCTCTACCTGCTGCTGCGCCTCAGGGACGTGGACTACAAAGGCCTTGTTGCTCGATGGTCGCCGGCGATCGGCGAACAACGCTAGGGAAGATGGTGATGGAGATGCTTCATAAAAATAACACCAACTGATGTTGATTTGAATGTTCATTGTTTGGACTTTGGAGCGGACGAACACTGAATTAGCCTTTGCAGCTATCTGCTGGCATGATCTGAATCCTTCACTAAACTTCCAAAACATGACCCTCATGGAGAGCCTTCCATCGGCCTTTCTTCATCGAGGTATTCATTCTTGCAGTATGGTCCATTTGGTGTACTGTATCGTAAATGATCAGATTTTCAGGGGTATCTGACCAAGCATCTTCAGATGCAAAGCAAAGTTTTAAGGAAGAATTGGCCATGGTTATCCACAGAGCCAGAAGGAAGAAATACGATCAACTTCCAATCATGGATTAGCTCTCTTTCTTAATTTTGCTTCTTTTTAAATCTATACTCCTATATAGTGTACCAATATGACAACATATGAACCGTTGGATATGTACAATCGGATGGCTACAATTGAGATTGGATCAATTTCTAGATTCGTGGCGCCACACATACCGTTGGATATGGCCATCGTAGGGTCAATATACCTGGGATTCGCGCTGCGTGTTCCACATCTAGCCCACGACCCACATTCCAGAAAATTCAGGAGAAGAGCACTTACAGTGGTGAGTAGAAGTTTCTCGATAAACGCGCCTTTGGCTAGCAACACAGCGAGTGCTCACGTCCAGGATCGAATCCCAGGTCTGCACTTCAGTTATAGAGCTAGCAGCCTATTCGTGCACTGTTATATGCATGGCAAAAATTCTAAAGAAAGATACGGTAAGATATGGACGGAAATTATAAAAAAATCACTCTTTGTATCTTCTTAGCTCACAAGGCCGAGTAAAATAAATAAACGAGAAGGTCAAAAATACTATTGCAACTGATTTTTTCCCTTCCACCTATTTTGATAAAATTTCGTGTTTAAACTTACAAGCTACTTTAAAGACAAATAAAATTGCGAAAAAGAAAAAGCTTTGCCATAAACTCAAAATAGAGGATGAGCTCCATGTAGCCTTTTATTTTTTGAAATCATATTTTAAAGTTTCAAAAATATAAGAAAATTTTATGTAGTCAAATGCTATATATACATACTATAAGCGTGCAAAATCTAATGAGAAATACTTTATATTCTATGGTACATAAAAATTATAAAAGTGTGAAGCCGTGGTACACATTCTCAAAACTCTATAATTTGTCTGATTTTTTCATTTTGATGTACCATGGAATACTAAGAATTTTGCACGCTTATAGTATGTATTATTGACTACATTCAGAATCTTATGAATCTTTGGTATATGATTTTTTTAATTTTAAACTACATGGCTCTCTCGAACTCGGGATCCCTTTGTCCGCACTATTATATTCACTACTACTTATATTCGTTACAACGAATATTATTGTTCTATGCACGGTGATGGGTGCGAACATGAAAAAACACTTCCACAAGTTTTCACTAAAAATATCACATGCAAACAATCCACCACAAAATCACTATTTTTTCCACTAATTTGGTACAGTGTTCAATAATATTACGTTCCAAAGCACGTACAGATGACTAGTATTAGATAGTCTCTAATTATTAAAAACTCAAAACATTGTAAAAATATCAGCAGATAGTTTTTTTTTTCATATTAATATCAGCAGATAGTTGTTGTTTCATAAAAAAACAACTGAATTAGCTAGCTATACATGCTGTCCGAGCGATTCGTCCCAACTGAGGCATCACATTCTAGAGCTAGAGAGCGATATCCTTCTACAATCCTGCTTGTAGTTCGTTGTATGATTTCTATTTCAAAATTTGGTTTTAAAATTTGAATTAGAGACCAGAAGTGGAATTTTGGCGGGATCCTTCTTAAGACCACGAGCAACTTAGAGCATCTATGCTTTGAATAGGGCATCTGCTAGAATGCTCCAGATTTCTATATGTCTCCGGAACAAAAGTTAGGAAGCACATTATGGAATTTTATGTTGGAGAAACTAAGAGCATCTCCAGTCGCGTCCCCCAAACCGTACCCGAAAGGAATTTGGGGCACGTCGAACAAAAAGACGTTCCCAGCCACGCGCCCCAAAGGCCTTTTTTGTCCGGCGCGACCAAATACGGTGTCCGGCGTCCCGAGCCCGTCCCCGCTACACAGGGGACGCTCCGGGCACGCAGGACACAACGAAATGAGAGGCGAGGAGGCGCGGGTCCCGACACATCAGCGGCTCGGATGCTCAACCGCCGCCTACGTAGTGACGGTGCAGTTGCCGGGAAGTGGAACCGTCGCATTGGCAACCGCGTCAACCGACGCGCCAACCGCCGGAATGGAGCGCGGACTCCTCGCTCTTTGACTTTTGCGTCGCCGTTCATCCGCGCTCAATAAGACCCGTACGTCGGCGCTTTTGGATCTTCAACCGGCCGCTATTCATCCAAGCTCCCATCCGACACCTCCAGCGATGATGAGCTACATCTCTGAGCTCCCGTCCGACACCTCCAGGGACGGAAAGCCTGCTGGATGGCGCCATTGGTGGGACAAAGCCCGGATGCCCAACAGCGGTGACGATTCCCCGCTGCCAGTTGATAGCGCGGAGGAATGGCTGGACGTGGAGGAGGACGCAGAGGAAGAAGGGTTAGAGGAGGAGGAAGCGGCGGCCCGTGCGAAGGCAGAGGCGGACGCGAAAGCGAAGGCCAAGGCCAAGACGCAGCCGGCGAGCACCGGCGACGACGAGGACACTAGTTCCTCCGACGCGTCAGCCGACACCGCCTCTTCGGAAGATGTGACGAGCAGGAAGCGCCACCGCGATGACGTCGACGAGACGGGGCCATCATCGAAGAAGAAGTAGTAGTTTAAAATAATTTATATGTAATTTAATTATGTTTTTTTGAAGTTTTATATGTAATTTGTTTATGCTGAACCGATTTGAATATTAATAAAGAGTTTTTCTATCTATTTAAATTATTTTTAATGTTTGGGGGCGGCTTTTGGGGGACGCGACTGGTGAGCGACGTCCCCCAAACACGACACGAACAAAACAAGTCTCCCAAACACTTGATCCGATGCGATTTGGGAACGATTTGAGGGATACGACTGGAGATGCTCTAATAAGTACGATCGAAATCGCTGGAGGATCACGCAGGGTAACTTTAGAAAGAGTTTCTAAGTTGGTGCTCGGACTTGGGCCTAGGGAGTTTTTAGCATAAAAGTACCACTTCAGTGCTACACTTGTGATTTGCTACCACTTTACAAAAAAACTCACATAAATATGCCACTCTATGATAAGTTTTTTTTTTGCAATGTGCAGTAATCTCGAATTGAACACAAATTGACAATGTTTCTGACTACTGGGACCAATCGGGCGAGTTTTGCTGAGGTTCCATTTGTCAGCCAAATTTAAAAAGACAGGATATTGTAAAAGAATTAAAAAAAATATTGGCGGAACTCCTTCCCCAACTTCGACAGGGGCTGGGAAGGGGGGCGCCCGAGGGGCGGCACGAACGACCACCTGAATGGACCGACACAGGCGACCTCCTGACCAGACGTCGTCATCCCTGCTCGTCCGCGCCATCGAGCGCGTCAACGGCATGGCATGCTCCTGGCCGTCCCCAGTCAACGACGATGGGCGGCACGGGGACTCCGGCAGGGACCGGTGCCCGCGAGCGATGGCGGGGGCGACCTCCGCTAGGGCCGGCATGGTGACTTCCTTCACGTCTGGTGTGTGCAAGGAGCGGCAAGGGCGACCTCCTCCACGGCCAGCAGAATGACCTCCTCAAGGGATGGCGTGCGCGAGGGGCAGCGATGGCGACCTCCGCCAAGGCTGGCGTGGCGACCTCCGCTAGGGGCCAACGCTAGCGACCACCGGCAGGGGCCGGAAATATTTTTTGTAATTTTCCTTTTTAGATGCTTTTGATTTTGATATTTAAATTTTTTTAAAATCAAAATTTTGCTCAGATTTAGCCACGTCATGCCGGCGGTGAAGATGCGAGGTGCGATGGACAAGATGGGTGTAAGCCCTAGGTCGGTCTTCTCCTTTCCCTCTCCGTGATCTTGGTTGTCGCCGATGGAGGGTCGGCCGGTTGCAAGGCGTCTCGCCGCGTTGCCTCGGCCGGCCTAGGATGGTCGGAGGCATTGGGCCCGACCTGTATAATGGTGGCGGTCCTCGGGTTTCTTTTATGCTAAGATAAAGACCTGTCTGAGGCCTGTCCGTCTTCATCTGGCTGGAGTGATGAGTTTCAGAAAGCTCCGCCGGCGAATAGAACAATGCATCTTTTGCCTGGAGTTTGCAGGGTCGGGTGGTATTCGATCGTGCGCACCCATACTCTTATTACGACCGTTTGGTTCTAGAGGGAGCGATGCGAAGCTCTATTCTGTGTTGCCATCATATTACATTCTGGTCCATGGTGAAATCAGATGTGGAGAATATCATGAAGGTCGGATTGGAGCACTAGCAATGGATGTTCAAGTCTCTGTATTGTTGAGGGGCTTGCTTGGTGTTTTGAGTTTCGCAGCAGCAATATGCAAGTGGGGGCGACAACACAGGTGAAATTCAGTCTTACCTTTCAGGGTGAAAATTTAAGGTCTGGCCTTAAGTGATTGCCTTGTTGAAGGCATTGTTTTGAGAGGTGGGGCTATCTTAAGAGTGAAAATCTAAGATCTTTTGATCGGGCGACGACGGTGTTTATGCGCTGTTTCCTTTTTGGAGCCGCCACTTTTTGGAGAGTCTGGAGTTCAGGTATTGTCATGATGGGGGATGTATTATTGCTGCTAGGGTTGGAGCACTGTAGCAGGACTTTTTGTTTCTTAGTTTTCTTTTTTTTGGGGCCAGGTGCATCCGTACTACCATTAGCGTATTGCATATTTGCACCGGCTGGGTGTAATTCGAATCTTTAGCTGCGTCCCCTAAAGCGATCCCCAAACGGTGTATGATCGAGCGTTTGGGGATGCGTTTTCTTTGTGCCGTGCTTGGGGGACGTCGCTCCTCAGCCGCGCCCCCAAAACGCAACGCCCACACTTATTTTCGCATTAAAATAACTCATTATTTATTTATTTATTTATTTTCATTTTAATTTCAATAAAGAGGAGGAACATTACACAAACTAATACATAATTGGGAACATGGTTTTCCACAAACTAAGACATAGTTTGGAACATGGTTTCCACAAACTAATACATAGTTAAAACATTGCAAAATGAGGAAACTTAGAGCATCTCCAGTCGCGTCCCCCAAAGGACGCCGGATCGAGCGTTTGGGGGACGAGTTTTGTTCATGCCGCGTTTGGGGGACTTCGCTCCCCAGTCGCGTCCCCAAAACGCCACCCCCAAACAGAAATTCAAATAGTTTGGATTCAAAAGAGATTCCCGTCGAAGTCGTCGCGATCAGAGTAGCGGCGATCAAAGTACTGGGCGCGCGATCATATTACAGGCCGACAGATGAATTAAAAGAAGGGGTTGGGGTAGGGCGATGCCGATGCCGATGCCGACACCGACGTCAACGGTGCATCCTGAGTCGATGTAGGAC
This sequence comes from Lolium rigidum, assembly GCF_022539505.1. Taxonomy (NCBI): domain Eukaryota; kingdom Viridiplantae; phylum Streptophyta; class Magnoliopsida; order Poales; family Poaceae; genus Lolium; species Lolium rigidum. The sequence continues at coordinate 154,509,481 of NC_061513.1, forward strand.
CGTCGATCACGATGAACTCGTTGTGATCTACCCGGTGTGCATGCTCCATCACCGACGTCGAGGCAGAGGCCGACGCAGGTGTAGTAGCGGATGCGTCTGACGCTTCTTGCTTCGGGGTTGGGGCCGCTGCCGCTGCAGCTGCCTGGGCCGCCGCCTCGGACTGCGCCTCGGCTGCCGCCATTTTGGATTCGATGTCGTCGACGATCTGGCCTTTGAAGAAGTTGCGCGCTGCCCTCGTCCGGGAGACATTCCTTATGTCGACGCTCTCAGCAGTGACATGTCGTCCCTGCGTTTCTTGAGCTTCTGTAACATCCCAATTTTCAAATCAATGAAGAAGAAGATTTTCAATTACTCAAAATTTAGAACCAACAAAAAAAATTATTAACACATGGGCTATGCATAGTGCTCATACTCAATTTTTGTGTGATTGCCATGATGAGTGTTTGTGTGCTTGTGCTACAACCTAAAACCCTAACTTGATCCTTTGAAGATCACAAAGAAAATCAAAAAGCAAGAAAAGAAATAAAATGGAAAAAATCACAAAACCCTCACATATGGTTTATGCCATTTTTGCAAATCTTCAACCTAGACCATTTTGGCTTGCACCACTGGTTGGAGAATGTTACTAAACACTTATAAACACTTTTGGAACCAAAGAAACTCAAATCAAATCAAATTTGAAATCAAATTGTGCTCACATGCACTAATGGTCAAAACTGCCATTTTTAGCCTGATGCCCACTTTGAGCCTCTGTATTAAGAGATTTTCAAACAAAACAAATCCAACTCTTTGCACCTTATCCAAGACCACATCAAGGTGAACAACTTTGGTAAAGCACACCCCTGCAAATTCTTGCTAGATTCAAAACTATGCTCAAGCAAAGTTGGAACTTTTTAACAGATTCTAATTAGTGCCTATTTTGAAATTTCACAAATCAATTTAATTTTGAACACCACCACCACAATTGTGTGTCTTTGATCATTTGAATCAAGTCCAGCAAGTTTCTTTCAAAATTTTCAAACTTCATTTCATGCGGCCATTTTTACAAACACATGGTGAGAAAAATCAAACCAAATCCAAATTCACTATTGGAAATAGTGTTTGGCCAAACTTTGAACACCACTTGCTCAAGCCTTGTCCCCTGGTCCCCTCCAACACCAATGCCACTAGCTTGCCAACCTAGAAAGGGCTAGACATGGCAATGCCATGCCATGCCGGCCATGTTCCCCATGAAACATGCTATCCCTCACTCACCTCCTCTCTAGCCTTGCCCACCATGCCATTCTGCTCCACCTTGGTCCA